>NW_011494837.1:2148465-2167099 GCF_000754665.1 Bison bison bison | reverse complement strand
CCCAAAAAAAAAAAAAAAAAGAAAAAGAAAAGGCAAAGGAACCAGAGTTCAAATTGCCAACAATCTGCTTGATCATCAAAAAAGCAAAAGAGTTCCAGAAAAAATCTATTTCTGCTTTATTGACTATTGCAAAGCCTTTGACTGTGTGGATCACAATAAACTGTGGTGAATTCTGAAAGAGATGGGAATACCAGACCACCTGACCTGCCTCTTGAGAAATCTGTATGCAGGTCAGGAAGCAACAGTTAGAACTGGACATGGAACAATGGACTGGTTCCAAATAGGAAAATAAATATTTCAAGGTTGAATATTGTCACCCTGCTTATTTAACGTATATGCAGAGTACATCATGAGAAACGCTGGACTGGAAGAAGCTCAAGCTGGAATCAAGGTTGCCAGGAGAAATATCAATAACCTGAGACATGCAGATGACACCACCCTTATGGCAGAAAGTGAAGAGGAACTAAAGAGCATCTTGATGAAAGAGGAGAGTGAAAAAGTTTGCTTAAAGCTCAACATTCAGAAAACTAAGATCATGGCATCCAGTCCCATCACTTCATGGCAAATAGATGGGGAAACAGTGGAAACAGAGACAGGCTTTAATTTTCTGGGCTCCAAAATCACTGCAGATGGTGATTGCAGTGATGAAATTTAAAGTCGCTTACTGCTTGGAAGAAAGTTATGACCAACCTAGACAGCATATTCAAAAGCAGAGACATTACTTTGCCAACAAAGGTCCATCTAGTCAAGGCTATAATTTTTCCAGCGGTCATGTATGGATGTGAAAGTTGGAATATAAAGGAAGCTAAGCACTGAAGAATTGATGTTTTTGAACTGTGGTGTTGGAGAAGACTCTTGAGAGTCCCTTGGACTTCAAGGAGATACAACCAGTCCATTCTAAAGGTGATCAGTCCTTGGAGTTTATTGGAAGGACTGATCTTGAAGCTGAAGCTCCAATTCTTTGGCCACCTGATGTGAAGAATTGACTCATTTGAAAAGACCCTGATGCTCAGAAAGATTGAGGGCGGGAAGAGAAAGGTACAGCAGAGGATGAGATGGTTGGATGGCATCACCGACTCGATGGACATGGGTTTGGGCAGACTCCAGGAGTTGGTGTTGGACATGGAGGCCTGGCGTGCTGCAGTTCATGGGGTCGCAAAGAGTTGGACACGATTGAGTGACTGAACTGAACTGAACTGAATTGACCAAATAACAATTTCAAGGTAAACATTTTTTCAACCTTATTGAAGCTAATTGACAAAAATTTTATAAATGTATAATAGGTTACTATAGTCAAGGTAATTAACCTATAATTATTATTTTTGTGTGCAGTGAGAACATTTAAAATCATCTCTCTTAGCAGCTTTCAAGGATATAAAGACATATTAACTATGGTCAGAATGCTATACGTTAGCTCTCCAAAACTATTCTGTCTACATAACTGAAACTGTATTTTTGACCATGTTCTCTGTTGCCTCTACTAACTAGCCCCAAGCAATCACCATTCTATTCTCTGCTTCTATGAGTTCAACTTCTTTAGATTCCACATATAAGTGAAATCACGCAGTCTTGTGACTGGCTTATTTAACTTATCATAACATCCTTTAGATGTATCTGTGTTATTACAAACAATAAGATTTCATTATTTTTAAGTTGCTATACATGTGTGTGTGTGTGTATGTGTGTATGGCATTTTCTTTATTCATTCACCCATTTATTTTACAAGTAGGCTGATTCCATTTCCTCACTATTGTGAGTCATGCTTCAGTGAACACAGAAATTATTCCCGTTCCTTTGGCTACCCGGAACTGGGATTGAGAGATTATATGGTAGTTCTAGTTTTACTTTATTAAGAAACCTCCATACTATTTTCCATAACAGCTGCACCAATTTACATTATATTTCCACTACCAATGTATAGAGATCCTTTTTCTCTACATCCCTACCAACATTTACAAATTTTGTCTTTTTGATAATAGTCAATTATAACAGATGTGAGGTAACATCTCATTGTGGTTTTGATTTACATTTCCCTAATGATTATGGTGTTGATCATTTTTTCATATACCATTGGATATTTGGGTGTACTTTTTGTTGTTGTTGTTGAGAAATGGCTATCCAGGAACTTTGCCTTGTATCAGGTTGTTTCCTTGCTATTGAGCTATTTGGGTGTGGATATTATATAACAACTTATCAGATGTGTGATTTTCATATATTTTCTCCCAATCCATAGGTCGCCTTCACATTTTGTTGATTTTTTTCACCTTTACTGTCCAGAAGTTTTTTAGTTTGATGCAATCATATTTGTTTACCTTTGCTTCTGTGGCCTATGCTTCTAGTACTATATCCAAAAAAAAATTTGCTAAGGCCATTGTTAAAAAGTTGTTTTTTTTTTTTTTTTTTTTTTATGTTGTTTCTTACTACAGTTTTAGATCTTGTGTTTAAGTCTTCAATCAATTTTGAGTTGATTTTTATAAATGGTGTCAGAGGAAAGTCCAATTTCATTCTTCTGCATGTGAATATTTACTTTCCCCAACATCATTTACTGAAGAGACTGTCTTTGTCTCAAATCCATTGATTATAAATGCATGGATATATATCTGGGCTCTATTCCTTTCCATTGGTCTATATGTTTTTATGTTGGTAGCATGCTGTTTTGATAGCTATAGCTATACAGTGTGTTTTAAAATCAGGTAGAGTGTTACTTCCAACTTTGTTCTTTTTGCTCAAGATTGCTTTTGCTGTTTGAGGACTTTTGTGGTTCCACGTGAATTTTGGAAATGTTTTTCTATTTCTGCAAAAACTACCACTGGTATTTTAATAAAGATTGCACTGAATCTGTAGGTCACTTTGGGCAATATGAAGATCTTAACAATGTTAATTCTTACGTTCCATAAGTATGGTGAACCTTTCTAAATATTTGTCTTTCTCAATTTCTGTTATCATTATTTTATCATTTTCAGTGTACATATTTTTCATCTCTTTGTTTAAAATTATTTCCAAATCTTTTATGCTATTACAAATGTAATTGTTCACTTAATTTTTTTTCAAATAGTTTATTGTTAGTGTATAGAAATTCTACTTATTTTTGTATGTTGATTTTATTTACTGCAACCTTACTAAATTAATTTATCAGTTCCAACAGCTTTTGGTGGAGTCTTTGGGACTTTCTATACATAACATCATGTCATCTGCAAACAAAAACAATTTTATTTCTTTTCTGATTACTCTAACTAGGATTTGCAATACTATGTTAATTAGAAATATGGCCTCTTGTTGTGAAGAGCCAACTCATTGGAAAAGACCCTGATGCTGGGAAAGACTGAAAGCAGGAGGAATAGGGGACAACAAAGGATGAGATGGTTAGATGGCATCACAGATTCAATGGACATGAGTTTAAGCAAACTCCAGGAGATAATGAAGGACAGGGAAGCTAGTGTGCTGCAGTCCACAGCGTCACAAAAAGTTGGACACAGCTGAGCAACTGAACAACAACGTAAAGAACAAGCAAGAATGTGTGTCCACTCTTGAAACAGTCTTATTTTCTCTTCACATGTGAGGACAAACACAATCCTTTTTACATCTTGATAAAAATCTTTACAGATACCATTGTGTGAGCAAGTTTTAATAAAAGCAAGATTCTCTTATTACTATATTATTATTGTTATTGCATTCATATACTCTAAGCTTACCACTCTTTGAGTTTACAGACCTGTAAAGGTGAAGCACAGACTATGGCCCCCAAATAACTTAATGAAATAACATGATGAGTTCCTGTCCTGGTGACATCCATCTATCTTGCTTATGTATCTATATTTCCTTTTTATAGTCTTTTGGCATCAGCAGGTACCACTTTCTAGAATGTCATTTGCATGCATGCTAAGTCATGTCTGACTCTTTGGAAATCCATGGACTGTAATCTCCCAAGCTCCTCTGTCCATGGAATTTCCAAGTCAAGAATACTGGAGTGGGTTGCTATTTCCTACTCCAGGGGATCATCCCAATCCAGGGATTGAGCCCACATCTTGCATCTCCTGCGTTGGGAGGCAGATTCTTTATCATTGTGCCACCTGGAAAGCCCTCGAATGTTATTTTTAGTGAAAAATATGATGAACATTAAGGATTTCTTTGCATTTAAAATTTTTCTTTATACTAAAAGAACATTTCCAGTTTACTCTGTAATATTTTAAGTCACTTATTTAAATCAGAGTAGTTAGGCAAAGGCACCCCACTCCAGTATTCTTGCCTGGAAAATCCCATGGATGGAGGAGCCTGGTAGGCTGCGGTCCATGGGGTAGCTTTGAGATGGACATGACTGAGCGACTTCACTTTCACTTTCATGCATTAGAGAAGGAAATGGCAACCCACTTCAGCGTTCTTGCCTGCAGAATCCCAGGGGCGGGGGAGCCTGGTGGGCTGACGTCTATGGGGTCACAAAGAGTTGGACATGATTGAAGTGACTTAGCAGTAGCAGCAGCAGCAGTCATAATCTTAGACATGTTTCAGAGATGGTGATCTCCTTAATGGATGCTGCAGAAATTTATTTGACTTTCTAGGTTTGTTCACCATTCAGCTGTTCATATATACTATAATCTTTTTATTACAGCTGTATATAATCCCAAATGAAGGTACCATTGTTATTGGCAACAATTTGATGTTGTTGTTACTATTGTTGTGAAGAACTGTCAACTATTATAGAAACATCTTAAGGAAAACTATTACTAAAAATAGTGAAAATAATGGATGATCAATACACACAAAAATTTTTGAGTTAGAAATCCACTTTATGTTTAAGAATCTAGAAAAATCACTGGAGAATTATTAATAAAGAAAACTGAAGAAAAGTTAAAAACTGTTACACAAGTTTATATATGAATATTAAATATGAATTTAAAATAAATTTAAAAACCTAGGATTCTATTTCTTTCCAATTTAAAATGTATATTTACCAGAAATACATTTACAAAATTAATAGCTTTTTGATTTAATAAAATCACATTCAAGTACTAGTTTAAGTAATCTAGATTACCAGGTTTTAACAAACTGTGGAAACCATAGGCACATATTTTGGAATTACAGTTTAAATGAATGCATCTTCAGTAACAAAACCAAGAATTAGTTTGCCTATGTTCCTACTCAGGGAGAAGTTACTAAGTGGGGAGAAGGAATAATTAAAGATAATATTCAAATTAATTTAGCTTTATAAAATATAGATTTTTTTCTTAAAGACAAAAACAAAGTGACAGAAATGTGTAGTTATCAGTATCAGTATAAAAGATAATTTTTAATATTTTTATTTATATCTTCTTAATACCTGGAGAAGCTCACCAATTCTTTAAATATTCAAGATTAATATCCTAACAATATGTCATCTCAGGTCTTACAAACTTTACCCATGACAAGTAAAACACTACCTAAGCTAGAACCACAGAACACACATTGAAAGTATCCAAAAATCAAAATAGCTGTAAAAAAGCCTGCCTGACATTTGCTTCATTGTAGGAACAATTACTTCTTATCAGCTCCTAGAACTGTGTTTCTAGTTTCCTCTTTTAAAGGCAATTTATATCTTGGCTCATTATATTGCTTCCAGTGTGAGCAATTTGAGGGTTTGGGAATGTGTCTCAATTGTATACATACAGCATAAGAGAAAAATCCTACAACACTAAACAAATGAGTAAGTATCGAGGAATGTTAGCATTCTTTTCCTCCCAAGAACTTCACACCTTCTATCATTTCACAGCTACTTCTTCCTACTTTGTCTATATCCTATACTATTAGTTCTATTCTTCTGAAATAAGCAATAAAAGCAGAAGCATTTTCTTCAAAATCCATTGTCAAAATGCCTCAATATTATTGAGAAAGTAACTACCCATTCACAGGTATAAAGAAGGATATCCACAGTGCAATAAGCCTTTAGTTTTGAAGGAAACTATGGAAGTTTAAGCCCTGATTTTTCTAACTTGATATATGACAATAGACATTTAATTTAAAAATTATGATTCTAATGATTGACTGAAGGAAGTAACACCTGATCAACTTAATTCATAAAGACATTGTTGTAATTCTAACTAGTGAATGATTTAAAAACTTTTTTCAACTATGTAAAATTTTAACTACTTGTCAAACATTATTTGTGTTATGTCTATTCAATCTTAAATGATGAATAATTATATTTTGAAAAATAAGAAACAAGTAATTTTCAACATTTTAATTATTTAGATCCATCCATGTAGTCATTCAAGTCATAAGGTAATTAGGTGTTTACTGTCTACCTTCTATGTGCCAGGGATTTTTAACACAGTGAGAAAAGAGCCTCACCCCCTCTTTGTCTCTCTCTCTCTCTCTCTTTCTGCCTCTCTTTGTACATTCAATTGAGAGAATTGAATTTAACATATAACTGAAAAAGAGAACATCAGATAACAAAAAGTGTTATGAGGAAAATTAAAGAAGCATTATATTAGACAATGTTTTCTAATTTTGTTACTTTAATGGAAAATCTGTCTTAGAAGGTGACACTTAAATTGAAGTTTTAAGAAAGGAGAAAGTATTCCAAAACCAAAATCACCATGAAGAGCTTTTAAAGCAGAGGAAATAGGTCAAAGTAGAAAAACGCTTGAATTGAAATACTTGAAAAATGTCTAAGGTTTCTTTGTCTGGACCAGAAGGGTAGGAGATATTTAAATAAAAACAAAACAGAGACTAGAATTGAAGCTCCCTCAAGCACACAAAGCCATTTAAGCCAGATAAGCAAAACTTTAGTTTACTCTTTTCATAAACATAATCAAACTTAACTAGAGTTATTTTTTATAAATGACTATGATAATCATAAAGGATATTAAAGTATCTTTCTTAAAATAGTATAAAGCAATCATTTTTAACCATTTTCATACCATCTGAAAACCCCACTGTAATAATCAGTAATTGTAAAGGTTAAAGAATATCCCTATATTCAACTTTAAGTTACCCTGTTACATTGTGCTTCTGAATTTCATACCAGTTTTGTTTTTGAAGTATCCTAGTTCGTTGTTTCTCACTCAATAAAATGTTCATTTCAAGTAAAGAATTTTCTTTTGAAAGATACGAAGGTGTTCAGGAAGTACCTGGTTAGGTGAAGTAAACTTTTGTGCCTTTGCTTTTATTGGCTGACACATGTTCCCTCAAATTCATATGCTGAAGTCTTAATCCCAATACCTCAGAATGTGACTGACTCTGATCTAGTATGACTGGGAACTTTAAAAGGAGGAGGAATTAGGACACAGACACACAGAGGGAGAACATCATGTGAACATGAAGAAGACCAACTGCAAACCAAGGAGAGAAGCCTGGCAAGGAAAAAAAAAAAAAAAATCCTGTGGACGCCTTGATCTCAGATTTCTAGCTTCCAGAACTGCAAAAAAAAACGTCTGTTGTTTAGGGTACCCTACTGTATAGCATGCTGAGTTGTTTCGGTTGTTTCTGACTCTTTGCGACTCTATGGACTATAGCCTGTGGGGCTCCTCGGTCCATGGGATTCTCCAAGAAAGAATACTGGACTGGGTTGCCATGCCATCCTCCAGGGGATCTTCACGACCCAGGGATCAAACCCACAACTCTTATGTCTCCTGCACTGGCAAAGGGGTTCTTTACCACTAGCACCACCTGGGAAGCCCAGCAAATTAGTACACTGGTTTAGGAGATTTTATTTTATTCCAAGTGTGAGAGTCAATCATTGAGAGCTTTCAAGGGAACTACATAATCTATTTAATTTGTATTCTTCTAAGAATATTCTGAATACTGTGTACAGTTAATTTCTGTAAGGTCCTAGTTCAGTTCAGTTCAGTCGCTCAGTCGTGTCCGACTCTTTGCGACCCCATGAACTGCAGCACGCCCAGGCCTCCCTGTCCATCACCATCCCCCGGAGTTCACTCAGACTCACGTCCATCGAGTCGGTGATGCCATCCAGCCATCTCCTAGAGGGGATAGTCAAGAAGCCATACAGAGAGCCTTCTGCAGATGAGCAGAGAATATAAATATTAGTGTGTTCGTGTATGACATGGTGGTGGTGGTGGTTTAGTTGCTAAGTTATGTCTGACTCTTTGCGACCTCCATGGATTGTAGCCTGCCAGGCTCCTCTGTCTGTGGGATTTCCCAGGAAAGAATACTGGAGTGGATTGTCATTTCCTTTTTCAGAGGATGTTCACGACCAGGGATGAAGCTTGGGTCTCCTGCATTGCAGGTGGATTCTTTACTGATTGAGACACCAGGGAAGCCCTTCTATATGCATAATTTATTTAATATCCATACATTAATTTTAGCCACATGTGTAACCACACTGCTTTATGGTATGTATTTATTTTGGCAGATCTGGTATAACTCAGAGTTAAAATTTTGTTTTAAAATTATTTATCAGAGATAATTATGGATGCTTAGGTAACTGGTCATATATCACTGCCCTATTAATGACAAATCAATTTTTGCTAATTTTGTCTTGTTACCATTTTTTGGTAAACAGTTTGTTTTATATCAGAAACAGAGAAAAGAGCATATTTTCACATATATATATACACACACATATAGTTTAAATAAAAATCAAGTTATTAATCTATGAAAGAAGACAGTTTAGGAAAGTTTGATATATTGAAAAATGCATAGTACTGGGAATGAAGAGACACATAACTTAATTCTTTTACAGTATGATGTAAACAATGTAATAAATATTAATTACTATGAACCTATTGTTTAATAGAACCTATTAGAAATATTGAATTGATGAAAAAGACAGTGATTTAATGGAAACCAAGCAAAAACCAAGCAACTATTATAGATATTAAAATACTGATATAAACAAATTGCTTAGTTAACCAAAACCCCAGACATAAATAACTCTCCTTTTAAAATGATATATTCTATTTTAAAGTGCATTATTTACATCTGACTTAATTTACAAAATTATATCTTATTGGAATGTAAAGTCAGTGAACAGCATTCTTTATAGATATAAAACATATGTTACTGGTAGCCGTTGCCTGATGAAGATTCAGTATTCAGTTCAAAAATGTTGAAGCTATAATCATTAAACATATGTCAAAGACACAGAAACATAACAGCTCTAGTATGAGAGAAGTAAGATGGGAGAGAGGAATATAAAAGATCTTTATAGAGGCACAAAGAGAAATGCAAATCTAATTATAGTCATGTTTTATTATAAGAGATTCAGGATTATCTTCACATCATTTAATTAGAACAAATGAGTAATAGCCAGAGTCACTTTAAAAGGGCCATTTAAGATAATATTTTACAGGAAAGTTGGTGATTCATTCAAATGGAGGCTACTGCTTCCACCCAGAAGCTGATTACAGTACTAGAAATAACACAGAGGAACCACATTTTAAGTTTTCCATCTCTGTGTACAAATGTATGTAAAGGAAATGTCCAATGGGTTCTCTATAAGCCAACTCTGATATGAAGATTGACGTTTTTATTAGGTATTAGCATTTATTAGGTATTAACATCTGTGAAAAGAAAAGGAAAGAATAATGGGGACGAGGAACAAGTCAAACTGTGGCACAGGGTGGACAAAGCCTCAGTCTGTGGAAGGGACACTTAAGAGAGTGACATTCATCAGAATTTTACCTGATGGACAAAATTGGCCAGGCCTTTATACAGCTGTCTTGCTTTGTCATTCTGTCTGCAATCTGATGAATAAAGATAAGAGGCTTATGGAATCTTCCTGATGGGAGGGACCTGCTGTGGAGGAATCTGGGTCTCATTCTGATGGATGGGGCCATGCTCAGTAAATCTTTAATCAAATTTTCTGTTGATGGGAGGGGCTGTGATCCTTCCCTGTAGTTTGGGCTAAGGCCAAACTATGGTATGGGTATTGGCAACCTCTTTCAAAAAGACTTATGCCAGCACACCTCGGGGCTCCCAGCACTATTGTTTTCATGCCAAGCCACTGTCTACCCACACCTCCTCAGGAGACTCCTAAACACACACAGGCAAGTCTGGCTCAGTCTCCTGTGGGGCACTGCTCCTTTCTCCCAGATCCTGGTGTGCACAAGGTCCTGTTTGTGCCCCCAAGAGTCTGTTTCCGTAATCAAATCTCACTGGCCTCCAAAATGAAATTCCCTGGGGGTTCTCAGACCATTTGCTGGGTCCCCAAGCTGGGAAATCCATTGTGGATCACAGAACTATCACCAGAGAGTCAATACCAAAATCAGATTTATTATATTCTTTGAGGCCAAAGATGGAGAAGCTCAATAAGTGAAGTCACTCAGCTGTGTCTGACTCTTTGCGACTCTGTGGACTATAGCCTACCAGACTCCTCCATCCATAAGATTTTCCAGGCAAGAATACTGAAGTGAGTTGCCATTTCCTTTTCCAGGAGATCTTCCCAACTGAAGGATTGAACCCAGGTCTATCACATTGTAGGCAGACGCTTTACTGTCTGAGCCACCAGGGAAGTCCAGAGAAGCTCACTATAGTCAGCAAAAACAAGACTGGGAGCTGACTGTGGCTCAGATCATGAATGCCTTATTGCAAAAATCAGACTTAAATTGAAAAACTAGGGAGAACCACTAGACCATTCAGGTATAACCTAAATCAAATCCCTTCTGACTATATAGTGGAAGTGACAAATAGATTCAAGGGATTAGATCAGATAGACAGAGTACCTGAAGAAATATGAATGGAGAGTCATGACTTTGTACAAGAGGTGGTGATCCAAATCATCCCCAAGAAAAAGAAATTCAAAAAGTCAAAATGTTTGTTTAACAAGGCCTCACAAATAGCTGAGAAAAGAAGAGAAGTGAAAGGCAAATGAGAGAAGAAAAGGTATACCCATCTGAATGCAGAGTTCCAAAGAATAGGACAGAGAGATAAAAAAGCCTTCCTCAGTGATCAATGTAAAGAAATAGAGGAAAACAATAAATGGGAAAGACTAGAGATCTCTTCAAGAAAATTAGAGATACCAAGAGAATATTTCTTGCAAAGATGGGCAAAATAAAGGACAGAAATTGTATGGACCTAACAGAAGCAGAAGATATTAAGAAGAGGTGTCAAGAATACACAGAAGAACTATACAAAAGTGATCTGAATGATAACCACAGATAACCACAATGGTATAATCACTCACCAAGAGTCAGACATTCTGGAATGGGAAGTCAAGTGGGCCTTAGGAAGCATCGCTACGAATAAAGCTAGTGGAGGTGATGGAATTCCAGTTGAGCTATTTCAAATACAAAACAATGATGCTGTGAAAGTGCTACACTTAATATACCAGCAAATTTAGAAAACTCAGCAGTGGCCACAGGGCTGGAAATGCTCAGTTTTCCTTCCAATCCCTAAGAAAGGCAATACCAAATTGTCCAAGTTAGGCTTCAACAGTATGTGAACTGAGAAACTCCAGATGTTCAGGCTGGATTTAGAAAAAGCAGAGGAACCAGAGATCAAATTGCCAACATCCATTGGATCATAGAAAAAGCAAGATAATTCCAGAAAAGCATCTGCTTCTGCTTTATTGACTATACCAAAGCCTATTATTGTATGGATCACAAAAAACTGTGGAATATTCTTAGAGATGAGAATACAGACCACCTGAACTGCCTCCTGAGAAATCTGTTTGCAGATCAAGAAACAATAGTTAGAACTGGACATGGAACAACAGACTGGTTCTAAATTTGCAAAGGAGTATGTCAAGGCTGTATACTGCCACCCCCCTTATTTAACTTATATGCAGAGTACATCATTCAAAATGTGAGGGTGGATGAAGCACAAGCTGGAATCAATATTGCAAGCAGAAATATTAATAATCTCAGATGTAAAGATGATACTGCCCTTCTGGCATAAAGCAAAGAAGACCTAAAAGAGCTTCATGATGAAAGTGAAAGAGGAGAGTGAAAAAGTTGGCTTAAAATTCAACATTCGGAAAATTAAGATCATGGCACCCAGTCCCATCACTTTGTGGCAGATAGATGGGGAAAGTATGGGAACAGTGACAGACTTTATTTTGGGGGGCTCCAAAATCCCTGCATATGGTGATTGCAGCTATGAAATTAAAAGATGTTTGCTTCTTGGAAGAAAAGCTATGACCAACCTAGATAGCATATTAAAAAACAGATCCATTATCTTGCTGACAAAGGTCCATCTAGTCAAAGCTTTGGTTTTTCCAGTAGTCATGTATGGATGTGAGAGTTGGACTATAAAGAAAGCTGAGCACTGAAGAATTGATACTTTTGAACTGTGGTGTTGGAGAAGACTCTTGAGAGTCCCTTGGGCTGCAAGGAGAGCTAACCAGTCCATCCTAAAAGAAATCAGTACTGGATATTTTTGGAAGGACTGATGCTGAAGCTGAAGCTCCAATACTTTGGCCACCTGATGAGAAGAACTGACTCATTAGAAAAGACCCTGATGCTGGGAAAGATTGAAGGCAGAAGGAGAAGGGGATGACAGAGGATGAAATGGTTGGATGGCATCAACTCGATGGACTTTAGTTTAAACTTGCTCTGGGAGCTGGTGATGGACAGGGAAACCTGGCATCCTGCTGTCCATGGGATCACAAAGAGTCAGACACGACTGAACGACTTTAACTGATTGAGTTGCTTAGTCATAGGTTTCAGACATCCCTGAGAAAGTGTGACTTCAGGTAAGGCACATCTCTGCAGCCAAGCCAGACTCTGACATAGTTGACAGCTGGAGACAGTCTGCTGACCACATTCCTCAGTGGGAGGCAGCAAGCTGAGTCTGGAAATTCTATCTGGTTGGCAGGGTGATCCTGTCTACTTCTTTTCACCAATTGTGCTACTTGGAGCCACTCTCCGTATATATGTTTGTGGAGAAGCTCCCTCAAAATTTCATTGAACAGTTCTTTCTGAAAGGAGACTAACAGAGGGATGTGGCTGTAATAGACCTCAGACTTTGCAAAGGCAGTTACTGTTATTACTTCAGTTGTCACTCATTGTCACCATCTTCCACCATTCATTCTAGATTCTCCTTTGCCCTCAGTTCGTACTTCTTTTTTGCCTTGATGTCTTACCCACTGGTATGAACCAGAGTTTTTCGTACATGAGATGAGTCCTAGTTACTATGCCCTTCTTAATTTTGAGTTACTGTACTTTTCTAGTTATAGTCACAGTTGGGCAAGAAGCATCAAAAATCCCTTAAATTGATTATCTGTATCTTCCCTGCATTTATTGGGTAACATATACCACCTTATTAACAGTACCAATTACACTTGCAAAAAACATTGACTTTCCTTCTTGTTGCTATTTCTTGGTTAAAAATAACCCCAAAGTGTCTGGGCAACAGGTATATGTAATAGTCCTGTAGAACTCTTTCCTCTGTTACTTTGGGTCTAGTACCTATAATCCTGCAGTGCCCAGATGCAGAAATATTTCAAAAGTTCCTGGTATATCATTAGAAGTGTTAATAATAGCTGAGGATGCTCTTGTTTCCATGCCTTGCTTCCCATTCCCATGTATTTGTCCTCTGGCGAAACAGTGCAAAATAAACATGTTTTTCAATACATGTTAATGACCCTGGATGATGCATGCTATTCTTACAAAATATTTCCTTAGAGCTGTTATGCCCAGTGTATCTTCTGCAGGCCAGTGGGCTTCTGGGTGGTGCAATAAATGACAGAAATATTAGATCTTGTAGAACATTTTTAGTTTAACTGTGCTCAGTGGTCTGATACAATATTCTAAGGGGTTCTTTGTCCATAGATCAAATGTTCCACAAGCTCACTGAAGTAGGTACTAGTCAATGCCCTGCTAACAAGAAAGGCAAACCCATACTCAGAATATATGTCTATGCACAAGAGAACAAACTCCTGATCTGAATGGAAGGAATATAATATAATAAATTTGCCACCAAGTATTATAGGTTTCCTCTGCTGCTGCTGCTGCTGCTAAGTAGCTTCAGTTGTGTCCAACTCTGTGCAACCCCATAGATGGCAGCCCACCAGGCTCCCCCGTCCCTGGGATTCTCCAGGCAAGAACATTGGAGTGGGTTGCCATTTCCTTCTCCAATGCATCAAAGTGAAAAGTGAAAGTGAAGTCCCTCAGTCATGTCCGACCCTCAGCAACCCCATGGACTGCAGCCCACCAGGCTCCTCCATCCATGGAAGTTTCCAGGCAAGAGTACTGGAGTGGGGTGCCATTGCCTTCTCTGATAGGTTTCCTCTAGTATGATGAAATTTGGGGTTTTATTGTTGGTGCCTGTTGTTGGCAGTTTAGATCATTTTTGGCAGTGGAAGTTCATTCTATTAGGCTTCTACCTCTGCAACCACAGCTTCTTCAGTCATATCTTTTCATGCGAACACTGCCTTGTCCATTGAAAGACAAGGTGTCAGCTAGTTGGATGACACCAACTAACCAGGTAATTTTATTTACTTAATAGTTCAGTGCTTCTTCAATGATGAAAACTCTCTAGTGGACAATAATATATGATAAAAATGTCATGCTTACTTCAATGTGTCCATCCACATGCATTTACCTCATAATGAAAAAGAAAGTGAAAGTTGCTCAATTATGTCTGACTCTTTGCCACCCATGAACTATATAGTCCATGGGATTTTTCAGGCCAGAATACTGGAGTGAGCAGCTTTTGCCTTCTCCAGGGGCTCTCCCCAACCCAGGGATCAAACCCAGCCTGCATTGCAAGTGGATTCTTTACCGGCTGAGCCACAAGGGAAGCCCTTACCTCATTATACTTTCCTCCTATTTTTCCATCTATTTTCCTCCAATTTCTTGACCATTTGTCCAGGATATTTGTCTCTATTCTCAAAACTATATGTTCTAATTTTGATTCATTGTTTTCTGCTGAAGTGGAAAAGTAGATGCACTTTCCAAAGAATTTCCTTAGATATTATCTTTCAAGTTCACCCCTGAGTAGACTATAATAAAACTGCTGTCCACTTTTTATGTGCACACATACAATGACATGACCCCTCTATAAATTAAGTTCAGACATTTATATCCTTATTTAGGAGGTCATACAGAATTTCCCATCAGCCATAGGTGTGAGTTGAGAGTTGGGTACTGATATAACCATTAATACCTTGAGAATTGTGGAGTTTTATAAGTGAAAAAGTTACAACAATTTCATGTTTACTTTGGAGAGAATTCCCAGAACACTCCTGATTAACTATATTTCCTAAGTAGTTTTAGAATATGTCAGGTTCCTGAATCTTCACAGAGTTTGTGTTCCACCCTCTAGAGTATAGATGCCTTACCAAATCTTCCAGCATGCTGGTCATGTCATGCTCATAAAACTCAACCAAAATACTATTATCAATGTGATAAATCACTGTGATGTTCTGCAGTGTGTCCAAGATATCCAGATATCTTCTGACTATATTGTGATGTAAAGCAGAATAATTGACATGACTAAATCAGTATAGCTGTTCATGACATGAGTGCATACAGTTTCTGATCTTCTTTTTTGATTGAAATAGAAAATAACATATTCACTAAATCAATGGCCAAATGCCATGCCCCCAGGCTATATTAATCTGCTTTAGCAAAAATACTATATTTGATTGCTTGACTGATTTTGCATAGTGTACAGTTATCTTTCCATGATCCATTTGGTTTTTATAGGAATTTAACTACTGAAGTACAGGAAGACACGTAGGACACTGATTACCTCCTCTACATCCATTAGGTCTATAAGGTGATACTAGTCTCCTCACAATTCTGAATGCAGTATTATTTTGTACTTACTACCTTGGCTGGAGACAGCCAGTTTAAGAGACTTTTAGTTTACTTCCCACTTAATAGCTTCTATCCTACAGATCAAGAACATAAGGGTTGTGCAAACTACCAACTATGACGATTCCTATTACATTTATTGTTGTTGTTTTAGTTGCTAAGTGAAAGTGAAAGTAGCTCAGTCATGTCCAACTCTTTGCGACCCCATGGACTATACAGTCCATAGAATTCTCCAAGCCAGAATACTGGAATGGGTAGCCTCTCCCTTCTCCAGGGGATCTTACCATCCAAGGGATTAAACCTAGGTCTCCGGTATTGCAGGCAGATTCTTTACCAGCTGAGCCACCAGGGAAGCCCAGTCTCTAAGTCATGTCCAGCTCTTTTGCAACCCCATGGACTGTAGCTTGCAGGGTTCCTCTGTGACTAACTTTTCCCAGGCAAGAACACTGGAGTAGGTTGCCATTTCCTTCTCCAGTGGATCTTCCTGAAACCAAGATCGAACCCATGTTTCCTGCATTGGCAAGAAGATTCCTTACCACTGAGTACCAGGAAAGTCCTAAGGAAAATGTCATTAGATGAGTTCAGATACTGTATGTTCATCCAGTGTAAGCCAGACCCTAGCTAGGATTTAATTTATTGTTTGATTTTTATGTATTACTGCATTAAGATAATGGTCATGATGACACTTCAGGACTCAGGATATCAGTGACAAGTAGGTACTCCTACCCAACATTCATAACAGTGTTTAGGTATTCTCCATTTCCCAGTTCAGTTACTCATATAAACTGTCCTATGGTCCTTTGAGGAAGTACTGATGGATTCATTTCATATATAGTAACTTGGAATTGCAGAGTCACTTCTTCCTTAAAATGCACCTCTTCAGTTCAAGAATTTGGGGTCTGATCACTTGATCAGTTTTAAAAACTGGGATGGAAATCATGATCTTTATTTGCAGGGTTGACCTCAGGATTCTAGTCATTTATTCTCAAATTTTTTTCTCACAGTACAGCCATCCATTTATTTCTACCTAGGTTGGAAATGGTTAATATAATAGCAATTTAATCTTCTCCGTAATATTCGTGAGTCAGATTCTCTTGGTCACCACGTAAACCTTGGTAGTTATTATAATTACAATCTTCTGGTTTTTGGAAAATAAGTTCTATAATATGCTCTTTACTGTGAAGTGTTATAATAGCCATTACTATCAGACAAGTTTTGAAACTGACTCTTTTACTGTCAGATTTGGACTTACAGAAGAAAACCATTCCTGAATTCATTGGAGATGCTGGTGCCCTTTTCACCAGCACATTCATTATAAACATCTTAACTGGTGTGCTTGTGGTCTGTTATTTTCCTTAGAACACACTCTCTGGTGGGTTTTCCAGTATATCTTCTGGTGGATAGATTTGAAAGTATATCCACATAGTATATTCATTCTAGGACACTGAAATTACTGAGCATTATAGTCCTTTTACCAGTGTTTTCCCTGAAACTTCCAACACTTCAACTTCACTTAGCATGGAATGTTATTTTTTCCTGCTTAGGATACTGACCTAATAATAACCTTGGTACATATATTTGATCTGAGGCCAGTGATACACAAAGACCCTAAAATCTTCTCATGAGTCAAGTATTACCCCATATTTAAATCCCATTTCAGAATAAATAATCATACCAATAATAACATACAACTCATATATATACATGTATATAAATTCTATGAAAATACATCTTAAAAAGTGCAGAATGCATTATATATACTCTGTGATATATATATATATATGTGTGTGTGTGTGTGTGTGTGTGTTATATGGATGTACAAGAGCACATATATCTGTAGGTAGATAAATAAAGAGATAAAGAATAATTTCTCTGTAAAAAATAGTTGAGTTGATGCAAACCTCCTTATACTAATTTCTAAGAGTAAAACAATAAAACATGTGTCCAGTAGTGAGAATTTGATATATATTATTATTTTCCTTTCTTGAAATAAACTCTTTCATTAAGCACAAGTTCTTTTGTTATAAAAGAAGTACTGAATATTTATTTACCTGTGAGCATGTGGATCAAGAGAGTAATGAATAGAAACTATTGCTATCTATTTGGTCACCAGCATTTTAAGCCAAACTCTTTTGTGCTAAAATGATAAAGTTTTTGGCACATGAGAAATCTGTCATATAAATATAATTTTGTTACAAGTTGGACCAGGGAAATTATTATACTGTTTTAAGAAAGACTACTATCAAGTAAACCTAGGACAAAATATAAAACTCAGTAGAATGCAAACATCTAAGAATATTCTTACCATACTGTTCAAGATGATACAGAAAACAAATCCTAATGCTAAAAAGTAAATCATGATTTGAAGATTTGAATTGTGGGAGTGAAAGGTTGTTGTTGAATAACACGAAGACACTGGGATTCTTGGCCCCTGGAGGAGAAGAATTCAATCTGGGGCAAGAGATGAGGCTTGATCACTCAGAGCTTTTACGTAATAAAGTTTTATTAAAGTAGAGGAACCAGAGATCAAATTGCCAACATCCACAGATCATCGAAAAAGCAAGAGAGTTCCAGAAAAACATCTATTTCTGCTTTATTGACTATGCCAAAGTCTTTGACTGTGTGGATCACAATAAACTGTGGAAAATTCTGAAAGAGATGGGAATACCAGACCACCTGACCTGACTTTTGAGAAATCTATATGCAGGTCAGAAAGCAACAGCTGCACTGGACGTGGAACAACAGACTGGTTCCAAATAGGAAAAGGAGTACATCAAGGCTGTATATTGTCACCCTGCTTATTTAACTTGTATGCAGAGTACATCATGAGAAACGCTGGACTGGAAGAAACACAAGCTGGAATCAAGATTGCAGGGAGAAATATCAATAACCTCAGATATGCAGATGACACCACCCTGATGGCAGAAAGTGAAGAGGAACTC
>NW_011494837.1:2131903-2148365 GCF_000754665.1 Bison bison bison | reverse complement strand
GAAATATCAATAACCTCAGATATGCAGATGACACCACCCTGATGGCAGAAAGTGAAGAGGAACTCAAAAGCCTCTTGATGAAAGTGAAAGTGGAGAGTGAAAAAGTTGGCTTAAAACTCAACATTCAGAAATGAAGATCATGGCATCCGGTCCCATCACTTCATGGGCAATAGATGGGGAAACAGTGGAAACAGTATCAGACTTTATTTTTGGGGGCTCCAAAGTCACTACAGATGGTGACTGCAGCCATGAAATTAAAAGACGCTTACTCCTTGGAAGAAAAGTTATGACCAACCTAGATAGCATATTCAAAAGCAGGGACATTACTTTGCCAACAAAGATCCGTCTAGTCAAGACTATGGTTTTTCCTGTAGTTATGTATGGATGTGACAGTTGGACTGTGAAGAAGGCTAAGCGCCAAAGAATTGATGCTTTTGAACTGTGGTGTTAGAGAAGACTCTTGAGAGTCCCTTGGACTGCAAGGAGATCCAACCAGTCCATTCTAAAGGAGATCAGCCCTGGAATTTCTTTGGAAGGAATGTTGCTAAAGCTGAAAGTCCAGTACTCTGGCCACCTCATGCGAAGAGTTGACCCATTGGAAAAGACTCTGATGCTGGGACAGATTAGGGGCAGGAGGAGAAGGGGACGACAGAGGATGAGATGGCTGGATGGCATCACTGACTCAATGGACGTGAGTCTGAGTGAACTCTGGGAGTTGGTGATGGACAGGAGGCCTGGCGTGCTGCAATTCATGGGGTCACAAAGAGTCAGACACGACTGAGTGACTGGACTGAACTGAACTGAAAGGAGATAGAGAAAGCTTCTGATATAGGTGTCAGAAGGGGGCAGAAAGAGTACCCCCTTGCCAGTGTTAGCAATGAAGTTATATACTCTCCAGTGAATCCAAAGAATGTCTGGAGGTTGTAAAGACCTCACAAGACCTACTCCCATAATTTACATTTTAAGATAACAGAATTAGCCAGAGGGTTTAATCCAGAGACGGTCCTCAGGCAGGACACATTATTGTTATATAATCCTAAGGAATGTAGAGAAGGAAAAAGTTTGTCCTTTTTTCCTCCTTGAGAATTCCAGACCCCTCTCTCCTTGGGGACCCCTAGACTCCTAATCAACCTGCCTAGGTAATGACTCTCTCAGGAGCTGGGAAATTTTCTAAATTCTTAAAAGGACAAAGATATTTCTTTAATAAGGAAACAAACTCCTTTAATAATTGCATATCCTCTAACAGTATACAAAATTTAATTCAAACTACAAAGATGAATTCTTCTGATTTCTATTGTTGTAGTATAATCTGCCCCCAAATTATTCACATAAAATAAGTGCTTGATTAATTTCAAAAATTCTATTAATCAACAATTTGGACATAATACAGTTGAATGATTTATCTCCCTTGCATAATATTTGTGACCTCAGATGGGATCACAAGATAACTGAGTTTGACTCAAACAGCTGAGGAGTCCTCAAAAGGCTAATGGTTGAAAAAAAGATAGGCATTCAGTCCTGTCTCTTTGTGAACCCATGGACTATAGCCCGGCAGGCTCCTCTGACCATAGAATTCTCCATGCAAGAATACTGGAGCAGGTTGCTGTTCCCTTCTCCAGGGGATCTTCCCTATCCAGGAATCAAATTCAGGTCTCCTGCATTTCAGGTGGACTCTTTATTGTCTGAGTCATCAAGGAAGTGCCTGGAAAAGCTAAATACAAAGGATTTATTTCCGGATAGATTCTTATTTTGCATTCCGTCTCTGGGCTGAAAAGAGTGTATGATCATCCAATTGGCTTGGTGTTTTCAGCATGGTAACTAGGTTCCATGAGAACGCTAAGAAAGTGATCATTCCAGAGGAACTAGGGAGAAGATACATGGTCTTTTCTGATTTTGCCTTGGATGGAAATTATCTATCATCAATTCCTCCATACTCTACTACTACCTAAAACCACAATCTTGTCCAGACCCAAGGGGAGAGGATATAGACCTGATCTCTCAAGGGAAGGGAGTCAAAACGTGCTTTTTTTTTTTTTTTTTCCTTTTAATTGCCACATGCAGAAGTAAAATAAAAAGGACGGGTTTTTGTGGTTCAACAATTAATCTACGTGAATAAAAATGTAGTATTGGGTATTACTAAGTATTACAAGTAAAATGTATTTTCATTTGAGTAGAATTGCTGGGTGATAGATGAAAAAAGCCAAATCTTTCAATATTCTCCAATACAACTTTAGGTATCACAACTTGAAACAGTATTTTTAAACATAAGCAGTGTGGCTTTGTTATCTGAGGTAAAATAAACACAGCTTTCAACATTTTGATATTCAAAGTATTCTGTAAGTTCCTACCAAATAATACTATGACATTAAAAAAGGATTACAAAATTTCTAATAGTAGTCTCTCAATTCTGATTGTAAAAAGATCATCTTTACATAATGTTGAAAACATGTACCTTTTATTTTATAATGTCTGGTTTTAAGTACTTCTGCTAATACTGGTCACTCTATAATAAAGATAAGGTAAAATCCAGTACCATCTCCAGAATCACATGATTAGTTATGCCATGTATTTGTACCCCATCTTACAAAGAAGTAAGCCACTTCCCTGGTGGCTCAGACGGTAAAGCGTCTGCCTACAATGTGGGAGACCCGGGTTCAATCCCTGCATTGGAAAGATCTCCTGGAGAAGGAAATGGCAACCCACTCCAGTATTCCTGCCTGGAGAATCCCATGGATGGAGGAGCCTGATAGGCTACAGTACATGGTGTCATAAAGAGTCAGACACGACTCAGTGACTTCAATTACTTACTTACAAAGAAGAGGACAGTAGAAGGAATGGTCATGAGATAGAGCTAAATATTGTAACTAATGTGAAAAATTTCTTTCAAAGATCTCTATAGAATTAACTAGCAAGTTTCAATGTCACACTCCCTCCCTATAAATACCCTAGATACATGTTGCACAGTCGGATACCAGCTCTTGAGATGTAAGAATATATTTTTCATAAAATAAATTTTTACTTTTCTTGTATTTCAGAATCATGATGCTTAAAATATTTACTCTCCTATAAATGGGCCACTCTAGAATTTTCAGAGATGATTTTACCAATGGCTTAAACTTTTGATGTAGATTCATTAATCAACTAAAAAGGAGAAAAGGAAGGAGCTCTTAAAAGATGCTTTCAGAGGATTTTTCATTCCATAGGAAAAACAGGATTCATGTGAAAGCAATTTTTTAATAAAAGTGTCTTAATGTATCTATTAATTATGCAAAAATTCATTCAGAACATAATTTGAAATCAATAGGCTTAGGCAATAAGACAGTAAACAGCTGTGAATAATTAAAAAAAATATGGTTGTTTTGCTTGTTGTATGGTGGACATAGTAAACCTCTGAGTTGCATTAAACATTTTAAGAATTGATATTGATCTAACAAAAAAGGCTTTGAACTTCTAACAATTCCAATAGTCTATACATTATTTTTGGTTACAATGCCAAGAACACTGTGTCAAATCTTTTATGAAACCAGCATTCCTGTTACTTCAGTTCAGTTCAGTTCAGTCATTCAGTCGTGTCTGACTCTTTGTGACCCCGTGAATTGCAGCACGCCAGGCCTCCCTGTCCATCACCAACTCTCGGAGTTCACCCAAACTCTTGTCCATCAAGTCGATGATGCCATCCAGCCATCTCATCCTCTGTTGTCCCCTTCTCCACCTGCCCCCAATCCCTCCCAGCATCAGGGTCTTTTCCAATGAGTCAACTCTTCGCATGAGGTGGCCAAAGTACTGGAGCTTCAGTTTTGTTTTTTTTTTTAATTTTATTTTATTTTTAAACTTTACATAATTGTATTAGTTTTGCCAAATATCAAAATGAATCCACCACAGGTATACATGTGTTCCCCATACTGAACCCTCCTCCCTCCCCATACCATCCCTCTGGTGCACTAGCCCCAAGCATCCAGTATCGTGCATCGAACCTGGACTGGCATCTCATTTCTTACATGATATTTTACATGTTTCAATGCCATTCTCCCAAATCTTCCCACCTTCTCCCTCTCCCACAGAGTCCATAAGACTGTTACATACATCAGTGTCTCTTTTGCTGTCTCGTACACAGGGTTATTGTTACCATCTTTCTAAATTCCATATATATGCATTAGTATACTGTATTGGTGTTTTTCCTTCTGGCTTACTTCACTCTGTATAATAGGCTCCAGTTTCATCCATCTCATTAGAACTGATTCAAATGTATTCTTTTTAATGGCTGAGTAATACTCCATTGTGTATATGTACCACAGCTTTCTTATCCATTCATCTGCTGATGGACATCTAGGTTGCTTCCATGTCCTGGCTATTATAAACAATGCTGTGATGAACATTGGGGTACACGTGTCTCTTTCCCTTCTGGTTTCCTCAGTGTGTATGCCCAGCAGTGGGATTGCTGGATCATAAGGCTTCAGCTTTAGTACCAGTCCTTCCAAAGAAATCCCAGGGCTGATCTCCTTCAGAATGGACTGGTTGGATCTCCTTGCAGTCCAAGGGACTATAAAGAATCTTCTCCAATACCACAGTTCAAAAGCATCAATTTTTTGGCCCTCAGCTTTCTTCACAGTGCAACTTTCACATCCATACATGACCACTGGAAAAACCATAGCCTTGACTAGATAGACCTTTGTTGGCAAAGTAATGTCTCTGCTTTTGAATATGCTATCTAGTTTTGTCCTGTTACATAACTGAGTACAATTTAGTACAATACAAAGTTTTTCATTTTGTTTTATCTCTGGTCCTTACCATAAAAACAGATCCAGTTGGTATTTAATCAATACATATTTCAATGCTTTTCTTTAAAAAAAAAAAAAAAAGGAGAAGAAGAAGAAAGAATTTTTTAATATTTATTTAATCTCATATGTAAAAACTGGTGCAAAAGTAATTGTGGTTTCAGGCCATGAATTTTAAAATCATTATAACTAGGCTCCAACACATCTTTATTAATCTAAATAGGAACCATTAAAATCAACACATTTCTTATCAATAAGAAATAAGTTTGTTTGTTCTTGTAGCATTAAAATCTGTGCTTTGGGATTCAACAAGCTCTAGGAAAGCATTTTCTGCCTCCTGATGGCTGAGGAAGCATTTTTCCCTGCAAAACCTTGTCCAGATGCTTCAAAAAGTGGCAGTTGGTTGGTGGGAGGTCAGGTGAATATGGCAGATAAGGCAAAACTTTGTAGCCCAACTTGTTCAACTTTTGAAGAATTGGTGTGCAACATGTAGTCAGGCATTGTCATGGAGAAGAACTGTGCCCTATCTGTTAACCATTGCTGTCTGCAGGCATTGCAATTTTCAGTGCATCTCATCGATTTGCTGAGCATACTTCTCTGATATAATGGTTTCACCAGAATTCAGAAAGTTGTAGTGGGCCAGATGGGCAGCTGACCACCAAACAATGACCATGACCTTTATTTTGGTGCAAGTTTGGATTTGGGAAGTGCTTTGGAGCTTCTTGGTTGAACCACTGAACTGGTCATCATCGGTTGTATAAAATCCACTTGTCAAAGCACTTCCCAATCTGATCAAGAAATGTTTTTTTGTTTTGCACAGAATAAGAGAAGATGACACCTCAAAATATTTTTTTTTTTTTTTTGCGGTCAGCTCATGAGGCACCCACTTATTGAGTCTTTTCACCTTTCCAATTCACTTCAAATGTCAAAAGACCATAAAATGGTTGTCTTCAAGTTCTTTGGCAACTTCTCATGTAGTTTTAAAAGAATCAACTTCAATGACTGGTCTCAATTTTTCATTGTCACCTTCCTCTGGCCAACCACTACACTGATCTTCAAGGCTCTCATCTCCTTTGCTAAACTTCTTGAACCATCACTGAACACATACACACATTTATTAGCAGTTTCTGGGCCAAATGTATTGTTGATGTTGGGAGTTGTCTCTGCTGCTTTAAGACCCATTTTAAACCTGAATAAGAAAATCGCTCAAATTTACTTTTTGTCTAACATTATTTTCATAGTCTAAAATACATATAAAAATAAACAGAAAGTAATAAAAAATACACTGGGAAATATGCATTAAAATGACATACAACATAACTACATTTATAAAGAATATATTGCAATATCAAATGAAAAGTTCTACAATGCAAGAACAATTCCATTTGCATCATTCTAATAGTTCTGCCAAAAGAGTAAATTTAGGTGGAGAAGGGAATGGCAACCCACTCCAGTATTCTTGCCTGGAGAATCCCATGGAAAGAGGAAGCTGACAGGCTATAGGCCACAAGGTAACAAAGTGTTGGACGTGACTGAAGTGACTTGGCACAGACACACACATAGCATCTAAATCCAATTTGATCCTTTGTGATAATGTATGTCTATAGATTAGTGAAAATAAATATTTTAAGCTTATGCATAATGTGATTTAATAGGATATTAAATATCCATACATATATAATACATTGTTTAAAAACCTATCATATTGATGTCCATCTGCTATGAATGTGCATAAATGATTTATTATGTAACCATGTTAAAAACTGGCCCAAAGTCATCAAAAATAAAAAACTATATATTGCATAAACTATATGCTACATACTGCAGCTATATATTACTTATGAATAAACAGGAAGCATAGTGCAAAATTCCAAGTATTATATCCCCATCTTTTAAAATTAGAGTAAATTATTATTCATAATTTAAAAAATGGTTCAGTTATTATAATCTAAGTATGTGCTTATACTTACTTAAAGATAAAACTATATCTGTGAAGATAAAAGATAAAAACTTGCTCTAATATTTGCCTTTGCTCTTTTCACAACATGTTAGAAGTTATTTAGCAACTTTAAAGTTGATATTCATATATAAAATAGCAAAATAATATAAAAAGTTGCTTTTGTGAGTCGTAAAAGGCAGATAATCAATGATTCAAAGGATATAAAGGAATATTATTTTGAAATGTGTTTTTGCTATTAACAAGTTTTTTAAATTTTAAATTATTCATTTTCAGGCTGTATTATGTGCTAAGTTGCTTCAGTCATGTCAGACTCTGTGTGACCCTACGGAGTAGCCCACCACACTTCTCTGTCCATGTGATTCTCCAGGCAAAAACACTGAAGTGGGTTGCCATGCCCTTCTCCAGGGGATCTTCCCAACCCAGGAGGCAAGCGCACATCTCTTATGTCTCTTGCATTGGGAGACAGGCACCACTGGGAAGGCCAAACATCTAGTCAGCCTCCCTGTCCAGAAATCAGACCCTGGTCTCCAGCATGACAGGCGGGGATACTCACCACTATACTAATGAGGACGTAGCACTAGGCATAAAAAATACTGCTGCTGCTACTGCTAAGTCGCTTCAGTCGTGTCCAACTCTATGTGACCCATAGACGGCAGCCCACCAGGCTCCCCCGTCCCTGGGATTCTCCAGGCAAGAACACTAGAGTGGGTTGCCATTTCCTTCTCCAATGCATGAAAGCGAAAAGTGAAAGTGAAGTCGCTCAGTCGTGTCCGACTCTTAGCGACCCCATGGACTGCAGCCCACCAGGCTCCTCCATCCATGGGATTTTCCAGGCAAGAGTACTGGAGTAGGGTGCTAGGTATTATATATTTGAAGAAAGTATTCTATTGCTAATGTGATACAGTTGTAAAAATAGTGATGAAAGAGAGAGAGATGCTGAGAAGGAAAGATATAATAAGGATAAACAAGACAACAAAAAAGTTTTAAAATATGTAAATGAACATCTAAAAATACACCCAAGATTATTTAAGTTATCACATTTTTTTTCAAATCTTTTTTTTTTTTTTTTAATTTTCTTTAAATTTTGATTTAACTTTAGCCTTTGTATCCTTTAGTATATTCCTTCTCCTGGATATTATAAGCTATGACTTGCGTGCGTACGTGCTGTCGCTTTAGTTGTGTCCAACTCTGCAACCCCGTGTACCACAGCCTGCTGGGCTCCTTGGTCCATGGGGATTCAGGCAAGAATACTGATGTGAGTTGCCATGCCGTCTCCTAAGAGATCGTCCCAACCCAGGGATTGGACCTGAATCTCTTATATCTTCTGCATTGACAGGTAGGTCCTTTATGACTAGTGCCACCTGGGAAACATATAAGCTATTGTGTTTTATTTTATACTTGTTGTTAAGTCACTAAGTTGTGTCCAACTCTTTGTGACCCCATGGATTGAGGCATGCCAGGCCTTTCTGTTCTTAAGTATCTCCCAGAGTTTGTTCAAGCTCATGTCCATTCTGCTGATGATGCCATCCAATGATCTTATCCTCGGTTGCCTTCATCTATTCTTCAAATAATCTATTGACACTTAATATTTATGCTATGGTGGTGACGGTTTAGATTCACATTTTTACAACTTTATTTTGCCTTTGTTTCAGAAAGTTTTTCATGTGGGTTTCATTTCTTTGCATGTTTTTATTATGTATTATTCTAGCTGTTTTTAAATTTTTTTCCAACAGTTGGATCCTAGAAAGGTACTCATTCTATTTTTATTTGTTGTGGTTTTGCTTTTGTCTTTCTTTTGCTTGTTCACTGAGTTCACGTCCATGTCTGTAGTGGCCATTCATTAAATGTTAAGAAATGGACAGAACCTTTTGGTAAGTGTCCAGTCTTTACTTCAGAGCACTGGAAAGAATTTTTTTTTTTTTTTTTCGCTCACCAGTTTCCCACTAGCATTCACAATCTTAGGAGCAGAAAGAATTAATCATATATTTTAGATTCACTTAGTTTGGGATAGCACTATGTTCCAGCTCCCTCTGTCTATACCCTGACTAGAACCTGAAGCTTTTGAGTCTAACATGGTTGAATGTTACTTGACTTTTGGCCTTATGGAAATTCTGCACAGGAGATACAGCTTATGGTTAGATGGGAGTTGAGAATGTAGAGCCATACAGATGGATACTGTCCACCATCTGCTACAATAGTTTAATATTAAATATCACTTATTATTTATACTGGTTTTTATGGTATATACAGAGTTAATTATATTCTTCACATTTGATAGAACATATATTAACAAAATTTTCTTAAAAATAGGAGAAGCAGAATATGAAAATGAATTGAAAGCATGTAACATTAGCCTCAAAATCTTAAATCCCAATGGGGCAGATATAAGGAAAAATAACTATACAAGATAAATATGCCAAATATGAAGTGAAAATGAATTTTTGTAAGAGACACAAACTCTGAAGACAGGAGTCGTATTCATTGGAAAGATGGTCTTCATTCTGAGTCTGCGTGTAAGGAGAAGAACATCAACGTGTGTAGAGCATGAACCAGGTGGAATGAAAGGCACATTCATTCCAAGGAAGCACCTGTTCAATAGTATGGAAAGTCATGGGGGAAAACACATAATAAATGTGAGCAATAAACAGTTCCATGAGGATGAATTTTAGAATATCTACAGAGGAATGTCAGTTGACAAGATTTTAAATGTGTGAGAGTGAAATCTGAAAAAGAACAAACATTTATTGGATATCACATGTCAAACAGTGTACTAGAATATTTATATGCACAACTCAATTTATTCCTCACTCCAGCTGAAGGAGATTGGTGGTATTATTTCCTTTTTGTTAAAGAGGAAACTAAGGTGTAAGGGCTTCTCTGGTGGCTCAGAGGTTAAAGCATCTGCCTGCAATGCGAGAGACCTGAGTCCAATCCCTGGGTCAGGAAGATCCCCTGGAGAAGGAAATGGCAACCCACTCCAGTATTCTTGCCTGGAGAATCCCATGGACGGAGGAGCCTGGTGGGCTACAGTCTACGGGGTCACAAAGAGTCAGACACGACTGAGCAACTTCACTTTCACTTTCACTTTCACTTAAGGTGTAAAGGACCTAATTAACTTAGCCAATATCAAATTCTTGGTATAACTTCAAGTAACTACAAAATCTACCAGGTAATTTTAAGGAGTTAAGTATGCAAAAAAAAATCAAATTAATTTTATTTCAGAATGCATGTTAAGATACCATGATCTAATTAAAAATTGGATCACTGTTTATGGTACTAGGGACTTCCTTGAAGCTATGGGCTAAATCATTAAATTCACATCAAATGCCTTCAATTGTTATTTTGTAATTCAGTACATAAATCACAAACATTAAATTTCTCCAGGACAGTGTACATAATAGTATCATTTAATATGCATAAAATATTTTTCTAGTGAACAAAATTTAATAACATAGGACTGTAAACACCTAGTAATTAATTAATTATACCCCTTATTTATGTAGCTCTAAAGTACATGAATGGCTCAGAGAATTATAAGTATTCTACTTCATAAGTTTCTATTAAGGCGCTTATTATATACAGAAAGTTCAAATAATGAAAACCTCCAGTACTGTAGACTTGTTGAAACAACTTAGTATTACACTATATGAATGATTTGTTTACATCATCCTGATTTATAATAAAGGTCTCAAGATAGCAGCATTTATAGCTGCATGGAAAATTACAGTATTTTTCTGGCATGCTGTGTAGTGTTATACTAATTAAAAATTTATTTTAATTTTATTCCAGTGGGATCAGTGCATTTTAATATGAGATGTCACACTATAATCAATTTAACTAATTTCAAGCTTTTATATTTATACCTTAAAAGACACAGTAGCTTTACAAAGGAATCTCAGAAAAGTAAGAGGAAACATACTTTCACGGGTTCTCAGGTTTTTCTCCAAACTTTTATAGTTTTAAAAAATATAATTTTAAAACTAAGAAGATCAGTTCAGTTCAGTTCAGTTGCTCAGTCATGTCCGACTCTTTGTGAGCTCATTGAATGCAGCATGACAGACTTCCCTGTCTATCACCAACTCAAGGACCATGCTCAAACTAATGTCCATCGAGTCAGTGATGGCATCCAACCATCTCATCCTCTGCCATCCCCTTCTCCCCCTGCCTTCATTCCTTCCCAGCATCAGAGTCTTTTCTAATGAGTTAGTTTTTCACATCAGGTGGTCAAAGATCAAAGTTTCAGCTTCAGCATCAGTTCTTCCAATGAATATTAAGGACTGATGGCCTTTAGGATTGACTGGTTGGATCTTCTTGTAGTCCAAGGGACTCTCAAGAGTCTTCTCCAACACCAAAGTTCAAAAGCATCAATTCTTCAGCACTCAACTTTCTTTACAGTCCAACTCTCCCATCCATACATGACTACCGGAAAAACAATAGCCTTGATGAGACAGACCTTTGTGGGCAAAGTAATGTCTCTGCTTTCTAATATGCTGTCTAGGTATGTCAAATAGCTGTGAAAAGAAGAGAAGCGAAAAGCAAAGGAGAAAAGGAAAGATACAAGCATCTGAATGCAGAGCTCCGAAGAATAGCAGGGAGATAAGAAAGCCTTCCACAATGATCAGTGCAAAGAAATAGAGGAAAACAACATAATGGGAAAGACTAGAGGTCTCTTCAAGAAAATTAGAGATACCAAGGGAATATTTCATTCAAAGATGGACTCGATAAAGAACAGAAATGGTATGGACCTAACAGAAGCAGAAGATATTAAGAAGAGGTGGCAAGAATACACAGAAGAACTTTACAAAAAAAGATCTTCATGACCCAGATAATCATGATGGTATGATCACTCACCTAGAGCCAGACATCCTGGAATGTGAAGTCAAGTGGGCCTTAGGAAGCATCACTATGAACAAAGCTAGTGGAGGTGATGGAATTCCAGTTGAGTTATTTCAAATCCTGAAAGATGATGCTGTGAAAGTGCTGAACTCAATATGCCAGCAAATTTGGAAAACTCAGCAGTGGCCACAGGACTGGAAAAGGTCAGTTTTCATTCCAATCCCAAAGAAAGGCAATGCCAAAGAATGCTCAAACTACTGCACAATTGCACTCATCTCACACGCTAGTAAAGTAATCCTCAAAATTCTGCAAGCCAGGCTTCAGCAATACGTGAACCATGAACTTCCAGATGTTCAAGCTGGTTTTAGAAAAGCCAGAGGAACCAGAGATCAAATTGACAACATCTGCTGGATCATCTATTTCTGCTTTATTGACTATGCCGAAGCCTTTGACTCTGTGGATCACAATAAACTGTGGAAAATTCTTCAAGAGATGGGAATACCAGACCACCTGACCTGCCTCTTGAGAAACCTACATGCAGGTCAGGAAGCAACAGTTAGAACTGTACATGGAACAACAAACTGGTTCCAAATCTGGAAATGAGTACGTCAAGACTGTATATTGTCACAGTGCTTATGTAACTTATATGCAGAGTACATCATGAGAAATGCTGGGCTGGGAGAAGCACAAGCTGGAATCAAGGTTGCCGGGAGAAATACCAATAACTTCAGATATGCAGATGATACCACCCTTATGGCAGAAAGTGAAGAGGAACTAAAAAACCTCTTGATGGAAGTGAAAGAGGAGAGTGAAAACGTTGTCTTAAAGCTCAACATTCAGAAAACTAAGATCATGGCATCTGGTCCCATCACTTCATGGCAAATAGATGGGGAAACAGTGGAAATAGTGTCAGACTTTATTTTTGGGGGCTCCTAAATCACTGCAGATGGTGATTGAAGCCATGAAATTAAAAGATGCTTACTCCTTGGAAGGAAAGTTATGACCAACCTAGATAGCATATTCAAAAGCAGAGACATTACTTTGCCAAGAAAGGTCCATCTAGACAAGGCTATGGTTTTTCCAGTAGTCATGTATGGATATGAGAGTTGGACTGTGAAGAAAGCTGAGTGCCAAAGAATTGATGCTTTTGAACTGTAGTGTTGGAGAAGACTCTTGAGAGTGTCTTGGACTGCAAGGATATCAAAACAGTCCATCCTAAAGGAGAATAGTCCTGGGATATCTTTGGAAGGACTGATGTTGAAGCTGAAACTCCAATACTTTAGCCACCTGATGTGAAGTGCTGATTCATTGGAAAAGACCTTGATGCTGGGAGGGATTAGGGGCCGGAGGAGGAGACGACAGAGGATGAGATGAGTGGATGGCATCACCAACTCGATGGACATGGGTTTGCATAAATTCTGGGAGTTGGTAATGGACAGGGAGGTCTGGCGTGCCGCGATTCATGGGTTGCAAAGAGTCAGACATGACTGAGCAACTGAACTGAACTGATATATATATATATAAAATCATTGATCATTCTGTAAAAGAGAAGAAAAGAACTGTCAGCAGCCCATGCTGCTCACAAGGTTTCTGTGAATACAACCTTATTTGGAAATAGGGTTCTTGCAGATGTAATTAAGTTAGAATGAGGTCATATTCGATTAGCATGAGCCCTAGTTCGGTACAGCTGCTCATATAAGAAGTGGAGGAGAGACACAGAGACACACAAGGAGAAGATCATGTGACAACAGAATTTGGAATGATGAAACTCTGTAAGAAAAGGAATTTCAAGAATTGTTGGTAAACACCAGAAGCCAAGAGAAAGACGCTGGGAAATGCTCTTGACAACCCAGAGTTTAAAAGTTTGAAATTGTGATAGCCCATTGGATCATTTTTGAGGTGCTTTTACTTTTGATCCAGCATACTCAAAGATCTTAATTTCTATATTCCCTTTCCTGTTGTTATTTGAACCCTAATGTTCTAGACAGAGTTTAGACTCTCTTGAGAAAAAGAATTTCCAAGATTTTTACTCCGTCTTTGTAATTGCTTAGGCCTGAGAAATTGTTTCTTTAGGGCAAATTTAGCCCTAATATCCAAGGTCCCTATCACTGTACAATCAACCTTAACAGATGGCTGAAATGAAACCATTTTAATGTTTCTGAAGGTGGGTCCCTGAGAACCTGGCTATAAACAATGCTTATTCTGTGTGATTATGAGTACTATGAGAATTCTGCCTGAACATTTAATTGGATAACATTTTTGAATGCCAGATTTTCTTCTGCAGTGGTGTGGTATGCCTCAAGTATTTAATTTTCATCTATTTCCCTATTCCTTTCAAGAAGATGTGAGTTTCTAATAGTTTATTCCACTCAAATTGGTTTATTTTCTTCTTTAGGTAGGTTGACATACAATTTGTCTAAACCAGAGAAGTTTTTGAGAGTGACAGGGGCAGCAGGTGTAAACCGTGGCTATGCTTGGCTAAAAGACACTTAATCACACAACATAGCAGCTTTGCTGGAATTGAAATTCTTTCTTCTTCTTAGTATCTCTCTACTTTGTAGCTCAGTTATATTGCTTTCTAAAATATTTTTCCAAATTTTATATTTAAAATCTCATATATATGAGACATATATATATATATATATACACACATACATGCATATATACAAAATTTAACATATACTAAAATCACTTACTGTTATGAAAAACCTTGTACATCTTCACTCCCTCATGTTGCAGAATCTCAACAAGAATATATTTTCCCAATGGACCTATTTGTAACCCAAGTCTGGTTTTATTGCCATTTGTCTGTTCTCAGATTCCTTTCCCTTGCTTTGAACTCTAGAGTGGTGGGATGGCTTTACATGCTACATTTATCAGAAGTCCTTGTACCCTGGATTCTGACTGAGTTCAGTCAGTGGAAACCATTGGGGAGAATTTGGCTGGAAAGAGGAAGAGAGGTAGAGGACTTTCCTCTCTGAAATCCCAAATAATGCTTGTGTAGCCCTTTTTGGTGGTCCAAGCTTCTATACTTCCCTGAAGACCCTCAACTCTAGCTACAGCCAAATGACTCTTCCTTCAGAGTGCCAGCTACTGCCTGATGCCTCTGCACAGCAAGACTTGGTTCTGGAACTATCTCATGGTATTGTGCTCTAGCAGCATGGTCTCCCTCTGGCCCACCTAGCCCTAAAGTTTATTAAAGCTTCCTGCTGTATTTATTTAACCTTTTTGTTTTTCATCTCTGCCGACAGCCTTGAAACTAGTTTCTTATTTAAATTTTTTCTGTTCATGGTACTGTTTTTCTGACTATACCCAAATATACTCAGAAACAATCTATTAATAAACAAAGTGTCTCACATTTAATAGTTCTCATTGTCATGTGTAGATTTCTAAAGTGGCTCTCAAGGTTCATGCTCATAGATATACATTCCCTGAATAATGCCCTCTCTTTGACTAAGGATGAAACTTGTGGATAAAATGGAATATCACATGATGTTTTGTTTATATTAAATGGCACTTTGCCAATGTGATTAACTTCCTGTATCAGTTGACTTTGAGTTAACCAAAACATTACTGTGAATGGGCTTGCTGTAGTTAGGTGAACCTTTAAAAGAGAATTTAGGATTTTATTATTTTTTTACAATAAATACATTTAATCATTAGGCATTCATATTTTTTAGTATATTTCAGTTGCTTAGTAAAGGTAGGATAAAAGATCACACTTTTGATATTTCTAAATGAAATTTATTCTGATGCAGACAATCTTGATTTTGGTATTCCAATATCAGTGATATTATGTGGGCACTCACCCCAGGGATTTCAGAAGAAACTGATTGAAGACAGGACTGTGGTATATTTATAGTTTCCACTATATTAGCTTGACTGCTTCTGTAAGGTGGGCAATACTCTTGTCTTAGAATCAAACTCCTACACACCATGCTTGGTCACCTGACCTTCATTGCAACTTTCAAATTAGGGCTTAATATTCAGTTATCAGAAAGCTACACAGTCACAGCAGCTGTAAGTGCTACATGAGAGTATGTACACCTGGATTTTTCTTTCTCATGAAGTCTTCCACCCCTCTCTTCCCATCTTGGAAATCAATATCCAGCCAATAGTCAGGACGTTCTCACTTTTCCTTACCACACAAAAGCCCACACTATCTGGCCTTTTATCTCAACTGGTCTCTGAAAATACAGATAAAAAATAACTAAGTGTACATATTGAGCTCTCATAATTCAAAAACTGCATTTCAAGTATGTATTTCTTTTTCAATTTATGTTTGTCTAGACTGTCTAGCATCCAGTCCTGTCACGTCATAGCAAATACATGGGAAAACAGTGAAAAGAGAGGCAGATTTTATTTTTGTGGGGCTCCAAAATCACTGCAGATGTTGACTGCAGCCGTGAAATTAAAAGATGCTTACTCCTTGGAAGAAAAGTTATGACCAACCTAGTTCAGTTCAGTTCAGTCTTTCAGTCGTGTCCAACTTTTTGAGACCCTGTGAATCGCAGCACACCAGACTTCCCTGTCCATCACCAACTCCCAGAGTTTACCCAAACTCACGTCCTTCGAGTCGGTGATGCCATCCAGCCATCTCATCCTCTATCATCCCCTTCTCCTCCTGCCCCTAATCCCTCCCAGCGTCAGGGTCTTTCCAATGAGTCAGCTCTTCACATCAGGTGGCCCAAGTATTGGAGTTTCAGCTTCAGCATCAGTCCTCCAATGAACACCCAGGACTGATCTCCTTTAGGATGGACTGGTTGAATCTCCTTGAAGTCAAAGGGATTCTCAAGAGTCTCTCCAACACCACAGTTCAAAAGCATCAATTCTTCAGTGCTCAGCTTTCTTCACAGTCCAACTCTCACATCCATACATTACCACTGGAAAA
>NW_011494837.1:2118585-2131803 GCF_000754665.1 Bison bison bison | reverse complement strand
TGGAGCCCCAAAAAATAAAGCCTGACACTGTTTCCACTGTTTCCCCATCTATTTCCCATGAAGTGATGGGACCAGATGCCATGATCTTAGTTTTCTGAATGTTGAGCTTTAAGACAATTTTTTCACTCTCCTCTTTCACTTTCATCAAGAGGCTTTTTAGTTCCTCTTCACTTTCTGCCATAGGGATGGTGTCATCTGCATATCTGAAGTTATTGGTATTTCTCCCAGCAATCTTGATTCCAGCTGTGCTTCTTCCAGCCCAGCATTTCTCATAAGGTACACTGCATATAAGTTAAATAAGTAGGGTGACAATATACAGCCTTGACGTATTCATTTCCAGATTTGGAACCAGTTTGTTGTTCCATGTCCAGTTCTAACTGTTGCTTCCTGACCTGCATATAGGTTTCTCAAGAGGCAGGTCAGGTGGTCTGGTATTCCCATCTCTTGAAGAATTTTCCACAGTTTATTGTGATCCACAGAGTCAAAGGCTTTGGCATAGTTAATAAAGCAGAAATATATATTTTTCTGCAACTCTCTTGCTTTTTCCATGATCCAGCAGATGTTGTCAATTTGATCTCTGGTTCCTCTGGCTTTTCTAAAACTAGCTTGAACATCTGGAAGTTCATGGTTCACGTATTGCTGAAGCCTGGCCTGCAGAATTTTGAGGATTACTTTACTAGCGTGTGAGATGAGTGCAATTGTGCGGTAGTTTGAGCATTCTTTGGTATTGCCTTTCTTTGGGATTGGAATGAAAACTGACCTTTTCCAGTCCTGTGGCCACTGCTGAGTTTTCCAAATTTGCTGGCATATTGAGTTCAGCACTTTAACAGCATCATCTTTCAGGATTTGAAATAGTTCAACTGGAATTATTGTATATATATATATATATATACACACACACACACACACAAATACGTACATATGTATGTGTATATATATGTGTGTGTGTGTGTATGTGTGTGTTGGGGGGGGTATGGTGGTATAGTCACTATTTTATGTCCAACCCTTGTGACATCATGGACTGTAGCCACCAGGGTACTCGGTCCCTGGGTCTCCTGCATTGCAGGTGGAATCTTTACCGACTGAGCCACCACAGAAGCCTATGTATATGTACATATAGTGTTAGTCACGTAGCCCTGTCCAATTCTTTTTGATCCCATGAACCGTAGCCTGCCAAGCTCCTCTGTTCATAATGAGTTCTCCACATGAGAATATTGAAGTGGGTTATTATTTCCTCTTTCAGGAGATCTTCTGTACCCAAGGATTGAACCCTGTCCTCTCGCATTGCAGGAAGTTTACCATCTGAGCTACCAAGGAAGCCTATATATGTGTGTATATATATATATGTGTGTGTGTGTGTGTGTGTGTGTATATGTATGAGTGAGTGAGTGAAGTTGCTCAATCGTGTCCAACTCTTTGCAACCCCATGGACTGTAGCCTACCAGACTCCTCTGTTCATGGGATTCTCCAGTCAATAGTCCTGGAGTGGACTGTCATTTCCTATACATATATATGTATATGTGTATACACACACATATATATGTATATGTATGTAAATTCAGTTGAATATATCGCTGCCTCTCTATATTTGGGTAGAGCCACAATAGTAAATTTTAGCAGGGATGACAAAATCTAAATTTTTTGTTCATAAAGATGTTTTGACCATACATATGTTTTAGTCAACAGAGCACTCCAACAACCAAGTTTCTGACAATAAGTTTCTGACTACAGACAAAATGTTGGAAATTAGGGAGAAAAACAAAACTATTAATAACTTCTTTTCCATCTCCATCTCCTCTCTCTCTTCCTAGCATCTATTCACTTACTAAAAAAGTTGTATGAAGTTGATTCTTGAACAATGCAGGAATTAGGGGTGCTAACATGCCTGCCTGCAGTTAAAAATCCATGTATAACTTTACAGGTGGCCTTCTATATCTGCAGTTCTGCACTAGCAGGTTGAATTAATCTCAGATCATGTAATAGTGTAGTATGTATTTATTGAGAAAAATCCATTTGTAAGTGGACCTATGCAATTATATTTAAGGGAGGACCCAATTACACCCACAATAAACCATCATGTTTTGTTTCTCTGTATTGCAATTTCAAATCAGAAGTCTTCTAGAGACCAAAGAGAATCTGGGGGGTATACGATATTTCAGAGTCTTCCAACTACAAACAAATTTCATGGGTTTTGTCACTAGAATAACTAATAATTTTTCAAGATTTGATTTATAGAAATGTAAAATGTTGAGTTATTCCCAGTTGGGGATTGGATAGAAATGACCTGCAGTGAATCTAAATTTTTTACTGTGAGAAAGATACTATTTTACCATATCATAAAACAAAGACAGTTGACTAGTCTTAAATCAGACAATTCTTTCCTAAACAATCTTTCCCTATGTTCTTGATGGCATACACAGATTGTGCTCAGTCACTTCAGTTGTGCCTGACTCTTTGAAACCTTATGGACTATAGCCCACCAGGCTCCTCTGTCCATGGTTTTCTCCATGTAAGGATACTGGAGTGAGTTGCCATGACATTCTTAAGGGGATCTTCCTGACCTTGGAATGAACTCATGTCTGCCTGCATCTCCTGCAGTGCAGGCAGATTCTTTACCTATTGAGCCACCTGGGCAGCCCATACACAGACTGGTCAAATTAAAACACTAATATATATTGAAAAAAAAAATTCCCATTATTGAAATAAATCAACTTGAAAGGATTACATTCTGCTTCCTATGCCTCCTGACTAAATTTTTGTATTAAGAAATATTCTATTATTAATAGAGCAAAGCATTAGCAAGCTTTGGCGAGTGGGAGATGAGATATATGTGTGATATTAAAGTTGATGCAGTTCAACAGCAACTTGTTTCCTGATAGCCTTTAATAAAGGATATCTGTTTTATTAGATTTTTCTCTAACAACCACAACATTGTGTAATAGAGTAACACATTTAACAGTAAGTATTTGCATCACAGATCAGGTAGAGAATATTCTAAAGTTTCATGCAGCCAGGTGTACTTTGAAAATCTGTCTTTTTTCTATCTACTTTTAGCTTCTATGATATAGTTCATTTAAGGCATTAGACAAAATTGTAACTTAGTAAAAAATACATGACCCTATTTAGAAAACTCATAGACACAAATGTACATATGAAAACAATGATGATCTCAGTCTGTCTCGATATTTTATGCCTATCGTATCAAATTGATAACTTTTTGACAATGGTTAAATTATGCTGTGTCTATAAAAATCATACATGAATGCAAATACTTATATACAATTTTATATTTAGATTACATTCCATACTGATTTTTTGAAACTCAAGGAGATGGTACAGCAATGTTCTAAATGTTGGACGAGTTCTAATATTACAACTGTTTCTTCTTTCTTATATTTTGTCTTGGTTTTAAAGGGGGCAAAATTTCACAATTAAAATTATAGCACTATCACTGCAATGTAGTAATTAAACAGAACAGAGAATAGACTGTTGGTGTGACATTTGTGTATGATTGCTGGCATTTGTGCAAGAGCATTTTTAAGTAGTGAAGGATTCAGTTTTGTTTTTCTCTTTTTGATAACTCTCAAAGATATTCACAACTAAAACCCTATTAGAAGTTCAGGGTCTAGTTGTATATTATTTTAATTGCATTCAATGGTAAGATTTCCCTTTTCTCCGTATAATATATAACATATTAATAAATCCAGTTTTTCAGGATAAGCACTCAAAATGAGTTTTTTTTAAACAAGAGGTAGAAGGATTAAGATATACATAGGCACTAAAGAAAATCATTAAAGAAAATTAAAGAGCAGAAAAGAGGAATACAGGAGCCAGGATGAGCTAGTGAGGAAGAGGCAACGTGCAGGGCTCAGTCTCTAATTCAACACTGGAAATCTCTGTAGGAGCAGGAGAGCCAGTCATTGCTCAAGTTTGATACAAGCGAGGACATTGTTATGTGAAATTTCCAGGGTTTAAAAATATTTCTGAAAGAAGAGATAATGTAAAGCCACCCTCCTCCCTGTGTACTTTTGGAATATTTCTTCATTTCTATACTTATAATTTTGTGAGGGTTTGTAGGTAGAAAATGTATTAATATTGTGGCACAGAAAGCCCTTGAAATATCATCTCCCAAATCTAATTCATAATAAAGAATCATAGATCCCTCACTATAAAAATAATTATTTCCAGCTAGATTTATTTTAGTAAACAGTACTTGGAATGGCAAAATGCCCAGGGCTAAAACTGCAATTTTATAACTCTGATACTAATTAATACTGTAATACCAAATTAAATAAAGCTGAAATCATTTCTTAGAGACCAACATTTTATGGTTAGGAATTTATTGCACCTAATATCACTTTGTAATGACTTAGAACTTGAAATTAGCCAGAGTATTTTTCATACTGATAAATGTATTTGCAGTCTAATGAAATGGAGTTTGGACCCTTGCTGAGAATGAATGACCATTATTCCTCATGCTATTGTATTCTTTGAAGTCAAGGCCTGCTCTAATACTAATTCTTTATTTTGCTCAGTATGGAAGTTAATTTGGATTATTAATTTTCTTTACATACTCAGTGTATAACTTTATATAGCTCAAGTGTTCTCACACTGATATTGGTTGAAGTATTATTTCTATCACAAGAGTTTCTTTAACTATCCATATCTTTATTTGAGATTATTTATTTTCCCTATTTAACTTTCAGCTCATTCTGTCTACACTTTTCTAGGGTCAAATGTGTTTTGGATCTTAGTTATTGATTGGGGAGACTGGGGTACTGAGCAAGTTGAAGTGTATTGTTCACAAAGAAGCAATACTGAAAAAACCCACAATGGGCATTATATATATATATTTATATGTGTGTGTGTGTGTTTGTATGTGTTAGTTGCTCAATTGTGTCTGACTCTTTGTAACTCCATGGATTGTACCCCACCAGGCTCCCCTGTCCATGGTATTCTCCAAGCAAGAATACTGGAGTGGGTTGCCATTTCCTTCTCCATTTCATATATATATGAAATAAATATATATATATATATATATATAGAAAGAGAGAGAAAGAGAAAAAGAGATGCTACATAAAATTTCAAAACAATACTGAATTATTAAATATATTGTTATCGGTTTGGAGTATAAAACATGAAAATTTTAGCAGTTTTTATTTCAGAGAAAATATTTGCAACTTTTTGGATTGGCTTGCTCAACATTTATTCACATTTCCTTTTGAAGTACTTTCTTAGATCTCACATATAGAAAAACTAAAGTTTGTATTTCCACAATTCTTTGAAGAATCTATGGTTCCAAATACGTTTGAGGTTCAGCCAATCATATGTAGTGGTGGAAGATTAGAAATCAAAACCTGGGTTAATAGTGAGAGAAACATTCAAATGAACATGTTATATACAAATGCTGGTAAAATGCAAATCACATGAATGAATATATATATATATATATGTGTGTGTGTGTATATGTATATATATACATATACACATATAACTCCAATCAAGCAAATATTTTCAGTAAAACTAGTGGAAAGATTAGATAAAATTATTAGATTGGTGCAAATGTAACTATAGTTTCAGAGTCCATGAAAGAATTTATATGCCAGGTATATGCATTCAAGAAGAGGAAATGTCTAAGAGTCAGGATGCAGAAAGCAAGGTAAAACAGCATCTAATAGAAACTTTAACTAGTAATCCTGGTATATTAGAAGGAAAGAAAATAAAAAACAAGTATCACAAATTCTTTTGAATTTATCCTTCACATCTGGAGAGGCAAATTTTTGTGTCCAAACACAAAGATTCCAGGTGAATCTCTTTGTCACTGAATCCACCATAAAAGGAGTAAGAGCTGGCTTCAAAATGCTACTCCATACATTTACTGATCTTTTCAAAGTCTATTATACTAAACTTACATCACTTTAAATTTGTAGTATATTTTAAATCTAAAATAGAATAATCTCAGTTACTAATGAGATGTGAACATTTTTTTATTACTTATTAAAGAAAAAATACCTTTAAGAGGCATTACTTATCTCTGTTGTGACATTTTGTGTGTAGGATGTCATCAGCAGGGAGTGAGAGCTTATCCCCCAACTTTTATCTCTGTTACATACATTTTTAGTGCTACATGCTTGCTTTTGTGCTAAGTCTCTTCAGTCTTGTCTATCTCTTTGCAACCCTATGGATTGTAGCCCACCAGGCTCCTCTCTCCATGGGATTCTCTAGGCAAGAATCTTGAGTGGGTTGCCATGTCCTCCTCCAGGGATCTTCCTGACCCACAGATAGATGCACCATCTCTTAGGTCTCCTGCATTGGCAGGCAGGTTCTTTACCACTAGCGCAACTTGGAAATCCATTAGTGCTACATATTTAAATGCAAGTATTGCATTGAATTCATGCATTTTTAGTGTACAAGTTATGATACATGGCAGCTTCTAATTTTATTTGAACATTTTAAAATTTACTATTTGAGTAGTTAAGAAGGTAACTATTTATCTTTCAATAATACCCCATACATTAACTCAAGTAATATATAATGCGCATAACAACTTTGAGAGATGTCTATTGTCATTATTTCCACTTAGCCTAGATTTTGGCAAGCGATTAAATTAAAAATAGGGTGGGAACAAAGCTCTGTTTCTGTTCTTGGAATATGTTCAAAAATTTATCAATAATAACTAAAATATATGTACCCTTCTATTTTAAAAATATGAACAAATTTAGAAAGGGAAAGACTTAACTCAATTTCTAATTTGAAAACATGAAAATGTGGCCAACTTTCCATTCTTTTGGAAGAAAATAGTATAGAACTTCATATTTTTAAAGATGCTGACCATTTCTTTTGAGTATCTTTGATTTTGACTACTTTCAGGTAATCCTTCTTGCTCTTCAGTCTTTCTAGTTTTCAGCCCTCTTTTCATCTGTGCAAAATCTAAGGATAACTTGTTGACTGATTGCAAAGATTTTTTTTATATACATTGTTCTGTACCTTAGCAAATAGATATATCTTTATGTATAATTCATGTGTGAAATATGCACCCTTTATGAAAAAGCTATAGACATGTAGACAAGGCAAAAAATCATGATTAAGAGCATGGACTGTGGACTCTAGAAGAGGAAAAACAAACCAACCAACAAAAAGAATAGCTTGAGGCTCAAAATGGCCATGCTTTAAAGTTTACATATAAACCAAGGTTCTTTCAGTTCAGTTCAGTCGCTCAGTTGTGTCCGGCTCTTCGTGACCCCGTGAACTGCAGCACACCAGGCCGCCCTGTCCATCACCAACTCCCGGGCGTTCACTCAAACTCACGTCCATGGAGTCGGTGATGCCATCCAGCCATCTCATCCTCTGTCGTCCCCTTCTTCTCCTGCCCCCAATCCCTCCCAGCATCAGAGTCTTTTCCAATGAGTCAACTCTTCACATGAGGTGGCCAAAGTACTGGAGTTTCAGCTTTAGCGTCATTCCTTCCAAAGAACACCCAGGACTGATCTCCTTTAGAATGGACTGGTTGGATCTCCTTGCAGTCCAAGGGACTCTCAAGAGTCTTCTCCAACACCACGGTTCAAAAGCATCAATTCTTAGGTGCTTTTAATAAGGTTCTTATTATCCACTTAATAAAATGACTGAAGGCTCAAAAGTCCAGTCTATTAAGATGTAGTTCTAAGATAAATGTCCCCTAGTGGAAGTTCCGGAGAAGGCAATAGCACCCCACTCCAGTACTCTTGCCTGGAAAAATCCCATGGACGGAGGAGCCTGGTAGGCTGCCGTCCATGGGGTCGCTAAGAGTCGGACACGACTGAGCGACTTCACTTTCCCTTTTCACTTTCATGCATTGGAGAAGGCAATGGCGACCCACTCCAGAATTCTTGCCTGGAGAATCCCAGGAACGGGGGAGCCTGGTGGGCTGCCGTCTACTGGGTCGCACAGTCGCCCACGACTGAAGCGACTTAGCAGCAGCAGCTGCAGCAGTGGAAGTTCACTCATCCTATTTGCAATGTTATCCCTGGCCATTAAGTCAGAGCCTTTAGAGACTGCTTCTACTCTTTCAGACCAGCAAGTACTATTTAGTGCACTGAAGCAGTAACTTAATACTATCCTGGTGACCTGTAACAGCTGATACAGTTTTCAAAGGTAGTTAACTTCCAAATAGGTGGTACTTTATCTGCTATTTAATAAGTACTGCTTCAGTAAACTAGATAATACCTTGAGAGCCAAAAAGATCTAATGTAACTTCCAAAATTTGGGGGGTAGACAAGAATAAAGCAATATTATTTTCCTACCAAGGTGTAACATACTTCTACTGTGATCACAGCAGCAAGAATATAAAATGCTTTGAAACAGAGTTTAAACTCATATGAGCTAACAGAATAATAATATCAATGCCTTATCTTTAAAAATAAATAAATATGTTTATAATTTAATTTAAAATGGAATCGGAAACCTACATTCTATTTTAAAGATGAAGTTGCAGGCTTCAAGTTTCAGTTCGAGGGTGATTTATAATGTCTAAATTCATCCTTTTTCTTACTGTTGCGTTACCTAACATGTGTTTTCCAGTTTTTAGTACTAATGTTTATTAACAAAGACAGCTTTACAACAAGAGTCCTTGAAAAAGTATTTTTTGTAGTTTTGTGTACTCAAATTAAGATCTCATGCATCACAGTTAATTATGATTTACATTAATGCTTGAAATAATTTCACAATTTTAATAACTTTCTAAGTACTAACCAATATATTTAATATTATTCATTCTCCCATCCCTTGAAGTACTTCTTCATAGCCCTTCTTAATCATATCCGAAAAAAGTGAAAAGTGAGTGTCAGTCACTCAGTCCTCTCTGGCTCTTTGTGACCCCATGAAACTGTAGCCCACAGGCTCCTCTGTCCATGGAATTTTCCAGGCAAGAATATGGGAGTGTTTAGCTGTTCCCTTTCCCAGGGGATCTTCCAGACCCAGGGATAGAATCCAGGTCTCCTGCATTGCAGGCACATTCTTTATCATCTGAACCACCAGGGAAGCTCAATTATATTCATTCAAATGTAATTCTAAATATTCAAATTTCTAGACATAAGAATCATGAGTTTCAGTCTTTGGGGGAACTGAGACTTTGCATGCACATATGACTGCCTTAGAAGCTGTCCCTGAAGTACTTGGGGCACCAAAGCAAGACAATATTATTTACAGTGATTCTTCCAATATCATCCTCCACAAATTTTTGAAAGGGGTCTTCACTTTTCAAAATTTACTCATTACGATAGAGTAGCATTGCCAGTGGTTCAATGATAATTACAAAAGTAATGTACTAGAGCAAGATTCTGAAATATATTTTCTTACACCAATGCTTTTACAATAGAAGTGGACAAGAGTTGGGGTATATTGGGGGCATTCAATTAAAGGTTATGGACTCTCTCTCTGCCAAAAAAAATATGGAGAGAGATACACTTATAAACTCTAGTTCATAAACTACTTCAATGATTTGTCAAATCCAAACCAAATATGGATTTTCTAGGGGCTTCCCAGCCTTATTTCAACCAACCTGTCTTACTCTCACACTCTCTTTAGTCTAACAAATTTCATTTGATTGATAGATTGCTCAAATGTTTTAAATGGTCCAAAAGAGAAGATCAGTTTCCACTTGTCTTTAATTATATTAACAACAGTTTATAACCACAAATCTTCAATCTTGTAGCAGTGTCCTGAAGAAAGTAGGAATCCAACTATTATTCTCTGAGTGAATAGCAAATGATTAAATGGAATTAACTATTTGATGGTTATCAAATTTCTTGGAGAATAAAAAAATCCTTTGTATTTACCTTGTTTCTTTTGTATGGCTATATAAAAGCAGATAAATTATTATAAAGTGAAAACTTCATGATGTGAGTGATGGAGTTGAGAGTAACCAATAACTGACATGTTTATAAAAGAAACTAGGAAAATTTGGTTCAATTTGCTATATATTAGTAACGATATTATAAATAAACCTCAAGTTCATTGCTAAAAATTGTTCCTCCAAACTACCTATATCAAAAGTTTAATAGCAGAAACAATCTATCTCTTCCAGCTTTAAAGTAGTATGAAATAGATGCCAGATTCTCAGCATTAAATGATGCTAATATATATTTTAGGGCGTCTTTTGATGCCCTTCAAAAGTACTATCAACAGTCTTAAAGCTAAGCCACATTTTTTGCTATCTCAGCATCTGATAGCACAAAATATCTGTTGAGATTGAAGGATGGAGTTCAGTTTGAGTGCTGTGTATGTATGAGTGTGCAATTCAACTCTGCATCTAAAATGCCTCCTCAAATGTGTAGACAGTATGTACTTCAGAGTTTAAAGTTCCAAGGGTGTTTTTTGTTGTGTTAGAAGTTGTAGCGTATCTTCTCCGTGTGAACTTTTAAAATGAGCAGTCTGGCTTATCAACCTTAGTACAGAAGTTGAACACCTTCCTGTTATTCACTCAGGTAATGAACCTACACAATAGGTAGTCCTCCCCTGAGTAGAGCTAGGTTTGCATCTTGGCCTTTCTCTTCCTTTAATTTTAAAATACATTAAATCAGCTGCAATGTGGCAATATGAACTTCTCAAATATCCATAAATGAAATCTCCAGATCAGCCTCTCATAGGCAAATAAGCAGCCATAACATTTTTGCAAATTCTCCCTCTGAAACCACAGAGAAGAAACTCTATATACTCACCAATGATCCTTATCAAATAGCGACTTTGTGGAATGCGCTTTGCTTCACAGTCTCTCTGGAGGTTACTAACTCTAATGGGAAGGCAATGTACCATTGGCTATTATTCTTGCCAACAGTGAACATTGAAAAAATGATGTATCCATTAATTTTGTGTTCTCAGTGCAGGGTGTGAGATCCCAGTGGAACTATCTTTACTTTCCTCTGAAAATTAATTGTAGCTTTTGCTATTTATTTATAGCAGAGGGTTAGATCCCTGCTCCTAGACCTTTTATGAATCTTAAACCATCAATGTGAATGATAGTTCATTGTATTTTTTCTCCCAGAGTTAGCCTTACAGTGTTCTTTTAATGTTCTTTTGGTATTATTTTTATGAAGAATAAAGGCTTTATCAGCTTTTACTGAAATGGTAAGGCAAATTCCATACTCTTTTGGAAATCACCATGTCAGAAAAAACAAAGAATATTATGTTAAGAGGTAGGAGAAGAATATTATGTTTAAAGGAGAAGAGTTTTTACTAAACAGTGTTTTGTGTAATAGTGGATAATAAATATATTAAGCTTTTTTCCCTCTCAAATGGCAAATTAATTAATGAGACATCTTACACAATTGCAAGTGACAGAGACATGACTCAATTGGAATAAACACAAGGCGGTTTATTTTTCTTGTTTAATAAGTAGTCTGAGGTAGGCAGTTGGTGGTAGTGGTTTACATGCTCAAAAATGTCAGATTTGGAATCTTAAAAATCTTTATGGCATTTTTCTCATAGTGTCAAAATTAATGCTACAGTCCATTGTATTCTGGATAGACATGAAGAGCAAAGAACAAAAAACTAAATTGACTCTCTTTAAGGAACTTTCCCTTATTTCTCATCCAAAACTTTTCCTTGCACCTTTCATGAGTTATTTTAATTTTAAATCGACTTGTCACTATTTATCTGAGTGGAATGCTACATCACAAAATGTAGTTCCTTTAAAAAGGAAGAAAAAAAAAAAGGAAGAAAAACAGAATGCATATTGGAGAAACAGTTACAAGTCTATTCCAAAGGGACTATATTTTTCTACTAGATTAGAAGACACAAAATTAAACTTCTATTTTGACTACTTATACTAATAAGGAGCATAGCTAACATTTGTTAAATGTTATCTACTTGAAAAAAGGCAATATTTGAGTCATAAAAATTATCTTAGTTATTACTCTTTTTAACAAACTGGAAACTAGTAAGTTGCAAATACAGCTTGGTTTCTCAGATCACAATCCTGTAGGGTAAATTTTGTCTTATTTAACAAAATAATAATTACCTTTCATAACAACAAAATAATATTTCAAAACTAAAGATTCCTGTAATTTTATCATTAAAATACCTATGTGCTGAGGAAAAAAATTGCACTTTATTGGTTTTATTTTTCCTAACTATGGAAACAAATTAAAGCAGATATGAACCCAGTTATGCTAGTATCTTTGAGCCAATGACACAATTGTTACCCCAGTGCAAGTCTCTGTAGGATCACCTTTTTGTATGAGGGACTGCTTCTCTGTGCTTGAGAAAATAATCTTTCTGTTTCATCCATTGCCCTTAGGATGTTCCTAAAATGGTCACACTATAATTTTTACATACAGAGAACCTTTCTTATTGGTTCAGACATACATTGCCCATTGGCTGCTCAAATGGGATTCATTATAATTGAATTATATTTCAAATCTTTATATAATACATCACTTTAATCTTTTAACATTTTAATGAAAGATTGTTTGCTTATTCTGTATTTCTCAAATGATTTTTAAAAGTGGGATTCAGATTATAGTAAAATTTGCATACTATAAATATATGATTTGAAATACAGAACTGGAGAAAATATTAAATTAAAATAAACTAAAAATGTAAGTTTTATTGCCATGGTTAAAATGGAATCAAATAGTCTGAAGTAAAAAAAAAAAAGCATAATTTATTGGGTAAATAAAAAACATTTTTAATGTCCTTGAAGCTAATATTTAAAAATTTTTCTTATCTATTTCTATAAAAGAGAAAAACATTATGGCCAAGTCTTCAAAAATGATTTGACTGAAACTATGCATATAAATTCAAACAATTTTCATTATTCTCTAAAACATCCTATATGTCATGAACATAAATTGTGTACTTTTATTTAAATAGTGCATCATATTTGTGACTGGAGATTAAAACTTAACTACTATCAAAAACTTACAAAATATCAATGAGAGTTAATATACAGATTTATAATGCTAATGGACATGGAACAACAGACTGGTTCCAAATAGGAAAAGGAGTACATCAAGGCTGTACATTGTCACCCTGCTTATTTAACTTATATGCAGAATACATCATGAGAAACACTGGGCTGGAAGAAGCACAAGCTGAAATCAAGATTGCCAGGAGAAATATCAATAACCTCAGATATGCAGATGATACCACCTTTATGGCAGAAAGTGAAGAGGAACTAAAAAGCCACTTGATGAAAGTGAAAGAGGAGAGTGAAAAAGTTGGCTTAAAGCTCAACATTCAGAA
>NW_011494837.1:2111647-2118485 GCF_000754665.1 Bison bison bison | reverse complement strand
AAAACGAAGATTATGGCATCTGGTCCCATCACTTCATGGGAAACAGATGGGGAAACAATGGAAACAGTGTCAGACTTTATTTTTCTGGGCTCCAAAATCACTGCAGATGGTAACTGCAGTCATGAAATTAAAAGACGCTTACTCCTTGGAAGGAAAGTTATGACCAACCTAGATAGCATACTCAAAAGCAGAGACATTACTTTGCCAACAAAGGTCCGTCTAGTCAAGGCTATGATTTTTCCACTAGTCATTGCCAGAGTCCAACTCCAGCATCCAGGGAATCATCCTGAAGGGATGAGCAGTGTCGGTGGGGGATGATGTAGCCTCTGACTCGAGGTACGGACTACATGTTTATTTCAAGCTTCAGGTTTTCTTTTATACTTTGACAAAAGCATTAGGTCAGAGGTTTAACATTTTCAGTTTCCCCCACCCAGATTTACTGTCTCCAGAAATCACTGTTGTCCTACAGAGTTCCTGCTTCAGCGATTCTCTCAGAATCGGCTTTACTATCTATTATCTACTTCTTATGTGTCCCATACTTAACTTGTGATTACATTGTAACTCATGCTACATTCCTCAGTTCATTTCTTATCTTTCTAAATCCTGTTTGCCCCTAGCATCTTAAGATCACTATCTCCTAAAAAGGCTTCTAGCTATTCTTAATTATTCCTAAACCCTAAACTCAGCAAACGTCTTTTGTCATAAATATTTCCCTCACAAACAGGTCTCAGAAAACAATCCTTCCCATGACCTCAAGCTACAGCCTACATGCTCATCCTGGGACAGTCTTTGTAAAGATCCTTGAACAAATGTCAATGGTTAATTTATAGATTATTTTCTGGGCACAACTGTAGAAGGCTTTGTACTTTCTCATGCTTCTCTCAAGCACCTTAACATTCATTCCAGCCAACTCAACTAAAGAAAGGAAAGAACAGGTCAGAATCACAAGACCTAACTCCTTCATCCCAGGGCCATGCCTGCGAGATGAGGAGAGGGGGTCGGGGCCGTGCCTCCATTTTGTCAGTAATGCCTAATGAGGCTCCCAACAAGTCATGTATAGATGTGAGAGTTGGACTGTGAAGAAAGCTAAGCACCAAAGAATTGATGCTTTTGAACTGTTATGTATTAGAAGACTCTTGAGAGTCCCTTGGACTGCAAGGAGATCCAGCCAGTCCATTTTAAAGGAGATCAGTCCTGGGTGTTCTTTGGAAGGAATGATGCTAAAGCTGAAACTCCAGTACTTTGGCCACCTCATGAGAAGAGTTGACTCACTGGAAAAGACTCTGATGCTGGGAGGGATTGGGGCAGGAGGAAAAAGGGACGACAGAGGATGAGATGGCTGGATGGCATCACCGACTCGATGGACGTGAGTTTGAGTGAACTCTGGGAGTTGGTGATGGACAGGGAGGCCTGGCGTGCTGCAATTCATGGGGTCACAAAGAGTCTGACCCGCCTGAGTGACTGAACTGGACTGAACTGAATGCTAACTTATATTTATTACTTTAATTTCAAAGTTGTATTATTTTTATATGTAGTCCTCTTCTCAGAATTGGGGATTAAAAATAAAATGTTAGTTAAATGATATATTGGTATTAATCCTGAAGCTTCTGTAAGTGTTAATTCATCTTTGGAAGACAAGGACTATGTCACAAACTAATCAAAAAAGGCAATTTTTAAAATGACATCATATTCTACTATAGATTTTTTTCTATAGTATGTGATATAAATCCTATGGAGGGAATAGAATAGTATATTCTATTATGATGGAAAAGGCAGAATTTTGACTTACTTGAATACTTTCATTTCATTTCAGTTTTGTATGAATGGGCTGATCCATGGTATTACAATACCATCCAGCATAATTTTGAATAAAAAGTGTTTGTAGCTGAAAAATGTGCATTATTTATTATTTTGTGCATTTATAGTCAAAGTTATGTTTATGTGTACTGTGATTTCTAAAAATTTATGTACTTTTATCCTAAAAGAGTGATTTACAAGTGGACATATACACACTTCAGGGAAGGGTTTTTCTTTGTTTCAGTGCATTGAAAATACAGTAAAATATTATAATATTTTCCAAAACACTTTGAAAATAGATTGTAAGCAGCAAACTTTATTAAACAGAAAAAGATGCATGCCTATGCATTAGGCTAACCTATTATCCTTCATTTTAGAACTTTATAAACTATTTCATACTGTAACAGTACATAATGAATCATGCAAGTTGCACTCTTTCTGACAGGTATTCTTAAAGTTAAAAGTCTTATAAAATTGCCTAAAATTTCTCTTATTATCTTTTATATATTGCTTCCTGAACAAGTATTTTTTTCTGTTTGTATTTACTAAAGTTAGCTATAACTCTGTGAATTGAGAAAACTGGTAGGCAAAGCACTTCAAAGTCTAAGCCAGTTATTTGTTATCTGACCTTTAAAATCAATTCATCTTCCATGTTTTTTGGATTCTCCCATCAAATATGAGTATTGATATGCTCCCATTTATAGGTAATGTTGAGTAAAACCAGAAATTTATAATAGAATAATTTATTCATTTATCCATTCAACAGTTTATTAACCACTAATATTGAACCCCATATATCTAGTCATTGTAATATGCATGTATAAAAAAATTTGTCCAATGTCAAGTTAAACCTCATGAGCCCACCAATGTATAAAACAACAAAGAAATGACAAGCAAGTGAAACACATCTTCAGAGAATAGAAGCCTAATAGCTACAAACATAAACTCATGTAATTTTAAAATAGCATTCCCCTCAGCGTTCCCTTTCATTGAGGCTATTTATAATATTTATAGATTTTAAGTCTAACTCATTATCCAGAGTCCAAGGATTATACATCAGATTGTAAACAAACATTAGCAAGGACCTATGAGAACAAGTCTATGGCATCTAAGTTAAAAATGATACATATTATGTGACTGAAAGAGTCAGTGAAGATTCAGAAAGTAACAGCTGATACCTTGACAATGAGGCAGCAGCCACAAGGTTGAAAAAACTAGCATTTCTGATGGCAATTTAGTGTAGATGTGACACCTAATAATAGCTCCAAAAAGTAAACACACATTTAGCGCTGGACTGAGATATGTGTGCAAGACTTGAGAGATCAACTGTGTGGCTCTGGATTCAAGTTCTATTCCTTCAATATGTGTATGATATTTATTTAACAGTGGCAAAAAGGAAAATATGTTTTACTAAATTCAAATTACATGTTTTTGTCTTATATTTTGAATAAATATTTATTGTAGCATTTGTTATGTGACATTTGACCTATGTGGAAAACTTTTAATTTGTAAAAAACTTCAGGAAACAAAATAAATCATTTCTATTAACCAGCACCATTATAAGTATTCATTGGTTTTAAACTGAATTTTGATTTAAGATGACTACTTGTTAGCAGTTATTCTTTCATTTCTTCCAATCTATAAATATATTTATTCTGTTAAAAAAAATCAACAGAGATATTTGTCACCTGTGATTTTTTTTCTTTTTGATACACTGTGTAAATTTGTAGAAATTTGATCAATGTGCAGTCCGTCATTAATACAGCAGTTTGTATGAAAAAATCTCAGTTAAACTGGCACCAAAACACCAGTATGTTTGCAATAATATTTTAAATCCATGCCCTGGGCATCTGCAATTCTGATCAATTCCTTAAGCTCGTTCAACATAGAATGACTTTAGTTAGGCAATGTCTCCTAATGCCAAAGTACATGAGGTCCACAGTTAGACATCAAGGAATAAGCCCAGATAGAGCCATAATTGGTAACTTGGTGACTAACACTGGTAAAGTATAAGAAATATGTAACCAAAGACCTTTAGAAGTTCAGTTTCTTAAATGATGAATAATAGTAGTATCCACTTTAAAAATAATTGCAAGAAATATATCAGATGTGACTACAAAGTAAACTTATACACAAAAGAAGTCAAATTATGCTGAGTATTTTCTGTGAATAAATTTGAACAGTTATAATATTTTAATAAATATCTTGGAATATATAATATGATATTTAAAGATATTTTTCCTATCATTTGTAAATTCAATAATTTTTTTGAATATTTATTTGGTTATGGTAGAATATTAAATGAGTAATTAGTTGCCTCTGTCCTTTAAAATGTTGGAAATTAAAAATATATATATGGATGCATTAAAATACATAGCACATGAAAGTAAATCTTTTCAACTCTAATTATGGAGTTTAAATATCTAAAAATGCATTTTATGGTCAGCTCTGATGATTGGATAAGTCTTTGAGAAGGAAATGAATCTTGAGTCAACTTCTAAGAGTCTTAAACTTTAGTGTATAAAAGAATCAACAGGGAAGTCTGGCAAGAATCAGTACTTCCTATGAGTAGGCCTGGGATATAGGGCAAAACCTGAATTTTCTAAAGGCATTGCAGAAGATTCTGAAGCAGTTGAACATCAGTTCATTCTTTGGGAACACTGTTCTAAAAGATATGTAAAATTTACAAGGAACAATGTAGTGCAGGATGCACAGGAAGCAGGCGTAAAGGAATGTTAAACATTTTAAGTGTGATAGTAACTCAAGGGTAGAGAAGAGTGTTAATAGATGTTTCACAGCTTACATTGGTCAGATTTGGAGAGACCTGAATGCCTAGCCAAGGAACATGAACTTAATATCTATAGCTGATAGGGAGCTACTTTATTTTGTAAAGGAATTATTTTTCAATATGTAACTTAAAATTAAATTGTCAGTACTTCTTTCATGGGTATGCAAGAATAAGAGTGAAGTTAGAAAGCCAGGGGCAATAACACATGAAGGAATGGACTCCTGATCTTCCTCATTGGTAAAGGGTAAAAAGAAACAAAACATGTCACTGTGGTTGTAGCGATGACCAAAATCAATAAGATTTTAGGTATAGATATTTTCAAAAGAAAGAAAAACATGCATATAGATATCTTGAGATTTAAAGTTAACAAAATTAATTATATTGCTTATTAGAGGGAGAAATGTGTACAGTTACATGAATAAGATGGTTGTTTTAGACATGTTTTTATCATTTCTAAGTAGAGTAATGTAGTAAGAATTATGAAATGTACTTTCGTAGTTTGGAAATTGATTAGGACTAAAAACAAATTCAAAGTAATTTCTATAAAATAATAACCAAAACATCAAGATGAAATGCTAATTTTAAATGCCTAAGTAGACTTCAACTTTATATCTATCTTTTCATCTTCAGATTAATCTTGTTTTCCCTGTAAAAAGTACTCCATCTGTTAGAAAGGGAGAAGAAGCTAGTGAAGACAAACCTTTTTCTTTCTCCACCTAAGTTGGAGCATGGTGTTCCCTAAGAAGGAATCTTGTCTCCACACCAACCTGGAAACCCACAGACAACCTAGTAGAGCCCTGGAATATACTAGTCATATTCACTGAGTGCCAGATGTCATAAATGTCTGCTGGGTATGAATGCCTAGCTTTCACTCATCCAACTTCTGAAACTAGTGCCATTTTTACTTTGGAAAAACATCTCTCTCTGACTTTTAATCCATGAAACTTCAGTTCATCTGGTATTTCTACTCAAGTTGTGTGCACATAACTCAGGCCAGAGCAATTAATAAAATTATTCTTCAATCACAGTGATTAATTCATGCAAAATAATGCTCTCCTAAGACTCTAGAGGAGAATTCATTTCATGCTTCTTTCAGCTGCTGAAAACTGCCAGAATTTCTATGGATTGTGGCTGCCTCACTCTAATCCCTGCCTCTATGGTACCATTGCCTCCTTTTCGTCTTATATTTCCCTCTGTCTCCCTCCTATAAGGACAATTACAAATTCCTTTAGGACCCATCCAGATTATAAAGGTTGTCTTCATAATTCATAATCTTTAATCATATCATCAGTTCAGTCGCTCAGTCATGTGTGACTCTTTGCGACCCATGAATTGCAGCACGCCAGGCCTCCCTGTCCATCACCAACTCCCAGAGTTCACTCACTCTCACATCCATCAAGTCAGTGATGCCATCCAGCCATCTCATCCTCTGTCATCCCCTTCTCCTCCTGCCCCCAATCCCTCCCAGCATCAGAGTCTTCTCCAATGAGTCAGCTCTTTGCATGAGGTGGCCAAAGTACTGGAGTTTCAGCTTTAGCATCATTCCTTCCAAAGAACACCCAGGGCTGATCTCCTTCAGAATGGACTGGTTGGCTCTCCTTGCAGTCCAAGGGACTCTCAAGAGTCTTCTCCAACACCACAGTTCAAAAGCATCAATTCTTCAGCGCTCAGCTTTATTACAGTCCAACTCTCACATCCATACATGACTACTGGAAAAACCATACCCTTGACTAGATGAACCTTTGTTGGCAAAGTAATGTCTCTGCTTTTCAATATGCTATCTAGGTTGGTCATGACTTTTCTTCCAAGGAGTAAGCATCTTTTAATTTCATGGCTGAAGTCACCATCTGCAGTGATTTTGGAGCCCAAAAAAATAAAGTCTGACACTGATTCCACTGTTTCCCCATCTGTTTCTCATGAAGTGATGGGACCAGATGCCATGATCTTCGTTTTCTGAATGTTGAACTTTAAGCCAACTTTTCCACTCTCCTCTTTCACCTTCATCAACAGGCTTTTTAGTTCCTCTTTACTTTCTGCCATAAGGGTGGTGTCATCTGCATATCTGAGGATATTGATATTTCTCCCGGCAATCTTGATTCCAGCTTGTGCTTCTTCCAGCCCAGCGTTTCTCATGATGTACTCTGCATATAAGTTAAATGAGCAGGGTGACAATATACAGCCTTGACCCACTCCTTTTCCTATTTGGAACCAGTCTGTTGTTCCATGTCCAGTTCTAACTATTGCTTCCTGACC
>NW_011494837.1:2052582-2111100 GCF_000754665.1 Bison bison bison | reverse complement strand
CTGTCCTTAATTGAGCCCATCTTTGCATGAAATGTTCCCTTGGTATCTCTAATTTTCTTGAAGAGATCTCTAGTCTTTCCCATTCTGTTGTTTTCTTCTATTTCTTTGCATTGATCCCTGAGGAAGGCTATCTTATCTCTCCTTGCTATTCTTTGGAACTCTGCATTCAGATGCTCATATCTTTCCTTTTCTCCTTTGCTTTTCACTTCTCTTCTTTTCACAGCTATTTGTAAGGCCTCCCCAGACAGACTTTTTGCTTTTTTGCATTTCTTTTTCTTGGGTATGGTCTTGATCCCTGACTCCTGTACAATGTCACAAACCTCAGTCCATAGTTCATCAGGCACTCTATCTATCAGATCTAGTCCCTTAAATCTATTTCTCACTTTCACTGTATAATCATAAGGGATTTGATTTAGGTTATACCTGAATGGTCTAGTGGTTCCCTACTTTCTTCAATTTAAGTCTGAATTTGGCAATAAGGAGTTCATGATCTGAGCCACAGTCAGCTCCTTGTCTTGTTTTTGTTGACTGTATAAAGCTTCTCCATCTTTGGCTGCAAAGAATATAATCAATCTGATTTCAGTGTTGACCAGCTGGTGATGTCCATATGTAGAGTCTTATGTTGTTGGAAGAAGGTGTTTTCTATGACCAGTGCATTTTCTTGACAAAACTCTATTAGTCTTTGCCCTGCTTCATTCCATATTCCAAGGCCAAATTTACCTGTTACTCCGGGTGTTTCTTGACTTCCTACTTTTGCATTCCAGTCCCCTATAAGGTAACATTCACAAATTCCAGAGATTAGAGAACACATTTGCAGAGAGCATTATTCAGACTACCACATGACCATTTTCCAGGATTTTACATAAAAATATTTGGTTCATTTGTGTGTGTGAACTTGTAATGAGTGAAAAATAAAATAAAGCTTTTATTGCTTATATCCAAATTGCCACTGCTAGAAGAGAGAAAAGTAATACAATCTATGTATTAAATGAGGGAAAGGAGAAACCCAAGTCTGAAACCTGGAAGCCGTTTTAGCACCTATACTCAGCCCTGTCTAATGTATCCTCTACTCTCTGGACCTTGCAGGATAAGATTCCCCAAATTCCTTAATCGTTATCATTGCCATTGCAGTTGTTTAAGTCAATTTCAATTGGAACTTAAACACAGATATCTCACTATACTTTCTCTGTCTCCAAACAAATGTTCTTAGGTTTTATTTCTGAGGATCAAGATATTTAATTTATATTCAAAATCACTGCAGATGGTGATTGTAGCCATGAAATTAAAAGATGCTTACTCCTTGGAAGGAAAGTTATGACCAATCTATATAGCATATTAAAAAGCAGAGACATTACTTTGCCAACAAAGGTCTGTCTAGTCAAGGCTATGGTTTTTCCAGTAGTCATGTATGGATGTGAGAGTTGGACTGTAATAAAGCTGAGCGCTGAAGAATTGATGCTTTTGAACTGTGGTGGGGAGAAGACTCTTGAGAGTCCCTTGGACTGCAAGGAGATACAACCAGTCCATTCTAAAGGAGATCAGTCCTGGGTGTTCTTTGCAAGGCATGATGCTAAAGCTGAAACTCCAGTACTTTGGCCACCTCATGCAAAGAGTTGACTCATTGGAAAAGACTCTGATGCTGGGAGGGATTGGGGGCAGTAGGAGAAGGGGACGACAGAGGATGAGATAGCTGGATGGCATCATCGACTCAATGGACATGAGTTTGAGTGAACTCTGAGAGTTGGTGATGGACAGGGAGGCCTGGCATGCTGCGATTCATGGGGTTGCAAACTGAATATAGTACAAAAAACTTTTATCTAAACTTATTCTTCCAAACTATAAATAATTTAAGAGGGTGCTTTTTATTCCCTATTTTTCTCTCTTTAGTAGTCTATGGGCATAACTGGAAGCAAAAATATGGATTAATGTATTTTTATTATCTGCTGATTCTTATGCTTAGAAATATGCAAACTGATTATTTGTTCTTTACTAACTATAACATGCACAAGCCAATATCCCAGTTCCAAACAATGCACACTGCTTAGATTCACAGAAGGGTCATATTTTTGAAAAATAATCATGTATAAGACTTAATCCTTCCTCTATGTTTATCCACATGGCTCTACTGCTTATTTTTTTAAAATATTTCTACATTTGAAGAGTGTATATTTGTATGACTGCTATGACTTATCATTAAGTTGTTATAGGTAGGTCTCTTGGAAACTATGATAACCAGAAAAATGCCCCTCAAAAATGTCCATGTCATAATCCCCAGCATCTGTTAATATGTTGCTTTATATAACAAAAGGGACTTTGCAGATAGGATGTTTTTTGAAATAGAGAGTTATTCTGTATTATTCATGTGAACCAATATAATCACAAAAATTCCCATAAGAAGAAGGCAGTGGGATCAGAGTCAGAAAAAGATTGGAAGATAAAGAACATAGCCATGAGCCAAGAAATGCAGGCAGTCTCTAGAAGCTGGAAAGCAAGGAAAAAATCCTTCCATACAACCTCCGGGGGAAATGCAATACAGGTTTCCCGCTCTGTCTGATAGTATAGCATTCCCAGTATTAAGCATATATAGCTTAATACTGAGATGCTGAGTCTTGTTCTCTGGAAGGACTTTGATAGGGATACTCTCACTGCTATGGATGAACACTCTTCATAAAACAAAATATGAAGACTATTTCCACTTTTTGCCTTTTTCCATAAAAGCCAAAATCCTTTTTTGGATTTTTCTTTCAGTTGGCAAAAAGATATAGGTCTTTTGTATAAGTGAAGTGGCATAATGCAAACTTGCAAAAAGCAGGGGATACTGGAACTACATTTTCATACTTTTTATACTTCCATAAAGAAGGCTGAGAACCAAAGAATTGATGCTTTTGAACTGCGGTGTTGGAGAAGACTCTTAAGAATCCCTTGGACTGCAAGGAGATCAGACCAGTATCCAAAAGAAAATTAATTCTGAATATTCATTGGAAGAACTGATGCTGAAGCTGAAGCTCCAATACTTTGGTCACCTGATGCAAAGAACTGACTCATTAGGAAAAAAACCCTGATGCTGGGAATGATTGAGGGCAGGAGAAGGGGACAGAGGAGGATGAGGTGGTTGGATGGCATCACTGACTCAGTGGACAAGAGTATAAGCAAGCTCTTGGAGATGGTGAAGGACAGGGAAATCTGGCGTGCTGCAGTCCATGGGGTTGCAAAGAGTTGGACATGACTGAGCAGCAACTTGAACTGCCAAAACCTTGGCAATAGCTCAGTAAAACCCATTCTGACCTCTGGAAGCATAAAATATTTTACTGTTTTAAGGCACTGAATTCTTAATGATTTGTTACTACACCAAAGGGAAACTAACACAGTGTCCCTGCTGCCTTGTTGCTACTGGTGCAAATATTGAGACTAATGTCTCATGTGTGCAAACTGTCTTGGAGGATGCCCTTTGGAGACAGAAGCTGCCTGGCCCTGTGGTCCTAAGATTTATGCTGTATACCACTGCACTGGTAGCATGACTCTATAGGTAATAACTGACTTTGGAAGTATGAGTTATTTGGAAGTATGAGGTCTGTCTCAAGTGTGAGCAGACAGAGCAGCACAAATTACATTCCAGAGTTAGATGTCACCTGAAAACATATTCTAGCAGAGTTCCTTTGCCTTACTCACTCCTGTACCTGTGTTCTTGAAAGCATGCTCACAATAAATCTCTAGCGTCCAATTACTCACTCCAAGCTCTGCTTCTGAAGAACCACCTAAAACAAACACAAATTATCTTTTTTTCTTTAAATATCAATAGTCAATGTCTTTTCACAGTTTCTTTTATTCTTATAGCACTTAGAAAGCTAGGTAAGATAAGACATTATTGTGCTTTTGACAGTTTCACTAAATTCAAACAAGAATAAGTCTAATAAGACATTTTATTGTTCTTAATTTCTAATGTAGTCAATTATACTATCATTTATAATTTTTCTATGTCATTAGTTGTTTAATTACTGCTTAGAATAACTACTACCTATTATACACCTTTGAAGTGTGAAAGTTTTTACATCAACATTAAGAAAAATTCATGGATCATATCTGTCAAATCCAGATAATTACTATGACAATATTTTTTTTTAAACAATGACTCCTGTTTAAACCAGCAAAACCAATACAATATTGTAAAGTAATTAGTCTCTAATTAAAATAAATAAATTTAAATTTAAAAAAATTTTTAAAAAACTACTTAGTAAATGTTTACCCTCTATTGACCTAAAAATTGTTTTATAGAAAAGAATGTTAACACTATCAAGAAACATTATAATGACTTTATATTTGAAGTAATTATCCTAGCATTGATGGAAAAGCATAGATTGATTTCTTCAAAGCCCAGTGACCTACTTTTAGAAATCATATGATCTCTGTTCTTGCAAAATTATTTATAGATGCTTTATCATATCACTTAAAATTTTTAAAAAGCAAAACTATATACTTTATTGAAGGACAATGCATTTAGTAGAAAAATAATTTTTGAACTAAATATTGAATATAAAATTTAAAGCATTCTCAAGGTGTTGTCCAAAAAATAATATTCATGTTGCTAGTTGTAGCAGCTAGAAAAAGGAGTGTAGAATATATTTAATTGTTTGATCATTGGAATGAATAATTTAGTGAATATGATTAAGTATTTGGAATAAATAAGAAGATATTACATGCAAAACAAAGAAGTCCAGACTTTAAATATATTGCATTAGTGAATAAAGCAGAGGTGACCACTTTTATAATATTTTAAATCTGGTTTGTTTATCTCACCACATCTAAATTCTGAGATATTAAGCAAAATGCATTCCATTAAAATAGTGAACTGTTAGACAAAAATAAAATAAATTATTGTAAAGAGAGTTATTTTGCATTCTTTCACACAGAAGCAAGTCTTAGAGTTTATGTATGATTATAAAAGGAATAGTAAACATAGATAATATATTCAAAAACTAGATAAGTGGAATGCAATAGAAGGAAATATTCCATCAACTCAAAAATTTAAAATCCAATAAAATAATGTGACTATGTTAAGCTACTTTTATTTTAAACTCTCAACAAATAAGAATAAAGAGGAATTATAGGAATTAGAGAGAAATAAATTTGTTAGTCATGTTCTTTATATTTGTAGGTCAATTAATAGTGAATGCTGATAGTTCAGGGGTTTGGATTTTTGTTTTCATTCTGTCTTCTTTCTTTTTCTATTTCTTATTTTTTGTCTGTTCCTTTGTATTTCCCTGTTTTGAATTCCCAAAGGAAGAAGTCAAGTGTCTCAAAGATAAAACGGGGAAGGCAATGGCAACCCAGTCCAGTGCAGCCTGGTGGGCTGCAGTCCATGGGGCCACTAAGAGTCGGGCACAACTGAGCGACTTCACTTCACTCACTTCACTCACTTCATATTTTATCACTAGAGAGGGAAATGGCAACCCACTCCAGTATTCTTGCCTGGAGAATCCCATGGACAGAGGAGCCTGGTGGGCCATGGTCCCACCATGGTCGGACACGACTGAAGTGACTGAGAATGCATGCATGCATACAAAGATAAAACACTTCCAAAATTACATACCATCTTTCATGAAAAAAGATTTCCATTAAAACCGTCACTTTAAGTATATTCAAAAGTATAGCAAACCGATGCTCAAAAATGTTGAAATTCCCTGACCAGTGGCTACAATTCAACAGATACTGCCTAATAAATACAGAATTGATAAAATCTGGTAATAACACTGATAATAACCAACTTGAAATATTCTACCTATATATTTAGAATGTTAATTAGATTTAAAAAAGCACACTTGTAAGATTCTTTTTTTTTTCCATGCAAACTATTTTTATTAATTGAAGGAACTCATAGCAAAGATATAATGAATATAAAAATAACAAATATCTAGAAATCAGATATAATGAGGAAATTATATTTGCATACATATTAATATACATTAATTATATATACACTAATTTTATTCTTCAGATATGCCTGTTTTGATATTTAACCAATGCACTGAAGTTGTAGGGTCAACAATTCTGTTTTACATACCTGGAAATTATATATGGCAATTAAAAAAAATCCACCTTTATTTTCTTAATAGTGTGGTATTCTTTATAGTTTCAATTCTCTTATTTTTTTGAATTCTAATCATAATTATTTTCTAACCTCTTTTAAATTTTTCTGTAATCTCAAGTTTGTCGTGTGCTAATTATGACTGTTGCATCTGTTGATTCCACTTAATAACTTGTAAGATTCTTACAATAAAATTATGGCTTCTCGCTCAATCATTTTTAATAATGGTTTTCTTGTTCCTCATTTATTTCCCTATAACTTAGGCATTTTTAATGATTTTCCTTCTGGGGACTCAATTATGCTGGCAGCTTTATAAATTTATTTGTATTTTTAAGGCAGACGCACTGTTTGTTTATATGTGGAAATGACTGTCTGTATATACTATTAGGAGGAGGATATCTTAGTGCTTTCCTATTTATTGCCTACTTTGGGAAGTACTTTAATACAGCACTTCTTAAGGATAACTGTTAACATACCTTTTAATTTCTGCTTACATGAATAGACCATTTGTTTAAATTTTCAGTGACAGATAATAGTTATTTTTTGCATATTATGTATAATTTATCAGAATATAACAATAAAAAATGAAAGGGCTAATGCTGATTCAATGTCCCCTAACTACTGTTCAACTGATCTGCTGCTGCTGCTGCTGCTGCTAAATTGCTTCAGTCATGTCCAGCTCTGTGCAACCCGATAGACAGTAGCCCACCAGGCTCCTCTGTCCCTGGGACTCTCCAGGCAAGAATACAGGAGTGGGTTGCCATTTCCTTCTCCAATGCATGCATGCATGGTAAGTTGCTTGAGTCATGTCCAACTCTGTGCAACCCCATGGACAGCAGCCCACCAGGCTCCTCTGTCCATGGGATTCTCCAGGCAAGAATACTGGAGTGGGTTGCCAATTCCTTCTCCATCAACTGATCTAGAGGCTTTTAAATACAAAATTTCCTGTGGAAGATGGACACAGCAGTACAGATAATGCAGATCCTTAAAAACAATTCAGTGTCTCTATCTGTGGAGAGTAGAGAGAGGGTGTTGCTAAAATGAAGTTGGCATTTTCAAAGTCAGTTTTGAAGAGTAAAGGCATTGGGAAATTTTCAACATTGTGGTATTATAATACTTTTGAAAAATATATTTTAAAAACTCTCAATGTGGTCATCAATTCATGATACATGTCAGTCAAATCATGTGATGTATTACATAAACTTACACATTGTGCTGTATGTCAATTTTATCTGTATAAAACTGGAAGAAAAACAAAACGTTCTATATTTAAAAACAGAACAAAAAATACCTCTCAATATTCATCATCAGGCAAGTACCCAATTACATTTAAAAAGATCCTTTATTCATCACATCTTTATTAAGATTATACCACATTCTAGACCGTGTTTCAGACATTTACAGCTGTGATAAGAATCATATACTTTTCTCTAACATAGTCTTCATTGTTTCATGGGAAAAGAATAATTTGTACAAGAAATAAATAACATGCATAGTATATTAATCAATTATAATTGCTAGGAATACAAAACAGACCATGCAAGGATGACATGGGATGGAGGTGGAGTTGAGGTTTTAGATGGAATGGCCACAGAGAATCTCTGTGACTTTTGAATAAAGAGAAGACATATGAAAGTGAGTTGGCTAGCCATGGTGATGCTCTGAGATCCTTCATCTAAGAGAGACAAGGAAATGCAAGCCTTTGAGGCAAAATCCCAACTGGTGTGTCTCAGATTCATGGGGAACCTCAGTGGCTGGAATAAAGTCAATGCATGGGAGAAGACTGGCAATGGTCAGAGATATAATGGGAAGCAGATCATGCTGGGCTGGGTTCTGTATAGGATTTTTGCTTTGTTTTGAGTGACTTGAAAAGTCATTTAAGTGAACATGAGTGTTAGATATCCACTTAGTTTTACCAAACCAGGTCAATTTCAAATTATTCCATACTGCTAGATAAGTCATTTTGCCTCATTTGTTCCATCTTCTTAAATCATGTTGATATCTTCTACTCAATGATGCCTCCTTTAGTGTTCTCTCTCAGTTTATATCTTTATTCCTTTTCTTTTGATTTATGGGTTGGAGGATTTGTGTATGAGATGGAAATAAAGACAAGTTTAATTGGAATTCTATACATTTTAACAATGGGCAAATCCAATATACATGTCTGTTGAGTGGATTTAGAAAGCAAATTCTGACCTTTGTAACAAGTTCCATTCTTCTATTAGAGCTTTTTTTTCCCCCTCTCACAAACTTAGTTTTAGAAATAAATTTGAATTCAATTAAAAATATAAACTATATCTTTAATATGCACAGCCCGTTTCTCCAAGCTGGAAAATTTGAAAGTTTTTATTGTCATAGACAAAAACATATGCATGTATATAAACACCTACCTATAATACTTGGCATAATATAATCTTTAGATAATACTATGTAGTATAATAATATTACTATGATTACCAAAGTATTACTTTAGTTGAAAAATACAATTACTTAAAGTCTGTATATTTGCATTTTTAAACTTATTAGTTTCAAAAAACTGCATGCCAGTATGACATAGTCTTATTTCTTCTTGAAATAACTACAGTAGTAAAAATGCTTGTCAACAAGTTAATAAAATAGACATAGTAGAAAATGATATAAAACTATGCAGTGACTACGCAGATTTTACTACATATTTATAATTCCTTCCTGATCTCGATTTATCTCAGCTACATCCACGGTTTCATCCTTCCATTTTCTGACTGAAGTAGAAGACGTCAGGGGTTATTCTTGCTTTCCTCTCAGGCCACAGCACCTTAGCTTTCCAAGAAACACATCTCCTGTCTTTTGTATTGGTGGTTGCTGTCTCACATGCTCGCATTTTGAACCGGTGTAATTTCCTCTTCTGTGAATTGAATATCTATTTAGGAGTATCATTTGTCTTGTCAGCTCTTGATTACAATTCACTGTTTAAAACAGGGAAAGTTAAGCTATGCTTGTTGTTCTTGTTACGGCAGTTTCGGTTTAATTTTCTTCTTCAACAGCTTTGCTTGTTCACAAAAAAAGAACACTATATTTTTCCACTGACAACTTATTTTTACCTATAAATATTTTCCATTCACTTTTTTCTCATCCTCTGACTGCCAAGACTCAAATTACTCTTACATTATCTTTCAGTGTAACTATCTCAAAAATAATGATAGTTTCCTGACTGAAATAAACAACTGATTACCCTCACAAAATATTTTGAAAATATTCAATTATTCAAGTGAAGCATACTAATTAAAATTATCTAAATACTCATTTTAAAATCTTTTGATGTTTTTAAAAATTTGCATTAAAAATACTAAATTTCACAGTTGATAAAAATATACATTAAGAGGTCTCTTTTTTAACTTAGAATGGCAAAATGCTGTCAGTATTGAAGAAAACAATGCCTATCATTCACCAATCAAACTCTAACTTTCCTTAATGGTATTCCTGATAATTTCCCAACTCATGCAAGTATGTGTGTTGTTGAAGTATGCCATGTTTGTTCTAGATCTTAGATTATAGCAGTAAATAAACAAATATGATTGCTCTCATGAAATTTTTCTTTGGTGTCAAATATTATTAATTTTAAAAATATTTATTAAAGAATAATATTTGGTACTTTAATTGGAAACAACATAAATAGCAGATTTTGTTATCATTTGTTTGGTTATGTCAAACAATATTTGTGTGTAGATTATAAATCACTAAGATATAATTTACTAGCAATTTAAATTAATTAAATTTAGCAATTTAAATTAAATTCAAGTGAATGAAATTTTAAGAGTATATTAGATTTACATTTCACATTTAAAAAGAATCTGAAATAAGCATATTAATTATATAAATACATTAATCATCTAACAAAAAGTTGCTACTTTTCCATTGCTAATGATGTTTTTGATGAAGTAAAATTGAAGAAAAACTCTTTTATCATGAAAAACTTTCATTGATTTCCTTTCTCAGTCTTTTTAGTGTAGATATTCCCCAAACTTCCACAGAGCAATCATTGATATCAAAGGGATTCCTTTTGATGCCAAAAGTCAGCTATCAAACATATGGCTTTGCCATGTTAAATATGTAGTTAACTTTTCTTCCCTAAAACATCAAGGAAAAATGTAACAGTAGTTACTATATATTTTAAGCGTTTATAAAACTCAGAACATTGTAAGGAAATACAACTAACAAATTATGCATCTTTTTTAGTAGGTCTTTTTGTGTTCCAGTTATTTGGATTATGAAGAAAAACACTTCACTATAAGAGGTTCCAATGTGTTCAGATGGAAATATATTGTAATGAAAAAGATAAGTCCATATGCTATGAATTGGCAACAGCTGTTTCACTTTCATCCTATGGGATGAGGGAGGAACAGAAACTGGAGCACCTTGATGAATATTAAGATGCTAAGAAATAAGGTACTGGCAAGATAAGTCTGCAGATTTTAAGTTCTTTATGGTAATATCATTAAACCCAATGGCAGAATGATGTGATAGTATACCCACAGTACAATTATCTAAAAATAGAAAAACTTCAATCAGTGTAATAATAGTATATATGTGTGTATACTAATACAGTTTGAATTTCTTTGAGTTATTTTACTGAATTAGCCAGGTGTCTCAATACATTGCAGACACAATCTTAGCAAGAGCATATGTTTAAATCCTAACATCAACCAATACATTTTTTAAAGCTAAAATAAACTTTATGTAGGGTCTTTATCACATAATGTAATAGGTAAAATCATTTGCCTTTGAAACAAAGTGTTTCAGGAAGTATAGAAAATTACATATTATGCTTTTTTTAGGGAGTAGCTTTGTTCTGTACTCTCAATACAATTTCCATCTGCCTAACAGTACCTATAAAGCTGCATTAGTGGTTAAAGATACAAGATTTCAATTCAGATGCCAGAAATCAAAATCAGATTTTACCATAGCCTTATTTAAGACTCTGTGGGTTCCCGTGATAGAGTCTCTATGGGTTAGAACTCTGTGGGTTCCCTCCCAAAATATCCTCTGCTTTAGATCTTTTCTGAAGTACCTGGACAGTACACTCTGAAGTACCTAGATAGTAGTACTTGATGCAAATTTTTTTATTTGTTTCACAGATATTAAAACCTCAACTAAATGGAAGATGTTAACTACTTGATGACTAGGAGCACATAGCCTCCAGGCCTACTGGTGCCTAAGAATTGATAATGTCAACCACCCTGTTACCTCACCACCAACCAATTAGAAAGTCATGCACAAGCTGATCTCATAGTCTGGGACTCCCTTCCCTCACCTTGCCCTTAACAGTGCTTTCCTGAAACTCATCTGGTAGTCTGGGCTTTTGAGCACTAGCTCTCCAAGACTCTCTGTATGGTGCCTTAGAGTAAAGGCTGCATGCCCCTTCACCACACAGGTATCAGTAGATTGGCTTTATTGAGCACAAGGCGGCAGGCCTCAGTTCAGCTAGGTAAGACTTGTAGGAATTTGGGAATGTAACTTAAACATTCTATGTCAAAGCTTAATCATCAACTCTAGAAATGATTGGAAATTTATCATGTCAAGTGTCCAAATATTTAACTCAAATTTTGATACTATCTACCCAGAAACAGAATCAGATTCCACAGGGAAAGGGTTCAGCTCCACAAAAGGACTCAGCACCCTTCAGATGCCAATCAAAAGCCCAGGTAATTTGTGCTGTTCATCAGCTACAAATTGGAATTTCTACAGACATCCTCCTTGAAGTAGATTAAATAACAGCTCATAGAATATATTACTTACTAGATTGCTGGTTTATTATAAAATGATATGACTCAGGAAAAGCAAGATAAGTGATGCATAGGGCAAAGTATGTGGAAGGGGTGTGGTGAAAGGGTGTGGTAGAACCTCCAGGCCTTCTCCAGGCATCCCAGTCTCTCAAACCTCCATGTGTTCAAACCACTGTCTTCTTGGGGCTTTGCAGATTCTTTATTCATAGTGATTGATTAACTAATTGACAGCTGATAATTGATGCAAATGCCAAACTCTCTCCTCACCCTGAAGGCCAGGGGGTAGAAGTGAAAGTTCCAACTTTCTAATTACACAGTTGGTTCTCCTTTTAACCAGCTCTCCTTAGGTGGGGTCCAAAAGCCACCTAAAAGAGCAAGAAATACCTTTGTATCTCTCAACTTCTAGGAAATTCAAAAATTTGGGGAATCAGAAACCATGTAAAAAATCAGATATATACAAGAAATATATTTTGGTTATTTGAAGAACTAAATGCACATTTTATTATAAATCACAATACTGAAGCTACAAATTTTTATGCTTCCAATAAGAAGTTGAGTTAACCTACCAAAAAAAAAAAAAGTAGGCACTCTGGGATTATTAGACTAAAATGTATGCTGAAACACATGAAAGAGATGGATGTCTTGGGAGCCTATTGTACCAGAAACCTAGAAGAAATTTAACACAAGTTTTATTCAAACATTTATACAAGATAAGGTAAGAAGGAGATATATTATGTTACAAAATGCTCATTATCTAATAAAAGGGCATTCTAATTTTTCAATGGAAAATATTTCTTGTATTCAGTTCAGTTCAGTCGCTCAGTCGTGTCTGACTCTTTGCGACCCCATGAATCACAGCATGCCAGGCCTCCCTATCCATCACCAACTCCTGGAGTTCACTCAGACTCACGTCCATCGAGTTGGTGATGCCATCCAGCCATCTCATCCTCTGTCGTCCCCTTCTCCTCCTGCTCCCAATCCCTCCCAGCATCAGAGTCTTTTCCAATGAGTCAACTCTTCACATGAGGTGGCCAAAGTACTGGAGTTTCAGCCTCAGCATCATTCCTTCCAAAGAACACCCAGGACTGATCTCCTTTAGAATGGACTGTTTGGATCTCATTGCAGTCCATGGGACTCTCAAGAGTCTTCTCCAACCCCACAGTTCAAAAGCATCAATTCTTCGGCGCTCAGCTTTCTTCACAGTCCAACTCTCACATCCATACATGACTACTGGAAAAACCATAACCTTGTATTAGAATCTCAGAGAAATTCATTATATTAGTCATTCCATAAGAGACTTTGGACAAGATATTAAACAGTTTTAACACAATTCAATACTGTGTTGATAAAATAAAAATTCTTTTCAAAAATAAATTTCTCTTGTTAATATAATAGTTACCCTACTAAGTCCATACTGAGAGCCAAACAGATTAAGTCATAGCTGATAAACTGGTGACTAGACTACTGGAATATTAACTCTAGGGATTTTACTTTATTTGCCTGCAGCATTGCCTTCACCAGTCAATCCTAAAGGAAATCATTCCTGAATATTTATTCTGAATATTCATTGAAAGATATGAATTGGGAAGAACTGACTTGGAAAAGACTCTGATGCTGGGAAAGAATGAAGGCAGGAGAAGAAGGGGATGACAGAGGATGAGACGGTTGGATGGTATCACTGACTTGGTGGACATGAGCTTGAGTAAGCTACAGGAGTTGGTGATTACAGGGAAGCCTGCCATGCTGCAGTCCATGGGGTCACAAAGAGTCAGAGAGGACTGAGCAACCTAACTGAACTGAATTGATTGCTTTGACAGATCAAAGAAAGAGACCTAAGTGAGTTTACTTTGGAAAATTAGAGAAAATAGGCATTTTCTTGGTACCCAGTATTATTTATATATTGTTTAGGTTTTCCATATTCTTACCTGTATTATATAAGCTTGGTCAATTTTCTACTGAGTACAGTTTGTCATGCATTTTTAGTGTACTTCTAACTTAAATCCTTGCATTTCCTTTAAATATTGCTTTATTAAAGAAATTTCTATGTAATTTGCTGTATAGATATATATATATAATTGTTGTATGTTCATTATGAATTGTGACTTTAGCTTTAAAAATTCCATTCTTTTTCAAGTACAATACTTTCTGATAACTATTTTGCTTAATTCCAGGATTGCTACTGTTTTCTTATTTAGTCCATCTGCCTAATATATCTTGTATATGTCTTTGTTATTAATCTTTTTCAATTTTCTCCACTTTAAATCTTTCAAATAACCTATGTTTGTGTTTCTGAGTGAATTCTTATCACTTAAAGGGATCATAGTTTTATTATTTTTTGAGATAAGGTTTTTATAAACATATTTAATGTTCTTATATTTATATTGTGGAATAAGAGAGGTTTGAAGAATTATTCAGTTCAGTTCAGTCACTCAGTCATGTCTGACTCTTTGTGACCCCATGGACTGCAGCACGCCAGGCCTCCCTGTCCATCACCAACTCCCAGAGTTTACTCAAACTCATGCTCACCAAGTCAGTGGTACCATACAGCCATCTCATCCTCTGTCCTCCCCTTCTCCTCCTGCCTTCAATCATCCCAGCATCAGGGTCTTTTCAAATGAGTTAGCTCTTCACATCAGGTGGCCAAAGTATTGGAGTTTCAGCTTCAACATCAGTACTTAATGAATATTCAGGACTGATTTCCTTTAGGATGGACTGGTTGGATCTCCTTGCAGTCCAATGGACTCTCAAGAGTCTTCTCCAACAGCACAGTTCAAAAGCATCAATTCTTCGGTATTCAGCTTTTTTAACAGTCCAAATCTCACATCCATACATGACTACTGGAAAAACCATAGCCTTGACTAGACGGATCTTTGTTGGCAAAGTAATGCCTCTGCTTTTTAATATGCTGTCTAGGTTTGCCATAACTTTTCTTTCAAGGAGCAAGCGTCTTTTAATTTCATGGCTGAAGTCACCACCTGCAGTGATTTTGGAGCCCAAAAAAATAAAGTCTGACACTGATTCCACTGTTTCCCCATCTGTTTCCCATGAAGTGATGGGACCAGATGCCATGATCTTCGTTTTCTGAATGTTGAACTTGAAGCCAACTTTTCCACTCTCCTCTTTCACTTTCATCAAGAGGCTCTTTAGTTCTTCTTTCTTTCTGCCATGAGGGTGGTGTCATATGCATATCTGAGGTTACTGACATTTCTCCTTGCAATCTTGATTTCAGCTTGTGCTTCATCCAGCCCAGCATTTCTCATGATGTCCTCTGCATATAAGTTAAATAAGCAGGGTGACAATATACAGCCTTGACGTACTCCTTTTCCTATTTGGAACCAGCCTGTTGTTCCATGTCCAGTTCTAACTGTTGCTTCCTGACCTGCATACAGATTTCTCAAGAAGCAGGTAAGCTGGTTTGGTATTCACATCTCTTGAAGAATTTTCCACAATTTGTGGTGGTCCACACAGTCAAAGGCTTTGGCATAGTCAATAAAGCAGAAATAGATGTTTTACTGGAACTCTCTTGCTCTTTTGATGATCTAACAGATGTTGGCAATTTGATCCCTGGTTCCTCTGCTTTTTCTAGTACCAGCTTGAACATCTGGAATTTCACAGTTCACGTACTTTTGAAGCCTGGCTTGGAGAATTTTGACCTTTTCTTTACTTGTGTGTGAGATAAGTGCAATTGTGCAGTAGTTTGAGCATTCTTTGGCATTGCCTTTCTTTAGGATTGGAATGAAAACTAACCTTTTCCAGTCCTGTGGCCACTGCCAGGTTTTCCACATTTGCTGGCACATTGAGAAGAAGAAAAAGAAGAATTCTTAGTTAATAGTGTTTTCTGTTAGTGCAGCAAATTTCTGTTTCTTCAGTGACTTGTTCATTTCGGTAGTTGGGGGAGAAGCTGTGTGTTTTCCAGCATTTTTTTTGTTTGTTTACTGTTACCATAAGTTTTTTCTATTTTGCTTACTTTATCATCAAAGGAAATTTCCTTGCTTTCAGAATTTGATTCCCAGAAAGGGTATCTTTTCAAGACTTGCCACTTCAAATCCTAGATATTGTTGTTGTTGTTCAGTTACCCACTCATGTCTGACTCTTTGTGACCCCATGGACTGCAGTTTGCAGGCCCTCTGTCCCTCAGCATCTCTTGAAGTTTGCCCAAGTTCATGTCCATTGTATCAGTAATGCTGTCCAGCCATCTCATCCTCTAATGCCATCTTCTCTTTCTGCCCTCAATCTTTCCTAGCACCAGGGACTTTTTCCAGTGAGTCAGCTGTTCACATCAGATGATGAAAATACTGGAGTTTCATCTTCAGCATCAGTCCTCCCAATGAGTATTCAGGGTTGGTTTCTCTTAAGATTGACTGGTTTGATCTGTTTGCTGTCCAAGGGACTCTCAGGAGTCTTCTCCAGAACCACAGTTCAAAAGCATCAGTTCTTCATCACTCAGCCTTCTTTACAGTCCAGCTCTCACAATTGTATGTGACCACTGGGAAGAGCATAGCCTTGACTATATGGACCTGTATTGGCAGAGTAATGTCTCTGCTTTTTGACATACTGTCTAGGTGTGTCATAGGTTTCCTTCAAGAAGCAAAGGTCTTCTGATTTCATGGCTGCAGTGACGATCCTCAGTGATTTTAGAGCCCAAGAAGAGGAAATCTGTCACTACTTCCACCTTTTCCCTTTTTATTTGCCATGATGTAATGGGACTGGATACCTTGATTTTAGTTTTTTTAAATATTTACTTTTAAGCTGGCTCTTTTTAGGACTTTACATACATAATCACTGTAATGTACCCTTTAATTATACTACAATTTTATATACCTCGATACAGATGAAATTAAATCAATCTATCAACCAATCAATAAATCATTGGTACTTTTAATCCAGTGGTACTTTTAAACTAGACAAATTGTTTGTTATTTCATATATTTGAAGAACTTTACCTTGCTGAAGGTAGTTTTTAAATTATCGAAGGTAGATTTTACCTATTAAAATTAAATTCATTGATTCTGTTTTACTTTTTAAATATGGCCATTTAATTTACTGTGTTAATTAAAATGTGTCTGGGATTATATTTTCATTGGAAAACACTTATGTAGACATTTGATATTATTTTTTTCATTAGAAATGATTACATGACTTCTCTTTTTTTGAGTGACATTAATAGCCAGTCGTAATCATTGTCAATACCCATTTCTTCATTAGGTCTTACAAAGGGAGAAATTCTAATTCTAAAATTTCTTATTTCTTACCTGAAACTATTATATAAAGCATTGTTCTTAAATTTGGCATCTGTGGCACTTTTCATGTCTACTTTTATATTTCAGATAAACAGTTTTCAGCAAATTATACATTTCTAGAATATTGAGAGTTTTGGAGAGGTTGATGAAGCCTCTTAGAAAAAAAAAAATCAAACTAAAATTTTAGGAAGACCTCCATGGAAAAGACTATACTTACAATCACTCAGTGGAATTATGGGTATATCAGAGATAGGTGGACAAAAAAGGAAAGAACAATTCAGAGAACAGAAATGTGTACACTCAAAAGAACATGAGTAATCCTATCACTATGGAAATATTGTGTAATATTGCTGGAATACAGTATTTGTGTAAGAAAATATTATAGTATAAAGTCAGAAAGTGCTTTGATTTAATAACTTTGAATGATACTATATCATGCTTTGGTGTTCATCATTGCTCTGATTCACAGAGGAATTCCTCAAGGATTACCATGGTCTACAATCAGTGTAACTCTACATGCAACTATATGCACAAGTTATCCAAAAACCCTATCCTTGTTCAGCAGTTCTTAAAACTTTCTGAGAATCAAGAGCAACTGGTTTTTGCAAAATGATGATTTGGTATAGGAAAGTACAAGGAGAACTCTGAAACAAGTCTTAAGTTCCTTCCATTCATCTCCTGTCTCCTTCTGATGTCCTTGACCTTATTCTCCTGGTTGTTCCTGATAGCCATCTTGCTTTATCTTACCTACTTTCCTGAGGAATATTTTGTTTCAACTGCCAAAGGGGAAAACGATTCTACTACAAAACTTATTAATGTAGTACTAAAATTGATAATTTATTTCAATTCTTACTTTAAAAAAAAAAAAAAAGAAAATATCTCTCACCATAAAAATGGGAGAGAATAAGAAAAGGAACAGATAACTACATAATGAATCAAGATATAATTCTGGTGCAGTGTGATAAAGAGATTGTCTTTGTTCTCTAGGTAAGTAATGGCTCTTTTCTATAGTTTGCATGATGCCCTTATTCCTGAAAGAGGCCCCCAAAGGTTCCTAAAGCTTGTGAATACATTGCTTTACATGACAAAAAGGTAAAAATTAAAGGACTTTTAAGATGTGATTAAAATGAAGTGGAGTCGCTCAGTCATGTCCAACTCTTTGCGACCCCATGGGCTGTAGCCTACCAGGCTCCTCTGTCCATGGGATTTTCCAGGCAAGAGTACTGGAGTGGGTTGCCATTTCCCTTCTCCAGGGGTTCTTCCCAACTGAGGGATCGAACCCAGGTCTTGCACATTGCAGGAGCACACTTTACCATCTCAGCCACAAGTTGACACAGATGTGATTAAGCTAAGGTTATTGAGATGAGAAAATTATGTAAGATTATTAGGTGTGGGCTCAATGTGACCACAAGAGTCATTGTAAGAGGAGAAAGTAGGGTCAAAATTAGAGAAAAGCTGACAAGAACAGAAGCAGAGAGAAAGAGAGTTTAGAAGATGCTCTAAGAGCTTCCCTAATAGCTCAGTTGGTAAAGAATCCGGCTGCAATGCAGGAGACCTCGTTCAATTCCTAGGTCAGGAAGATCTGCTGGCGAAGGGATAGGTTACTGACTGCAGTATTCTTGGGCTTCCCTTGTGGTTCAGCTAGTACAGAATCCACCTGCAATGAGGGAGACCTGGGTTTGATCCCTGGGTTCAGAAGATTCCCCCAGAGAAGGGAAAGGTTACCCACTCCAGTATTCTGACCTGGAGAATTCCATGGACTGTATAAGAGTTGGATAAACTGAACAACTTCACTTCACTGCTGGTTGCCTTGAAGATGGAGAATGGGGCCATAAGCCAAGAAGTGCAGGCAGCATGCAGAAGATATTAAAGGCAAGGGAATATATTCTCCCCTAAAGTCTCTAGTAGAAATCCAATCCTGCTGGTCCATTTTAAACATCTGACCTGCAGAAACCAGAAAGAACTGGGCAGGGAGGACATTTATAATTAAGCAATTATTGTGACTGCTGTTGTTTCTTTGCAAGTTTAGTCACTCAGTTGTGTCTGACCCTTTGTGATCCAAGGGACTATAGCCCACCATGCTCTTCTGTCCATAGGATTTCCAAGGCAAGAATATTGGAATGGGTTTCCATTTCCTACTCTAGGGATTCTTCCCAACCTAGGAATTGGCCCTGTGTCTCTTGCATTGTATCAACGTGGGACTGTGAAATCCTAGATCAAAGTGATTGCAGTGTAAAAGCAAGAAAAGTTTCAATATAAGGAGACATTTTTGAAGGAATACAAATTATTTACTAGGGCTAAAGGAAAAATTTTAATGCATATCTTCAGTTTGGGGTTTGAGCATGGATGAGTAATATATTACTAAAAAACAGATGTTGTAAGCAACAATTACAATTTGGCATTAAAAAGTGATGAATTAAGCTTTCTGCACAGGTTCACAAATAAGTCATAACACGTTTAATGTGACTTGTCCTATTACAACCAAAAATAGTGGTCAACACTGTTCCAGCTAGTCATAAAATACTGAAATAGATGATGGTGTTTAAGTATTATGAAAATTTGCCAATGTTTTTCTGTATTTTCCAAGTCATTCTATGCTCTCTATAAATGCGAAAGCAAAAATCCTCTTATTCTAGTTGTCTATAAGTAATCCAAAACACTCATATAACTAAGATTATAAGTATTTACTTTATACTCACCTAGTCCAAAGAGGGATAAGAAATTATTGAAATTTCCTAGTATTCATATGAGTTCATGATGCCATCCTAGGTACTATTCAAATGTGTATAAATTTTATAAAAATAAATCCAGAATTAATTTCAAGAAATTTATTTTAAAAATAAAATATAAATAATTCTTAATATAGCTAATGTCTATTGCAGTAATGCAGTGTACTTACAAGCATATGATATATAATTTATATTTTACAATATTATTTTCAAATGATAATGTGAATATGCTCAAACTTATCCATGTATCTAAATGTAAATTATTTATATTGAATCTCAAAATCAAATTTGTATTTTAATGGTAGTCAAAACACTAATATTTATTTCATTCTCAGGGATACATCATGATCCCTTTTTCAATCATTCTTCACATAATAAACATGTAAACTATTTTCTATCATAAACCTTGTCAATATATATAATAGAGGTTCATTTTCAAACTATTTTAAAAGAAAAAGTTAAAATAATAGGATGACAGGTCTAACATAGGCAAAGGTCTTTGAAAAGTTCTGTATGAAATAAAAAGGCTCACTACTTTTGAAGGGATTTATAATATAAGCTTTATCAAAATATTTATTAACTTCTGTACTGTTTCCTATTATGAAACTGCTTAGGAATTTTCAAGGCAGCCAGTTCTGTCCTTCCATTAAAATTATAAGGACATGGAGAAAATAAGGCCCCAATATAGTACTGAAAACATCAACTAAAATGTTATCTAAATTTAATATGAGAATTCAGAATAATTTAAGTACTTATTTCTTACACCCAGGCTTCCCCTCATAATAAATAACACATTTTAATTTTTCCCTTTTGTCCTATGTGTCCTTCCTCAACACTCTCCTCAAATAATGGTCCACAATACAGAGAAGAAACAAATCATTAGGTCTTCAAATACACTTTAGAAACACTGAGACTTTAAAAGCTGAGTTTTTAAAGTACATTCGTTCATAGCTTATTCCTCAATCTGAGTTTCTTACATGAAAATTTAATGAATAAAAAAAAACCTGGATAAAAAGTGTCGCTAAAATTTCAAAAATTAGGGAAGTAAGATAGAAACACAACTACCTCCACCTGGAAAAATTATAAAGTATACAGTGACCAAATAAACTTTATATAAAAATATAAGAATCAAGTAATGTAATGCACCAAATTATTAATGTCAATTCCCCAAAAGACATCTTAAATGAACAAGGTTACTTTCAAGGCAGAGCCATACTTGAAAAAATAGTCAGTATAAATAATTATTTGATGGTTAAAAAGGCAAGTTGGTTACATACACCATACTTTCACTGAAAGCTTACCTATTACACATGACTTCAGCTGAATCTGAGCCAGAGAATCAAAACACATAAGCCCTTGATTCACTAGAGGTTGAACCCCCTCCTTTTCCTCCCTTACACAATGGCCCAAGCATCACTATTCTGAGAGTTTCCAAAAGCCTGGTGCAAACAGACAGCAACATCCTTTTCCTATCTTTATGTTTTTATACAATTCTCAGGTCTGTGACATTCTTAAAGGCTCTTTAACAATATTGATATTAAAACATTTTCAGTATCTTTGTGTGCTCTTTATTAGTAAACTTTAAGTGCAATAAGTACATTGTATTCTTAACAGTTATCTCTTTGGCTTGGGGACATTTTTTTCCATAAGCGTTGAATCTATAAACCTAATCAAAACACACACACACACACACACAGAGATGAAGAAAAGTCTTTTCTAGTACTAGGGATGCTGGAGCAACTTTAAGGAAATATTTCACATCCAAGGGCAAAGGAGAAGCCCTAGCCTGGTAGTAGGAGGGATAAAACCACATTTAGAATCAAACTCCATAACCGCCAGAGACACTCAGGGGGCTCAGACATACCTTGTGCACACCAGGACCCAGAGACTCCACAGAGACTGAGACAAAACTGTATTTGGGTGTCTCCTGAGGAGGTACAGGTCAGCAGTGGACTGCTGTCGGGGGAGGACTCTGGGTGCTGTGGACCTGGGTATGGCATAAGCCCCATGGGAGGAGTTCACCATTAACCCCACCATAGAGCCACCAGAACTTACACAAGACTGGGGGAACAGACTCTTGGTGGGCACAAACAGAACCTTGTGTGCACCAGGACCCAGGAGAAAAGAGCAGTGACCCCAAAAGACACTGACCCAGACTTGCCCATGAATGTCCAGGAGTCTCTGGCAGAGGCATGGGTCAGTGGTGGCCTGCTGCAGGGTTGGGGGCACTGAGTGTAGCAGTGCATGCATCAGACTTTTAGAAGGAGGTTGCCATTATATTCATTACCTGCACCATAGTTTGGCCTCAGGTCAAATAATAGGGAGGAAATAGCCCCACCCTTCTACAGAAAATTGGAGTAAAGATTTACTGATCACAGCCCCACCCATCAAAACAAGCTCCAGCTTTCCCCTGAGTCAGTCTCTCCCCTCAGGAAGCTTCCATAAGCCTCTTATCCTTCTCCATCAGAGGGCCAGACAGACTGAAAACAACAATCACAGAAAACTAACCAGTCTGATCACATGGACCACAGCCTTGTCTAACTCAAGGAAACAATGAGCCATGCCTTGTAGGGCCACCCAAGACAGATGGGTCATGGTGGAGAGTTCTGACAAAACGTGGTTCACTGGAGAAGGGAATAGCAAGCCACTTCGCTTCAGTATTCTTGCCTTGAGAACCCCATGAACAGTATGAAAAGGCAAAAAGATAGAACATTGACAGATGAATTCCCTGGGTCGGTAGGGCCCAATATGCTACTGGAGATCAGTGAAGAACTAACTGCAGTAAGAATGAAGAGACAGAGCCAAAGCAAAAACAACAATGAGCTGTGGATGTGACTGGTGATGGAAGTAAAGTCAGATGCTGTAAAGAACAATATTGGATAGGAACCTGAAAATTTAGGTCCATGAATCAAGGCAAATTGGAAGTGGTCAAACAGGAGATGGCAAGAGTGTATGTCAACATTTTAGGAATCAGCAAACTAAAATGGACTGGAATGGGTGAATTTAACTCAGTTGACCATTATATCTACTACTGTGGGCAAGAATCCCTTAGAAGAAATGGAGTAGCCATCTTAGTCAACAAAAGAGTCCATAATGCAGTACTTGGATGCAATCTCAAAAAAGACAGAATGATCTCTGTTCGTTTCCAAGCCAAACCATTCAATATCATGGTAATCCAAGTCTATGTCCCAACCAGTAATGCTGAAGAAGCTGAAGTTGAATGTTTCTATGAAGACCTACTAGGCCTTCTAGAACTAACACTCAAAAAAGATGTATTTTCATTATAGGGTACTGGAATACAAAAGTAGGAAGTCAAGAAATACCTGGAGTAACGGGCAAATTTGGCCTTGGAGTATAGAATGAAGCAGGGCAAAGGCAAACAGAGTTTTGCAAGAGAACACACTGGTCATAGCAAACACCCTCTTCCAATAACACAAGGGAGGACTCCACACATAGACATCACCAGATGGTCAATACTGAAATCAGATTGATTGTATTCTTTGCAGCCAAAAATGGAGAAGCTCTATACAGTCATCAAAAAACAAGACCTGGAGCTGGCTGTGGGTCAGATCACTTCAGCTCAGTCGACCAGTCATGTCTGACTCTTTGCAACCCCCTGGACTGCAGCACACCAGGTCTCCCATTCTATCAGCAACTACCGGAGTTTACTCAAACTCATGTCCATCAAGTTGGTGATGCCATACAACCATCTCATCCTCTTCTTCTCTTGCCTTCAATCTTTCCCAGCATCAGGGTCTTTTCTAATGAACCACTTCTTTGCTTCAAGTGGCCAAATTACTGGAGTTGTAACTTCAGCATCAGTCCTTCCAATGAATATTCAGGACTGATTTCCTTTAGGATGGACTGGTTGGATCTCCCTGCAGTCCAAGGGACTCTCAAGAGTCTTCTCCACACCATAGTTCAAAAGCATCAATGCTTTGGTGCTCAGCTTTCTTTATAGTCCAACTCTCACATCCACACATGACTACTGTTAAAAAAAAAAAAAAAGCCTTGACTAGACAGACCTTTGTTGGCAAAGTAGTGTCTCTGCTTTTGAATATGCTGTCTGGGTTGGTCATAACTTTTCTTTCAAGGAGCAAGTGTCTTTTAATTTCATGGCTGCAGTCACCATCTGCGATGATACTGTAGCCCAAAAAAATAAAGTCTGACACTGTTTCCACTGTTTCCCCATCTATTTCCCATGAAGTGATGGGACCGGATGCCATTATCTTAGTTTTCTGAATGTTGAGCTTTAAGACAACTTTTTCACTTTCCTCTTTCACTTTCATCAAGAGGCTTTTTAATTCTTCTTTGCTTTCTGCCATAAGCATGGTGCCATCTGAATATCTATGGTTATTGATATTTCTCCCAGAAATCTTGATTCCAGCTTGTGCTTCATCCAGCCCAGTGTTTCTCATGATGTATTTTGCATATAAATTAAATAAGCAGGGTACAATATACAGCCTTGGCATACTCCCTTTCCTATTTGAAACCAGTCTGTTGTTCCATATACCATTGTAACTGTTGTTTCCTTACCTGCATATAGATTTCTCAAGAGTCAGGTTAGGTGGTCAGGTATTTTTATCTCTTCAGATCATGAACTTGGTATTGACAAATTCAGGCTTAGACTGAAGAAAGTAGGAACAACCATTAGACCATTCACTTATGACCTAAATTAAATCCCTTACAACTATACAGTGGAAGTGACAAATAGTTTCAAAGGATTAGATCTGATAGACAGAGTACCTGAAGAACTATGGACAGAGGTTGATGATACTGTGCAGGAGGCAGTGATCAAGACAATCCTCAAGAGAAAAAATGTAAAAAGGCCAAATGGTTGTCTGAGGAGGCCTTAGAAATATGTGAGAAAAGAAGAGAAGTGAAAGGCAAAGGAGAAAAGGAAAGATCTATCCATCTGAATGCAGCCTTCCAAAGAATAGCAAGGAGAGATAAGAAAGCCTTCCTCAGCAATCAATGCAAGGAAATAGAGAAAAGCATTAGAATGGGAAAAACTAGAGATCTCTTCAAAAAAATTAGAGATACCAAAGGAACATTTCATGAAAATATGGGCACCATAAAGGACAGAAATGGAATGGACTTAACAGAAGCAGAAGATATTAAGAAGAAGAGGCAAGATACACAGAAGAACTACGTAAAACAGATCTTCATGACCCAGATAATCACGATGATATGATCACTCACCTAGAGCCAGACATCCTGGAATGTGAAGTCAAGTGGGCTTTAGAAAGCATCACTATGAACAAAGCTAGTGGAGGTGATGGAATTCCAGTTGAGCTATTCCAAATCCTGGAAGATGATACTGTGAAAGTGGTGCACTCAATATGCCAGCAAATTTGGAAAACTCAGCAGTGGCCACAGGACTGGAAAAGTTTACTTTTCGTTCTAATCCCAAAGAAAAGCAATCCAAAGAATGCTCAAATTATCACACAATTGCACTCATCTCAGACGCTACCAAAGTAATGCTCAAAATTCTCCAAGCCAGGCTTCAACAGTACATGAACTGTGAACTTCCAGAATTTCAAGCTGGATTTAGAAAAGGCAGAGGAGACAGAGATCAAATGGCCAATGTCTGTTGTATCACCATAAAAGCGAGAGAATTACAGAATAACATCTACTTCTGCTTCATCGACCATGCCAAAGCCTTTGACTGTGTGGATTACAATAAACTGTGGGAAATTCTTCAAATGATGGAATACCAGACCTTCTTACCTGCCTCCTGAGAAATCTGTATGCAGGTCAAGAAGCAACAGTTACAATTGAACATGGAACAACAGACTGGTTCCAAATCAGGATAGAACTACATCAAGTATATTGTCACCCTGCTTATTTAACTTCTATGCACAGTACATCATGAGAGATGCTGGACTTGATGAAGCACAAGCTGGAATCAGGATTGCTTGGAGAAATATCAATAACCTCAGATATGCAGGTGACATCACACAATGGCAAAAAGTGAAGAAGAACTAAAGAGCCTATTGATGAAAATGAAGGAGAAGAGTGAAAAAGTTGGTTTGGAACTCAACATTCAGAAAACTATGTACATGGCATCTGGTCCCATCACTTCATGGCAAATACATAGGAAGGAGAGGAAACAGTGACAGACTTTATTTGGTGGGGGGGGGTGGGCTCCAAAATCACTGCAGATGGTGACTGCAACAATGAAATTAAAAGACACTTGATCCTTGGAAGAAAAGTTTTGACCAACCCAGATAGTTTATTAAAAGCAGAGACATTACTTTGCCAACAAAGGTCTGTCTAGTCAAGGCTATGGTTTTTCCAGTAGTCATGTATGGATGTGAGAGTTGGACTATAAAAAAGCTGAGCGTGGAAGGATTGATGCTTTTGAACTGTGGTGTGAAAAAGACTCTTGAGAGTCCCTCGGACTGCAAGGAGATCCAACCAGTCAATCCTAAAGGAAATCAGTCCTGAATATTCATTGGAAAGACTGATGCTGAAGCGGAAACTCTAATACTTTGGCCACCTGATGCAATGATCCTGATGTTGGGAAAGATTGAAGGCAGGAGGAAAAGGGGACTACAGAGGATGAGATGGTTAGATGACATCGCTGACTCAATGGACATGAGTTTGAGTAAACTCCAGAACTTGGTGATGGACTGGGAGGCCTGGTGTGCTGCAGTCCATGGGATTGCAAAGAGCTGGACATGAGTAAGTGACTGAACTGAACTGAATTTAATAATATCATCATTTTAAACCAACAAAAGTATTTATCTGTGTATAAAGGATAAAATTAATATTTAACTATATGATAAGGAAACAAGATTTATTTATATACATATATATTCTTATCCAGGGCTTCCCAGGTGTCACTAGTGGTAAAGAACTTGCCTGCCCATACAGGAGACATAAGAAGATTGGATTCCTGGGTCAGTAAAATCCCCTGGAGGAGGGCATGGCAATCCACACCAGTATTCTTGCCTGGAGAATCCCATGGACAGAGGAACCCGGTGGGCTACAGTCCATAGGGTGGCACAGAGCTGGGCACAACTGACGTGATTTAGCATGCATGCATCTTCTTATCCCTTATGAAAACATATGGAATATATGCTTTCTTTGTAGACTCCTCAGATTAAAGACAGGAACAGGCACAGAATATCATTACATGATCTTTGTCATTTGTGGTAAATGATCAATGGAGAGTGTTTCCTTCTTTAAAAAACTGGTAGTGAACATATACCTTTTTTCTAAGTAAATAAAAATAGTTTAGTATTCTATTTATACTCAGCAACTTCTCTAATAACATTGAAAGTAGCTACTGTTTATTTAAAGGATAATAAATAAAGCACCATATGTTTTAACCACAACATAATATAAAATGAGTCCAAAAATGATTTCAATATTACTATTATATCTGATACCCAGGAAAATAATGTATTACTATGTTAAATGTATACAACCACCTCCATCTTGGGCTTTCACAATGGATGCAGATACAGATCTGTCACTCCTTTTGACACAGCACTGACAGCAGCCCTATCCCACAGAATGATGAAAACCTAATGCAATCAGAATTTCTAATCTCCCTGCAATCACATATTCTTTCACTGAAGCTCTGCCAGGAAGCGTTTCCTCTGAGAACAATGCTCAAACGTTTCATTACAGAACTCAAAACCACTTAAAGTCATAGCACTTTGGATACCCACATTTACACTAAGCTTGAAAGACTGAAGTGGAATTCATGTGTGGGGTCTGAGCCTCAAAAAGTAATTATAAACTTTTTTCTTTTTTTCTGTTTTGAAAATTAAATGCTCTGTGGGTGAGACCATTGGTTTTGTAATCAAGTTTGATTTAGCTTTCTCATTTCTTTTGGGACCCTGTGCTTTTGCGGGATGCCATGAATATGTGAATAAAAGGCAAGAATGCAGGGCTCACCTGCTTTAAAAGATCATGCCTGAGTGTTTGTGACACTGTGTCTGCAACTGCATATCCACGTGTGTGTGTGTGTGTAAATATATCTCTCATTCTGCAGTAATTTGCTCACTATATTAATAGATGATCACATGTTAGATTTGTGGTCTTTTTAGATCACTTGAGTGCATTCAAAGACAATGTTGAAAGTTGCTTAGTCATGTTGAACTCTTTATGACCCCATGTACCATACAGTCCATGGAATTCTCCAGGCCAGAATACTGGAGTGGGTAGCCTTTCCCTTCTCCAGCGGATCTTCTCAACACAGGGATTGAACCCAGGTATCCTAAATTGTGGGCAGATTCCTTACCAGCTGAGCCACAAGGGAAGCCCAAGACAATGTTGGACCACGATTAAATTCTTCTAAAACAAACTAAACTGAACTTGTGCTAAATATGTTTTCCCTTAAATCCTAATTGAAAGTGACTTTTTAGAAGTTCCCATTTTAAAAGAGCTTCTTTTATAATTATTCAACTTTGCAAATAGAGAACTAACAAACTCTCTCCATTTCCTCAAGGAATCACCCAGTAAGTTTTTTGCCTTAGATCCCAGAGAAGGATTTTAAAGCAAGGGTCACACATTTTTTTCTGTGAAAAACCAGCTAGGAAATATTTTTATGACTTGTGGTCAGAGGTCTCTGTTTCACCTACTAAACTTTGCCAGGGCAGCATGAAAGCAGGATGGTTATGTTCCATTAAAACTTTATTTACAAATGAAGAGGTGAGCTAGACTTGGCCTGAGGGCTCTGGATCACCAATTCCCATCTAAAAATAAGAAGGAACCTATGCAAATTGTGGCAAGGTTTAATGTGGCAAATCTAAATATTCTCCATTAATAATATACTATGTAAGCATGCATAATAAACATGCTTTTATTAATAACTGTGTATATTAACATTGAAGCCTATTAATCTGAAAAGGACACAGTCACAAAACATTTTAGCATTCATTGCAAATCTGTATATCAGTATTTCTACTTAATTTTTCAGCAAATAAAAACAAAGAACAGAAGAAATTATAAAGTGGATATAAAATTCCAGTTTTCACACTTTTTTTATGAGGTTCTCACACTTTTTAGATTTAATAGTTTTTCTACTTAGATCTTAAAAATTTTCTCAAAGTACTAAAATAGCATTTGTCAGTAGATTAGAATTTTTTTTACATACACACAAATTTCACTTTAAAAATGGAAGATGTGATCTACAGCTAAATGTTAAAAGGAGATCTAATTCAATACAATAAAAATTTACCTCAGAATATAAATTTTTAAAGCTGGCTGAGTTTTTTGGTCACTGTACACAAAGAGTAGGAAAATTAAACAGATGAATAGCCATAGCTATCAACATACAAAATGGGATACTGTCTATATGTACTCATTCTCCACTTTGCCTTCCTATTGAGTGGCTTATAAAACTTCTTATGATTTTGTCTGTATCTAAACTTTATTAAATCACTTCCTGCCATTAATATCAAGAAGGGTTTCTGTCTCCAGTACTGATCTCTGACTTCTGATTACCTTTGTTGATCTTTTTCAAGCTATTACAACACATGTTCAAAACTACAACCTGGATCAGTTAAAAGGTGACTTCATGTTAACACCCACTGTAACAACAGTCAAACTTAATGGGGAAAGTGTGAATATTGATTTGGTTGAATACTGAATGGAAGCTTTAGCAAAGCCTTACAAGGAGAAATAAAGGAAGAACAATTTTAAGCGCTTTGAAGAACAGCCTTTGCAGGAGATAAGGCTTCAAGCTTTTCTCAAACATTTCCCAATAAGTCATTTTGGGAAGACAAAGCAGGAAAGATTATGATTAATTTTATTAATTATAATTAATTAATAATTACAATTAATTATAATCTAATCTTATTAATTATTAATAGGTGATCCAACTGAAACTATGCTTATTGTATCAGGATTTGAAGATAACCACAATTAAACTGGGGGAGAAAGTACTAAACTGGTATTGGAGTTAGTAAATAAAATGACAGATACCTGATTTAAGAATTCTATTTAACAGAGATCTGTCTGTGTTTATTTTCATGTGGAAATAACTGGATGCTAGAAGACCTCAAAATTAAAATATTTCCAGGGGAACTTTGATCTGACCCTATAATGTCTATGACTTAATCCCTATTGCAAATCACCAAGAATTCCAAGACTGCAGCAAAAGAAGTAGACTCCAAGTCTGTGCAGAAAATCTTTTAAGAGATTCACTTGGAAACATAGCTTTCTGATTATTTTGAAATAATTACTTTTTACAAAATCTTGTTAGTACAAAATTTGGTTCAAGAAAATTCATTTCAACAAACAGGACAGATTACATTTTAAGCAGTTTATTAGATACTAGAATGGAGGAGCCTGGTAGGCTGCAGTCCATGGGGTCGCTGAGTTGTACACGACTGAGTGACTTCACTTTCACTTTTTACTTTTCACTTTTATTCATTGGAGAAAGAAATGGCAACCCACTCCGGTGTTCTTGCCTGGAGAACCCCAGGGACGGGGGAGCCTGGTGGGCTGCCCTCTCTGGGGTCACACAGAGTCGGACATGACTGAAGTAACTTAGCAGCAGCAGCAGCAGCATATATAAAGGAGTGTATGTGTGTGTATGTGAATGCGTGTGTATGCATGTATATATTTTACTAAAAACCTACAGGTTAATATACTGAAGAAAAATTTTAAAGTATCATTCTGGATTCTTCTTTCATCAAAACAAGGCCCCTCTTATAACAAAAAAGGCCTACTTATAACAGTTGTACAAAACCTTGAAGAATAAAGAGATGTTTTCACAACTTTTATCCTCTATATTTTTATACTTGTTAATCTTCTTTGATTTCACATTTTCTTTCAACTATATTATTGAAGACGTCACCTCTCTGGTCAATATATTTCAATCTTCCAATGTCTTTTATATCATTTTATAAATTTTAAAATCACTTTACTAAGTTATAATATATATATATAATATATATACAATTTATGTATCTATATACATGTATATATATATTATATATAACATTGTAATGTGTATATATATATATATATATATACATTGTATACATACAATGACATGAACCCATTTGGAATATGGAGTGGGTGAATTCTGATAATGTATACACACTTGAAAGTCTCACAACAAGCATGATATAGATTATTTTAATCATCCCCTGAAGTCTCTTACTGAACTTTTGCTATCAATCCCCTCTCCCAATTGCCAAGTCAGAGTTATCAATTTACTTTCTATCACCATGATTTGGTTTGTCTATTCTATAATAACCATAAAAAGAATTGATAAAACACATATTCTTTGATGTCCAGGTATTTTCACTCAGCATAAAATTTAAGAGATTTATTCTAGTTACTGTGTACCTAGAAAGCATGCTTATTGTAGGGGAGTATTGTATTGCATGGGTATAACACAACTTGTTTTTCACTCACATCTTGACAGCAAACAGGATTGTTTGCTACTTGTTTGCAAATTGTTTGCAATTTCAGGCTACTGTTAAAGTTGCTGTGACTACCTGAGTTCAAATATTTTGTAGGCTTCAGAACAAAATACAGCACTTCAGTACCACACTGAGGGGCCATTTCAAAAAGTGAAATCACAAAAACATGCCACAAAATTGATTTTGCAAAGGACACTTACTTACAGCATGAGAGCAAAAACAAAAATGCAAAACATGACATTGTTGAACCTCAGCTGGGAAAGTGCCAACCTTCCTGTTGGGATTCAATCCACAATCAGAAGAGATATCAGAGAGCTTGCCTCCTCTCACCTTCTCCCCACCACATTTACAGGGAAAGGCCATGTGAGGAGACACAGCAAGAAGCAGTGGCTATCTACTCCCAGGGAGAGTGCTCTCCCCAGACACTGACCTTGCTGGCACCAAGTTCCTACTGTTTAAATGGCCCAGTTTAAAGTATTTTGTTGTGGCGGCCTGAACTGACCAATAAAAACAGGATGAGTTCTCAACTGTTTTGATAATTTGCACATGTTCACTAATGCCCGTGAAAGAGCTGCATGTATTGATTTTGATGTTACAAATAAATTTTAGAGAGTAGGTAAATTTGCAAATAGAGAGTCCACAAATAATGAGGTCCTTTGTGTGTGTCTGTGTCTCTCTTGGATAGAAACCTAGAATGGGATTGAATTGCTAGGTCATATGGTAAATATACATTTAATTTTTAATAAGCTGCCAGAGTGTTTTTCAATATATATTTCAATCAGTAGAGTATGAAGTTTCTACCTGCTCTGAATGTTCCCATACGTTTGATATTGTCAGTCTTTTTCAGTTTTGTGATTAAAATGTATGTGTGTGTTATGTCATTATAATGTTTTATTTTACAAGTTTATTGGTATTTATTTTGCATATTCAAAACCTGCCTGTGTGCACAGTATATTATACTTTTGAGAAATCAACTTTATTGAGACACATTGTATAATTAAACGCATCCATTTCCAGTGTAAAGTTGAATGAATTTTGATAAATATACAATCCCACGAAACCACTGTCAAGATAGCAGACACATCCATCACCACCAGAAATTTTCTTATTATCCTTTGTTCACTTAGTTTCCATCCAGAAGGTCAAGGTCTCCCATTCTTCTTTTGGAAATGATATGGTATCTTTGGAAAGTTTTTATTTTATTTTATCTTTTTTGTTTAAATCTATGTGCCATTCATTCCAAGGTAAGTTTTGTGTTGTTGTGGGATTAGGGTTATGATTTGTTTTCTTCCATATGAATATCTGTTGTTCATGCAACTACTACTGAAAAGATTATATTTTTTTTTCCTTAGAACTTTATCAACATTCAGTTGTGTGGGTTTATTTCTTGATTCTAATTATTTTTCCTTGACCTATTTATCTATCATTATGCCACTGCCATGAGTTCTTGAATATTCAAGTGTAAAGAAAGACAAAACTCAAGTAATGAAATGACACATTCATGTTGGAAATGGTGTAAAATTCTATGATTTCATTAAATAACATAAATTCAACTAACAATTTTGGAATGCTTACTTTGTTTCAGCTACTTTGTTCTACACTGAGAATGAAAAAAGAAAACCTTATTTCTCAAGATCTCATAATCTAAATATAACCTCAATAAGAAATGTTAAAATAGAAATGTATTCAAAATAGGACAAAAACAAGAAAAGCAGGACTTGAATTTATCTGTGCAAAGCAGAAATGCTTACAAGACTAATTATACCCATAGTGAGATTCTCCATTCTCTTATCACACAGTAATTTAAAGGCACAATAAAGTTATCATACTTGTTCATTTTGCATAATAATAAAAACTTTTGGTGCAATGGGACCAAATAGCAAACATATTTGTTTCAATATGTTCATTAAGATGGTTACAGATATAATTTAATTCAACAGTGGATCAATTAAGAAAAGTAAATGCATTTAAAAAAAACTAGGTGATAAAAATTAATAAAAATTATTGGTTATTTCTGTTGCAATGGTGAAGGAAGGTAGTTGTCAAAGAAGGGTGTAACTTGGTGACTAGATGAACTAGGTTGTCATAAACTTAGATTATATATATGAGAAGAAGTTGGTGCAAAGAGTTGATAATTTAGAACATCATCAGTTGAGCTTCCTAAGGTATTTATAGGAAGGCCATTAGGTCATTATAATTAAGTGCTTGGGAAAGACAGGCAGCCTTTTAAATGCCAGTGATGCATACCTAATCACATATTCTAGAAATTATCTCATTAAATAAATGAACTGGATCATGAATGCATTATGTCTATATTAAAAAACACCATCTTTGAAAGACTTACATGAACATTTAGATAGATAGTACTTCACAATTCTATCAATAATGTATTTTTATTTAATTTGAATGCATATGTGCAGTTAACTTATTCATGAATATTCTCTGAGATGAAGACTTCGTCACAATTGATCCAACTATAAAAGTCATAGAAAGATGGAAAATATTTTCATAGTGGTTCACAGTATCATCTACCTCAAGGTCAATTTTTTTCATCAGTTATGATTATTATTAGAGGGATTTGATTACATAATTGATTGAATGCATGCATGAATACAGAATAATTTTAAAATATTTTGATTCTTTAAAGGTACCCTTATATCCTATATTTATGAATAAATGGAATAATTTTTAGTAAAACAAGTGTATAATTCAGGATCTTTGAATTTCATAAAGAAACATTATTTTTCTACATATCTGAAACCGCTGCAACCAAAGAATATAAACACTACTTCAATGACGAACACTGAATATCTTTGTCTTTGATACTGTCTAATAGAATCCCACAAGAATGATTTATCTGTCATGTTCCTATTCTAGATACACAGGGAGGATGTAAAAAATAGTAACTGTAATTCAACAATTATCTCTCCATTTTTTTCAACTTTGTAATTGAATCAATCCATGTCGTTTGCTTCCTGCATATCTATTTCAGACCCTCTCCAGACTTTACATTTTAATCCACTATTGGGTTAGTTTTAATAAAAATAAATAAAAGAAAATATTTATGGAAAAATGGTGATGTACCAAGTATTCTGGTCAACGTTTTGATTAATTCATGACTCTCCAAAATGGGCTGTTTCATCTCTAGAGATATGGAAATAGTTATTAAATTAAAAACAACAACAACAACTGTGTGTTGTGAATCATAAAGGACTCAAGTCCAGGTATACAATTTTCAAAGGTAATAGTCCCTAAAACCACTATTTCTCTAAACGTCTACATGTAGGCTCATTCCCCCACCTTCTTTCCTCTTTCACAATAGTCTTTTCCCATATTTGGAAAACAGGTAGAATTTGTCGCTGACTATTAATTTTGTGGCTTCCCAGGTGGCACAGTGGTAAAGAACTGCCTGCCAATGAAGGAGTCACAAGAGATACAGATTTGATCATTGGGTTGAGAAGATACTCTGGAGAAGGAAATGACAACTCACTCCAGCATTCTTGCCAGAGAAATCCCATAGACAAAGGCTCCTGGTGGGCTACAGTCCACGGGGCTGCAAAACATTAGACACAACTGCGCATGCATATGCATGTAAATTCTATAGTGGTTCACAAACAGAATATTTCAAAATATTAGTATTTATATTAAGAAATGAAAATATGAATAGCAAAGAACTAATTTTTTCAAATCAGATAATGTGCAGTTATTATCATCAAAAAAATTTGATAGAAGACCTAAAAATTGTCAGCTAATAGGCTGTTGAAAAAATAACTGAGCATTAGAAAGATCATTTCTCCTACCACACACAGAAAAAGTACTTAACAAAACCATGACTTTTCTTTAACCTATTAGGGAGTTAAGGTCATAGGAAGTAATTTATCCTGAAATTTGAATAAACACATATTCTTTTTTAAGATATTGAGGCAAAGCTTCCAGGTACCATAAGTGCTAGTAGAAATAATGCAACTAAAATTGCTAACAAATTGCTATAAGCTAAATGCAGGCTAGTATGGGAGAGTAGAAGCCCTAGGAAGCACAAATCCAAAAAGAAATTCACTCCTATTCACAGGCTGTTTTGTACAAACTTCTCCACTTCCTCACAAGAAACATTAGTGGTAGGAGAGGGTCCCTTGTGCAGACCTGTGAGAGGAGAACATCAGTCATGGGAAGAAAATAACAGGCTTTACCCCGTATCCTTCACCTTTTCCTCCCCTGCTGCTGCTGCTAAGTCGCTTCAGTCGTGTCCGACCCTGTGACCCCATAGACGGCAACCCACCAGGCTCCCCCATCCCTGGGATTCTCCAGGCAAGAACACTGGAATGGGTTGCTATTTCCTTCTCCAATTCATGAAAGTGAAAGTGAAATCGCTCAGTCGTGTCCAACTCTTAGCGACCCTATGGACTGCAGCCTACCAGGCTCCTCCATCCATGGGAGCTTCCAGGCAAGAGTACTGGAGTGGGGTGCCGTTGCCTTCTCCATTTCCTCCCCTATATAGCCTTAAACCACTAGACAGCAGATTGTCAGCCTAAAGGCAGAGCGGGAAGATCCGTCGTAGTCAGAGTGTGGGGGCGGGGAGCACAAAATTGGAAAGGAGCAGAAAACCTTCTTTGAACAAGACACTGGGAGGCATCCAAGTTATCCAACCATTGTATACATGCAGGATAAATCGGAAAGTCTCACTGTCAAGATTCAGAGACACAACTCTGAATACAACTTTAGGCTGAATTAAACAATAGAAAACACTCTACTCCTCTCACCCTACACCAAAATGCCTAGCAAGGATCAGGAAATAGTCAACAGCAGTCCACCACTAGTGGGAATACCAGAGAATGAAGAGAGAATCTTTCCGAAGAGCAGGCACATGGGGAAAGCCTAAAGCAAGGGGTAAAATGAGACCGTTAAGTAAAACTCTCAAGGAATGAGCCCCAATCACAGCACAAGGTAAACCCAGAAGATTTGAAGCTGGTGGTACATTGAGAATAATGTACAACCAACTCTATACCCAGAAAATATCCTCTTGTGCTATTCTCCATCTAAACTATAACTTGACAGATGAGTGTAGATACCAGGAAACCAAATGATCCATTATTAGGAACTGAAAGCTACTGAAGCTGTGTGATTCTTAAAGAAAAATGGGTCAAATCTAATCAATCTAAGTTTTATTTAAGAATTATTTTATTTATTTAAGAATCTAAAAGAAAGAAGTACAAATCAAATCCAAAGCAAGCATAAATAAAGAAATATTAAAGAACAATCTGTTAATAAACTTAAAACAAAAACTAAAAAATAGAGTTAGTTATAGTCAGTAACACTGATAAAATTCTATGAATAGAAATGCACACTCACACAAATTACAAATATTAGGAAGGAAGAGGAGAAATTGCATCATACATTACTAATATTAGAAGGATAATAAAATAATATATTCTTCCACCTGTGATTGAGTTATACCCCAATAAACACACTGAAAATTGAAAATATCATAAGTTGAAAAAGCATTAAATAAGCTTAACTTACTGAATATCATAGCTTATCATGTCATTGCTGTTTAGATGCTAAGTTATGTCCAACTCTCTTGTGACCCAATGGACTGGAGCAATCAGGCTCCTCTGTCCCTGGAATTTCCCAGGCAAGAATACTGGAGTGGGTTGCTACTTCCTTCTCTAGGGGTTCTTCACAACCCAGGGATTGAACCCACATCTCCTGCATTTGCAGGAAGATTCTTTACCACTGAGCCACCAGGGAAGCCCTAGCTTAGCCTAGCCTATCCTAAAAGTACTTGTAACACTTATATTAGCCTAAAGTTTGGCAAATATAATTTAAAGCCTATTTTAGTATGAAGTGTTGAATAACTCATGTAATTTATTGAACAACACATTGAAAGTGAAAAACAGGATGATTGTATAGGTAAAGAATAGTTCTAAGAGTGCCAGGGTCCAGCCCCAGCAGGATCCAGGGGTACCCTCAGAATGATGGCATCAGCGATAAGGAAAGTAAAAGGGGAGAGAAAGAGGCTTGATCTTCCTTGGTTTACACAGAAAGCCAATAAAGCTCCTGTGTTCCCAGAAGTCATCCTGAAAGAAGAACAGAGAGAGAAAGAAAGAAAAGGAAAGAGAGAATGACACACGGAGACCAAGCTTTGGTGAGCGAGGCCCATAACTTTATTTTCAAAAGGAACTTTTATACCTTGACTTGTACATAGAGGGAAATGAAAGATGCAAAGTCATGCAGAGTCAGCCCAAACATTACATCTGTTTTGTCTTTATCGAAACCAGGATTTTTTCTGCATATCTTTCCCATAAACAATGTTGTGTACATTATCCTCTGGCCTTGGAGGCCTGTGGACATTTTATGACCCTTTTTGATAAAGGCTGCTCAACCAGAAAACTTATTTTCCCTTGAAGTGTTTTTTCTTTATATTTCTAATCTATGTCAGCCTCAGAAAGTGCTAAACAGAGTTACATTCTCAGGGAGCAAAGGTGCGGTGAGTTACAATAAAGAAAGAACCAATTAGCTCAAAGGTCTGATGTGGTTAATTTCAAGGCTACTACTTGTTTTTGTTACATTCCAACTAGTTAACCAATGCACTCCCAGGGGCATAATGAATAAGGGATATGGGCACTTGGCAGCAAGCATTGGCCCAGCAGTGAAGCCCTTTACCAGTACTATTTTAATAATTTTTCACCCCTTAATGGGCTCTATGTTCATTAGGACTTTTAGAATGTTTTGGCTTCCCGTGCCTTCAAGTTTGGGGAGTTGTGAACAATTATATGCATTAATTGCAAAAGTATGGATAAACCTGTCAAGCAAGCTAAAATGTCAACAGAGGGGTTTGAATTGAAATACTCCTTTTATGCCCAGGAGACTTATTAATTAGAGCCCTAAGTTGACTTTTTACAGAGAAAGGTTGTTGGGGAAATCCCCCTGTTAATGTCAGAAGAGTTGGTGAAAGGCATAATATAATAAACAGTAGACAGACAGAGTTTGGTTTCGGGGTAGATGCTCGAGCAGGTCCAGGGAATCGCTTGAGTCCTGATCCGCCTTTGCCTGTCAGGTCGTCTCTGCATGACCTTTGTCATGGGTGGGATCTCCCGTGGTAGCTCCCGACATAAGAGGATTGGTTGTTTTCTCTTGTGATCGAGTGGCTGACTGGGAGCTGCCAGTGCCCTGCATCACAAGTGGGTATCATACTGCATATCACTAGACTGGGAAAAGATAAAAATTCAAAATTTGAAGCATGGCTGCTACTGAATGAATATGACTCTTGCACCATCATAAAATCAAAAAGTTGTTAGATCAACCAGTGCAAGTCAGAGATAGTTTGTATTATAAACAAATTTATGCCCATAAACTTGAAAATTTAGATGACATTCTATAATTCCTTGAAAGATTCAAACTAGCAATCATTATCCAAGGAGAAATAATACTGTGAATAATTCCATATATATGCCATTTCATCTATAGCTTTAAAATATTCAGAGTAAGAAAACTCTAGGCTCTGATGACTTTCCTGATGAGTTCCACCAAACACTTAAAGGAGAAATAACAATTCTATATAAATGCTTCCAGAAAATGAAAAGGGAGGATTTTTTTCATATTATTTCAGAAGATTATCATTACCTTAATTTAAAAAAATAAGGAAAAAAACTTACAGATTGATGTACTTAATGAACACACTTTCAAAATTATTCATTAAAATACAGCAATATATAAAACATAAAATCTAGCAATATGTAAAATATAATACATACACCAACACCATAAATCAATTTTTGGTTTATCCCAGGAACATAAGGCTCATTCAATACCTGGATATCAATGTAGTTCACCGTATTAACAGACAAAAGATGAAAACCAATATTCTATTAGATTCAGTAAAGTTCTCTAATAAAATTCAACATTTACTCATGATATAAAGTATAGGCAGCCTAGGAGTACAAGAGAGCAACCTTAACCTGATAAATCAAAAATAATAACATACACACAAAGACTACAGCTAATAAAACAATTAATAATAAAAGACTAGACAGTTTTTCCCAAAGCTTGAAACAAGGTGAAGATATCTTCTCTCACCACTAAATAAATACCTATTTTTAATATCATACTGGAGGCCCAAGCTGGTACAATCAAGCAAGAAACATAAATGTCAGATGTACTTACTGGAAAGAAGAAAAAATAAAATTCCCTATTCACAGATAAGTTATATAGAACATTCCACAGGATCCACCCAAAAGATTTATTTGAATAATAAGAAAGTTTAATAATTTCATAGCATGCAAGGTCAATATGCAAAAATTTATTATATTTTAAACACTGACAATGACTAACTAAAAATTAAAGATTTTATTTTACCATTTCCTATAATACCAGTACCATGAAATACTTAGTTATAGATCTATTAAGATATGTGCAAAGATCCGTATGCTGAAAATTACAGAACACTGGTGAAAGAAATCAAAGGAGATCTAAATAAATAGAGATGTGCACTATCTTCATGGATTGGAAGTCTCCATAGTGAGAAAATATCAATATGAGCAATATGAACTATTGCAATTCCAGTAAAAATCTAGGCTGGATTTCTTTTTATAGAAATCAATAATCCTTTCAAAAATAGCTAGAATACCCAAAATATATTGAAAAAGGACAAAGTTGTAGTGCTTAAACTGTAAGATACCAAGATACCAAGATGTAATCTAAAGCTATAGTAGCTTTCATTTTTAATTTTTCCTTTCTTGGGAAGAAGTTGGAAATAAACATCATGATAAACTGTTAAAGACTGCTTTAACCTCAGATGGAGATATTCCTCACTGAACGATGCTTAACACATATATGGGTCTCTTTGTATGTTTGAAAGATTTCTAAGAAACCTATGTGGCATTATATCTACATTTTGCACTTAATAGTTTTTAATTAAATAATAACAATAGTCAAATATGCAGTCTTTTCTATCTTAAAACATAAATCTAAAAGTCATTTTTCAACATTCCCCTTTACTAAATGAATTTTAAGTTATGCATATTACTAAGTCAATATTAAACTGAAGTTTAACTGTAGACCATTTCAAATTATCTTGAGAGTAAGTGGAAAACAAATGAACAAACAGAAAAGATCCTGCAACCTTTAAACAATAATTAAAAATTGAAGTCTTGAAAGTGGGTAGAAGAAAACACTTTCCTGTTAAGTATTATTTTGTTAAATATGATGTACAAATCATAATATGCTATTATCACAGGATGAAAAGAAATCTATTTGTTTATGTCAAATCTGAATTTCAAGAACAGACTACTTACTGAACATCGAATGTCAGAAGCTGATATAAAACAAATATGGAAAGGTCTCTCTAAATGTCACACCTTATTCTTTTCAAACCAGAATTAGATTAATTTAGCTCATTAATTAACTGATGATATTTTACACAGCAACAGTTTGTATAGAATATCAAATTCACTTCATAGTGTGCAAAGAAGTAGAAATATAATTTGTCTTTTAAAAGTAAATCATTAGTATTACAGTATTACATATTAATTTCCTTTTAAATGCCTACTTGAATAATAGAAAGCTCCCAAAGGCAAAAACTTTCTTTAAAGTTATATATACTAAAACATAATTTGACAGAAAATGACCATTAGTAAATGCAAAATTAATTCTTAGGGGAATCTTATTTTTCCTGTTTTCATTCCAATTTTGAAGAGACTCTAGAATTGACATTTTTAATGCATGCAAAGCATTCTAGACTAATATGTTTTCATTTCTTAACTGCTTAAATAAAAGCAAAATCTGTGAACATTAGTAAAAAGGAGGATAGCCTGATGTACTATTTGTGCAGTTTTATAAAAAATAACATATCATAGTTGTTTTAATTAGAAAGCTGAAAGATTTGACATAAACCTTAAGCAAGCATCCCTGGGACTTTACATAATTTCACCTCTTTAATTCATCTTTATAAAATATAATCTATACTTTTTAAACATTTTTTCTTACTGAGTTTATAACTTTTAAGAAGAAATATACTGTGTCAATACAGTTTTTAGGAAGAAGCCATTTTTATCCCTCTATTAGTCAAAAAACTTCATTATTTCAAAAGCAGGTGATTCTTTTAAGCAAAGCTTCCATAAAATGTAGAGAATTTCCAGGATAAAATAATAACAATAGAATCAAAAGGTAAGAAAGTGATTTAAAGGTCATCCTGAACATCTTTCAAAGGAGTTAATGACTTTTCAGGCTTTTTTCCCTCAAGTGAAATCAATCTCTAATTGATCCACACATTTGTGTGCAGTTGATGGAAATGATCATTCCTATCTTTGTGTTGTAAATGGCAATCTTGTCTTTTCTGTTTTCTTTATTCTAAAAAACCTATGTGTGAATCAACTATATATTTTGGATGATAACTTTCATTATATTTCTTTTTAAAATATTTATATTTGCAGTGAATAATTATTATATTCTATGATTCTATTATATTCTATGATTGATTCTATGATTCTATGATTACAAATTTTCTTAGAGAAAGTTCTAGCTAAATTTGATATTTTTATTATTTTTCTGTGACCTATGTATAAGCTGGGCTTCCCTTGTATATAGCACAGTAGTCTTCCCAGTGGTAACGAATCTGCCTGTCAATGCAGGAGACTCAAGTTCAGTCTCTGGGTCGGGAAGATCCCCTGGAGGAGAAAATAGCAATCCACTTCAATATTCTTGCCTGGGAAATCCCATGGACAGAGGAACCTGCCGGGCTACAGTCTACAGGGTCACAAAGAGTTAGACACAGCTTAGCAGCTAAACAGCAACAACATATACAAACACAATGCCTAGCACATGCAACCAGCACTTAGCTTATCTGAAAAGGGAGAAAGTCCCAAATGGCACCATCTACTCGACAAGTATTTTCCAAACCTCCCATCCTCTCTAAGAGGTCACTGATGATTTTGATGTTCATCATGGCATAGACACAAGGACTAAAATAATGTCATAACTTATGCGAAAGCCACCTGAGGTTGGACAAGAAAAGACTTACAGCATGTAATGCCTCATTTTATGATCACAATTCTGACTTCCATGAGCATTTAACCTTATTAAGTGTACAGATTTAACATGTAACACTTAGCTCAAAGGAAAAAAAGTAATCAAAAATATGTATAAAATATGAAGTGTCACTGGGAAAAACATAAGGTGTCTACTCCAGCTTCATCATTTAAAGTAAATAAACTTATATAGTTAAAAATTTGATGGGCCACTCTGTGGGTTCTAACCTTGTATCCTAGGGCTAAGGTTTGCAATTATCTTCAGAAACAGTTTTCTTTAACCTTATTGTGACTTTCAATATCCATCAGAGTTGGTCTTGATCTTGGGTTCATCACCTGGAGAGACAGAGAAAAATTATTCCTTAAACAATTGATCCAAAGATTCCAGAATGTGGTGGGGTGGGGGTGGGGGGTTTGTGGTCTGATATCTCTAAAATCTTAGGAAAGTGTAGAAAAATAATTAGTATTGCATATTTTATAGAAAAGACTTAATTAGACCCCATGGTCCATACTGTATATGGTAAGGGGAATTTCAAATTTATTCCCTTTGGCCTCTTTCCACCAGGTTGATTGGCAGTTACATTTCTATATTCTTTGATTACTTAGCAGAATAGATTCACACACACACACACACACACACACAACACACACATACACACACATGTGCAGATTTTCATGGGTGCATCAAAACTATAGCTTGAAAATATATTTAAAAAATAAAGATTATAATAAATGGATTTTAACTGACCAAGCTCAGGTGAAGTTAACATTTCACACTGTTCAGTTCAATTCAGTTCAGTTCAGTCACTCAGTTGTGTCTGTCTCTTTGTGACCCCATAAATTGCAGCTCGTCAGGCCTCCCTGTCCAACACCAATTCGTGGAGGTCACTTAAACTCATGTGCATCGAATTGGTGATGCTATTCAGCCATTTCATCCTCTGTCGTCCCCTTCTCCTCCTGCCCCTAATCCCTCCCAGTATCAGAGTCTTTTCCAATGAGTCAACACTTCACATGAGGTGGCCAAAGTATTGGAGTTTCAGTTTTAGCATCAGTCCTTCGAATGAACACCCAGGACTAATCTCCTTTAGAACAGACTGATTGAATCTTCTTGCAGTCCAAGGGACTCTCAAGAGTCTTCTCCAACATCACAGTTCAAAACCATCAATTCTTCAGTGCTCAGCCTTCTTCACAGTCCAACTCTCACATCCATACATGATCACTGGAAAAACCATAGCCTTGACTAAATGGACCTTTGTTGGCAAAGTAATGTCTCTGCTTTTTAATATGCTATCTAGGTTGGTCATACCTTTCCTTCCAAGGAGCAAGCGTCTTCTAGTTTCATGGCTGCAATCACCATCTGCAGTGATTTTGGAGCCCAAAAAAATAAAGTCTGACACTGTTTCCACTGTTTCCCCATCTATTTCCCATGAAGTGATGGGACCAGATGCCATGATCTTCGTTTTCTGACTGTTGAGCTTTAAGCCATCTTTTTCACTCTCTTCTTTCACTTTCATCAAGAGGCTTTTTAGTTCCTTTTCACTTTCTTCCATAAGGGTGGTGTCATCTGCATATCTGAGGTTATTGACATTTCTCCTGGCAATCTTGATTCCAGCTTGTGCTTCTTCCAGCCCAGTGTTTCTCATGATGTACTCTGCATATAAGTTAAATAAGCAGGTGACAATATACAGCCTTGACGTACTCCTTTTCCTATTTGGAACCAATCTGTTGTTCCATGTCCAGTTCTAACTGTTGCTTCCTGACCTGCATATAGGTTTCTCAAGAGGCAGGTCAGGTGGTCTGTTATTCCCATCTCTTGAAAAATTTTCCACAGTTTATTGTGATCCACACAGTCAAAAGTATTGGCATAGTCAATAAAGCAGAAATAGATGTTTTTCTGGAACTCTCTTGCTTTTTCGATGATCCAGAGGATGTTGGCAATTTGATCTCTGGTTCCTCTGGCTTTTCTAAAACCAGCTTGAACATCTGGAAGTTCATGGTTCACATATTGCTGAAGCCTGGCTTAGAGAATTTTGAGCATTACTTTGCTAGCGTGTGAGATGAGTGCAAGTGTGCGATAGTTTGAGCATTCTTTGGCATTGCCTTTCTTTGGGATTGGAATGAAAACTGACCTTTTCCAGTCCTGTGGCCACTGCTGAGTTTTCCAAATTTGCTGGCATATTGAGTGCAGCACTTTCACAGCATCATCTTTCAGGATTTGAAATAGCTCAGCTGGAATTCCATCACCTCTGCTAGCTTTGTTTGTAGTGATGCTTTCTAAAGCCCATTTGACTTCACATTCCAGGATGTCTGGCTCTAGGTCAGTGACCACACCATCATTATTATCTGGGTCATGAAGATCTTTTTTGTATAGTTCGTCTGTGTATTCTTGCCACCTCTTCTTAATATCTTCAACTTCTGTTAGGTCCATACCATTTCTGTCCTTTATTGAGCCTATCTTCACATGAAATGTTCCCTTGGTATTTCTAATTTTCTTGAAGAGCTCTCTAGTCTTTCCCATTCTGTTGTTTTCCTCTGTTTCTTTGCATTAGTGTCTAGCAATTAGGTATCTATGGATTAGTTTTATGTCTTCCACCAATTAACACAAGACTTAAGATTTCTCTCTATCAAGTTTTGCATCATAAAGTATCATTATTAAAAATACCACTTGTGTCTGTTTAATATTAAGATTATAGGCAGATGCTTTAAATGTAAATTTTCTATTAGGAATACTAACTGATTACAGTAATTAAGTGTGTGCATGCTCAGTCACTTCATTCATGTCTGACTCTCCCACTCTATGGACTGTAGCTTGCCAGGTTCCTCTGTCTATGGGATTCTCTAGGCAAGGATACTGGAATGGGTTGCCATGCCCTCCTCCAGGGGATCTTCCTGACCCAAGGATCAAACCCATGTCTCTTAAATCTGAAGTGAGATCTGGATTCTTTACCACTAGCACCACCTGGGAAGCCCAACTAAGTAGATAAATTTTAATTTTGTCTCAATTTGTTTGATAGTTATCTCATTTACCAAGAGAATATTTGTTAATTCTAACACAGTGATTAAGGATAAAAACTTTGTAGCGTAGGTTTCAATCATTTTTTACCTACTTAGTATTCTAGTTTAGTGCTTCTATGAAGCAATGGGTGGGTGGGTAGAGAAAGGCTCATATCATATTCCATCTTTGTAGATTATCAGTGAGAATTTGCTCACAGAAATGTAATCATGAGAAACGATATAAAATTGAGGGTTGACTAGAGATTTAACCTTACAAAATGTGGGAGCAGATTACATAAGTCACGAGCAGTCACTGCTTCTCAGGTGTTGGTCCTGAGGTCAGCAGAACAAATGGCCCTGAACAGAAGGTAAAGGTAAAGTAGGGATGAGATAGGGAAAATGGAACTTGCAGGGAGGATCTGGAATCTATGTCTGTCTCCTACTGACTCCTAACCTCCATCAGCACATTGCAGGTGACATGCAGGTGAAACTAACACCACAGAGATAAGCAGGAACCAGGAAAATGAAGGGAGCGATTCACAGAACAACAGGAAGCTGAAAAACCTGGCTACTTCCACCCAAGTTGCAAGCCTTGCCTTAAGACTCAGAAAAGCTAGAGGAGTAAGTCCAGAGGGAACTGGAAGAGCTCTAGGATGGGCTGCTGCCCCACAACAATCAAGTAAACCTTCAGATCAGTGACAATGTGCATAAACTGTAGGAGATGTCTTCTGTGACTCATTCTATCCTGGAACTATGTAGCAAAGTTTATGCCTAGAAAACACAGTTTTAGTTTAACTAAGTGCTGAATATTAATTGGAAGGACTGATGCTGAAACTCCAGTATTTTGGTCACCTGATGCAAAGAACCTGTCTCACTGGAAAAGATCCTGATGCTGGGAAAGACTGAAGGCGAGAGCAGAATTGGATGACAGAGGATGATGAGATGGTTGGATGGCATCACCAGTGTGATGGAAATGAGTTTGAATAGGGTCCAGGAGTTGGTGATGGACAGGGAAGCCTGGTGTGCTGCAGTCCATGGAGTCACAAAGATCCAGACCTGAATGAATGACTTAAGTGAACTGAACTGAAGTTGAAATATTTCAAATCTACCACAGCCCACAGTGCTTCAACATGCCACCTATATATTTATTTTTAAAACCAAACTGAACTTCCAAATATAGACAACAATGAAATCTCAATTCCAGATAATATTGATATAACTATCTATTGTGTGAGTGAGTCTTTATGACCTTTGTGACCCCATGGACTGTAGGCTGCTAGGCTCCTCTGTCCATGGAATTCTCCAGACATGACTACTGTAGTGGGTTGCCATTTCCTTCTCCAGGGGATCTTCACAACCCGGGGATCAAACAAAGGTCTCCTGCATTGCAGGCAGATTCTTCACCGTCTAAGCCACCAGGGAGGCCTACTATTAAGAAACATTTCTAAGTATAAAGAAATACTTAGAAAGGTGAACTTAAAAAGTATCAGCAGGTATATGCTTGTATCTTATAATCTATAGACAATACATTAAAAAATGTAATAAATCCATGCACATTTTCCAGAGGAATACCCAAGACAGAAGTAGAAATAAAGTTATAAATGGCAATCATCAATCAGATGAAATAATTTAGATGAAATTTATCTCTCTGGAAGAGATGGGGACTGGGCAAGTGGTCAGGAAGAAAATACAGTGTGCTTTTAACTTTGTATGAAAAAATAATGTTCAGTTCCATGTTGCTGAATATAGTTTTGTTTTTGCTGAATAAATCCTCTACTTCAAATTACCGTCTGAGTGCTTTATTAAAACTCCACTTCTGGCATTTGTTTTGGAGTCTGTTACTTTTGTTGCCACCTCCTGATCACTGTTTTCTAAAGCTTCCACTTCTTTCCCACTGTCCCTTGACAGCTTGGTTGCCCTCACTCTGTCCCTTGAAGCCTGGATTGCCTTCCTGCTGTCCTCAGAAGTTGCAGTATCCTTCCCATGGTCCTTCTAGCTCTGGTTGCTCCATGGGCACAGAAAGCTTCCTGTGCCATGAATCATGCCACTTTTTCAGTACTTCTGTTACTGATGCAGTAGGGATATCAAAGCAAACACCCTACTTTCCTTTGAGAAAGACCATTCCCTTCACTTTGGAATCAATGTCCTTACCCAGTTGCTCTTTAAGTTCTTTGCAAGCACAACTAATGTTTGGCATTTCAGTTGAGCACCACAAGATCATGGTCACAAAGCCTGCATCTGAGCTGATGAAGGAGCACTGGTCTATTGACATGAAACCAGAAATGTGGTCCAGGGCTGTGCCAGGGCTTCCATGTCTCCCTTCTCCTCAATCAGAGTGGGAGGCACAGTGACCAAGAGCCTGATGGCATGTTTGCTAGACACTTTTATTATCTATGCTGCAGAAAGAACTCTCTTGAGAGTCTCTTGGACTGTAAGAAGATCACATCTGTCAATCCTAAAGGAAATCAATCCTGAATATTTATTGGAAGGACTGATGCTGAAGCTGAAGCTCCAATAGTTTGGCCGCTTGATGAGAAGAGCTGATTCATTAGGAAAGACCCTGATGTTGGGAAAAATTGAAGACAGGAGGGGAAGTGGATGGCAGAGGACAAGATGGCTGAATGTCATCACTGACTCAATGGACATGAGTTTGAAGAAGCTCTGGTAGATGATGAAGAACAAGGAAGCCTGGCATGCTGCAGTCCATGAAGACTCAAAGATTTGGACATGATTGAGCAACTGAACAACAACACCAACAAGTCACTGAACTCAATGTATAAATGTTATGTGTATTCTGACTGCTCCACAGACTATCAGTTCCCTTTATTTCTACCTGTCCTTGGACCTCCCTATTTCCTGAGACACATTGAAACTAGGCCAATTAATAACCCTACAATGGTCTCAAGTGTTAAAGTAAGAGTTACAAGTCTTTTATTTTAAGTCAAAAGCTAAAAATGAGTAAGCTTAGTGAGAAAGGTTTGTCAATAGCTGAGACAGGCTAAAAGCTAATATACTCGTGCCAGTTAGACAAGTTATGATTGCAGATAGAGAGTTCTTCAGTGAAATTAAAAATGCTACTCAAGTGAACACACAGATGATAAGAAACAGTCTTGGTGCTGACGTGAAGTTTTAGTGGTCTGGATTAAAAAGAAAGCCAGCCACAACACTCCGTTAAGCCAAAACTTAATTCAAAGCAAGATCCTAGCTCTCCTTTTCTTGATGAAGGCTAAGATTGGTACGGAAGCTCCAAAAAAGAACTTTGAAGCCAGCAGAATTTGGTTCATGAAGTTAAGAAAAAAAGCTATCTCTGTAACATGCAATTACATGGTGAAGCAGCAAATGTTAATGTATAAGCTCCTGACAAGTTATCCAGAAGACCCAGCTGAGATAATTAATGAACATGGCTACACTAAACAATAGATTATCAATGTAGATGAAACAGCCTTATGTTGGAATCAGAGACCATCTAGCACATTAATATCTAATAGAGAAGCTAATTCCTGGCTTCAAAGTTTTACAGAACAGGCTGACTCTCCTGCTAGGGACTAATGCATTAATAGCTGATGACTTAAAGTTGAAATCCATGCTCATTTACCATTGTGGAAATCCTATGACTCTTAAAAATTATGCTTATATATACTCCATCTATGCTCTATAAATGGAAAAATAAAGACTGAATGATAGTACTTTTGTTTACAACACGCTTTACTGAGATTTTAAGCCTGCTGCTGAGAATTACTGTGCAGAAAAAAAAAATTATATTACTGCTCATTAACAATGCAACTGATTTCTCAAGAGCTCTGATGGAGGTGTACAATGAGATTAATGTTTCCATGCCTGCTAACACAACATCCATCTTGTAGCCCATGGATCAAGGAGCAATTTTGACTTATTATTATTTAATAAGTACATTTCATAAAGTGCCATACATAGTGATTCCTTTATCTGGGCAGTGTAAAAAAAAAATCCTTTCTGGAAAGAATTTACTATTCTAAATGTCATTAATAATATTAATGATTCAAAGGAAAATGTCAAAATGTCAATAACCATAGAAATTTGACATATGTTGACTTCAACCCTCAATGACAACTTGGAGAGGTTCAAGACTTCTGCAGAGAAGTAACCACAGATGTGTTAGAAATAGCAAGAGTACCAAAATTAGAAGTGGAGTTGGAATATGTGATGGAATTGCTGCAATCTCATGATAAAATTTTAATGGATAAGAAGTTGGTTCTTATGATTTGAGCAAAGAAAATGGTTTCTTGAGATGGAATCTACTCCTAGTAAGGACGCTATGAAGATTGTTGAAATGACAACAATGGATTTAGAACACTACATAAACTTAGTTTCTACAGAAAAAGCAGTGTTTGAGAGGACTCCAACTCTGAAAGTTGTACTATGGGTAAGGTACTATCAAAAGCACTTCATGGAACAAACAGATGATTTCATGAAAAAGTGAAAGTGAAAGTCACTCAATCAAGTCGGACTCTTTGTGACCCCATGAGCCCACCAGTCTCCTCTGTCCATGGAATTCTCCAGGCAAGACTACTGTAGTGGGTTGCCATTTCCTACTTCAGGACATTGTCCCAACCCAGGGATCAGATCCAGGTCTCCTGTATGGCAGGCACATTCTGTACCATCTGAGACCTGAGAGAAAGGAAGAGTCAATTGATGTGACAACTTTATTGTTAGCTATTTTAAGAAATTGCCACAGCCTGGGATCAAGACCATCCCCATGGAAAAGAAGTGCAAAAAAGCAAAATGGCTGTCTGGGGAGGCCTTACAAATAGCTGTGAAAGAAGAGAAGTGAAAAGCAAAGGGGCAAAGGAAAGATATAAGCATCTGAATGCAGAGTTCCAAAGAATAGCAAGAAGAGATAAGAAGGCCTTCTTCAGCGATCAATGCAAAGAAATAGAGGAAAACAACAGAATGGGAAAGACTAAATATCTCTTCCAGAAAATTAGAGATATCAAGGGAACATTTCATGAAAGGACAGAAATGATATGGACCTAACAGATGCAGAAGATATTAAGAAGAGATGGAAAGAATACACAGAAGAACTGTACAAAAAAGATCTTCATGACCCAGATAATCACGATGGTGTGATCACTGACTTAGAGCCAGACATCCTGGAATGTGAAGTCAAGTGGGCCTTAGAAAGCATCACTATGAACAAAGCTAGTGGAGGTGATGGAATTCCAGTTGAGCTCTTTCAAATCCTGAAAGATGATGCTGTGAAAGTGCTGCAGTCAGTATGTCAGCAAATTTGGAAAACTCAGCAGTGGCCACAGTACTGGAAAAGGTCAGTTTTCACTTCAATCCCAAAGAAAGGCAATGCCAAAGAATGCTCAAACTACTGCACAATTGCACTCATCTCACATGCTAGTAAAGTAATGCTCAAAATTCTCCAAGGCAGGCTTCAGCAATACGTGACCCATGAACTTCCTGATGTTCAAGCTGGTTTTAGAAAAGACAGAGGAACCAGAGATCAAATTGCCAAATCTGCTGAATCATGGAAAAAGCAAGAGAGTTGCAGAAAAATATATATTTCTGCTTTATTGACTATGCCAAAGCCTTTGATTGTGTGGATCACAATAAACTGTGGAAAATTCTGAAAGAGATGGGAATACCAGACCACCTGATCTGCCTCTTGAGAAATTTGTATGCATGTCAGGAAGCAACAGTTAGAACTGGACATGGAACAACAGAGTGGTTCCAAATAGGAAAAGAAGTATGTAAAGGCTGTATATTGTCACCCTGCTTATTTAACTTATATGCAGAGAACATCATGAGAAATGCTGGACTGGAAGAAACACAAGCTGGAATCAAGATTGCCAGGAGAAATATCAATAACCTCAGATATGCAGATGACACCACCCTTATGGCAGAAAGTGAAGAGGAACTAAAAAGCCTCTAGATGAAAGTGAAAGTGGAGAGTGAAAAAGTTGGCTTCAAGCTGAACATTCAGAAAACAAAGATCATGGTATCTGGTCCCATCACTTCATGCGAAATGGATGGGGAAACAGTGGAAACAGTGTCAGACTTTTTTATTTTGGGGCTCCAAAATCACTGCAGATGGTGACCGAAGCCATGAAATTATAAGATGCTTACTCCTTGGAAGGAAAGTTATGACCAACCTAGATAGCATATTGAAAAGCAGAGACATTACTTTGCCAACAAAGGTTTGTCTAGTCAAGGCTATGGTTTTTCCTGTGGTCATATATGGATGTGAGAGTTGGACTGTGAAGAAGGCTGAGAGCCGAAGAATTGATGCTTTTGAACTGTGGTGTTGGAGAAGACTCTTGAGAGTCCCTTGGACTGCAAGGAGATCCAACCACTCAATTCTGAAGGAGATCAGCCCTGGGATTTCTTTGGAAGGAATGATGCTAAAGCTGAAACTCCAGTACTTTGGGCACCTCATGTGAAGAGCTTACTCATTGGAAAAGACTCTGATGCTGGGAGGGATTGGGGGCCGGAGGAGAAGGGGAGGACCGAGGATGAGATGGCTGGATGGCATCACTGACTCAATGGATGTGAGTCTCAGTGAACTCTGGGAATTGGTGATGGACAGGGAGGCCTGGCATGCTGTAATTCATGGGGTCACAAAGATTCGGACACGACTGAGCTACTGAACTGAACTCATCCTTCAATCTTCAACCCTGATTGTCAGCACATCAACATCAAGGAAAGACTCTTTATCAGCAAAAAGATTAGGACTCCCTAAAGGTTCAGAAGATGCTCAGCATTTTTAGGAATAAAGTATATATATTTAATTAATGTATGTACTTTTTTAGACATAATTCTATTGCTTATTTACTAGATTACAGTATAAATAAACATAGTTTTCTATGCATTGGGAAATGAAAAATTTTGTTTAACTTAGTTTATTGCTGTGTTCTAGAGCCAAATCCACAATATCACCCAACATGGCTGTGCACATCATGGTAATGTTTATTAATTCAGTATCTCAAGAGGTTGTTACACAGCTGGTACTCTGAGCTTTTAAAGGTCACTTCATGCCTTATTCTACAACTGGCTCAGCAAAAATGTAAGACGAGCTTGGAGGAACTTGTTCAGTTCAGTTCAGTCACTCAGTCATGTACAACTCTTTGCGACCCTATGGACTGCAGCACACCAGGCTTTGCTACCTGTCACCAAACTCCCAGAGCTTGCTCAAACTCATGTTCATCGAGTCGGTGATGCCATCCAACCATCTCATCCTCTGTTATCCCCTTCTCCTCCTGCCTTCAATCTTTCCCAGAATCAAGGTGTTTTCCAATATGTCAGTTCTTCACATCTGGTGGCCAAAGTGTTAGAGCTTCAGTTTCAGCATCAGTCCTTCCAATGAACACCCAGGACTGATTTCCTTTAGGATTGATTGGTTTGATACTCTTGTAGTACAAGGAACTCTCAAGAGTCTTCTCCAACACCACAGTTCAAAAGAATCAATTCTTTGGCACTCAGCTTTCTTTATGGTCCAACTCTCACATCCATACATGACTACTGGAAAAACCATAGCTTTTACTATACAGACCTTTGTAAGCAAAGTAATGTCTCTGCTTTTTAATATACTGTCTAGGTTTTTCATAGTTTTTCTTCCAGGTGCAAGCGTCTTCTAATTTCATGGCTGCAGTCACCATTTGCACTTATTTTGGAGCCCAAGAAAATAAAGTCTGCCACTGTTTCCATTGTTTTCCCATCTATTTGCCATGAAGTGATGGGACTGGATGCCATAATCTTTGTGTTGAGTTTTAAGCCAGCTTTTTCACTGTCCCATTTCACTTTCATCAAGTGGCTGTTTAGTTCCTCTTTGCTTTCTGCCATAAGGGTGTTTGAATCTGCATATCTGAGGCTATTGATATATCTCCTGGAAATCTTGATATCAGCTTGTGCTTCATCCAACCCGGTATTTTGCATAATGTACTCTGCATATAGGTTAAATAAGCAGAGTGACAATATACAGCCTTGATGTATTCCTTTCCCAATTTTGAACTAGTCTATTGTTCCACGTCTGGTTCTAACTGTTGTTTTTTGACCTGCATACAGATTTCTCAGGAGGAAGGTAAGGTTGTATGGAGCATCTTGCAGTATGAGAAAAAAAAAAGTGTTCAAATATTAAAGGATGAGACATTTCAAAGGACTCAGAAACTAACATGAAAGAGCTCCCAGTGGCGAGAACTGTAGCAATTTGAACAAAAAAGTAAGGAAGAAAATGCAATACTGGATTATAACAAACAGTATAGCATCAATACACATGAGATCATACTATTATAAATAAATGATTGAATGAAGAAATAAATGGGAAGAGATAACTCCTTTCAAAAAATTCCAAATAATACATGTAGATAGTCTCTCTTCTAGGAGGTAAACCTCAATGTTCCCACCCCCTTTAAGATGGGTTGGACATAAGCTGGAATACAGAAAGGAAAAATAGTAACTGCACAGTGGATAAACCTAGCAAACCCTATCTAAAACCAAATGATTATGTTTAACATCATCAGTGATGTCATATGGATACAATGCACCCTTGATATGATGTAGTAACAAGGGTACTCCATTCATTACAAAAATTAAAAACCAAATCTAACCATGACAAAACATCCAACAAACTGATATTGAAAGAAATTTTACAAAATAACTGATCAGTTCTTATGAATTCCATGAAAACAAAAATTCCATAAAACTTAAAGTAAACTGAGAAACTGTCACAGACCGGAGGAGACTAAGATGACTTTATAACTAATTGCTGTGTAGTATCCTGTATTGGATACTGGAAAAGAAAAGGAATATTCATGGAAAAACTGATGAAATCCAAATACAGCCTCAAGTTTAGTTAATAGTAATGCACTAGTACATCATGAGAAACGCTGGGCTGGAAGAAGCACAAGCTGGAATCAAGATTTCTGGGAGAAATATCAATAACCTCAGATATGCAGATGACACCACCCTTATGGCAGAAAGTGAAAAGGAACTAAAAAGCCTCTTGATGAAAGTGAAAGAGGAGAGTGAAAAAGATGGCTTAAAGCTCAACAGTCAGAAAACGAAGATCATGGCTTCTGGTCCCATCACTTCATGGCAAATAGATGGGGAAACAGTGGAAACAGTGTCAGACTTTTTTTTCTGGGCTCCAAAATCACTGCAGGTGGTGATTGCAGCCATGAAATTAAAAGATGCTACTCCTTGGAAGGAAAGTTATGACCAACCTAGATAGCATATTAAAAAGCAAAGACATTACTTTGCCAACAAAGGTCTGTTTAGTCAAGGCCTTGGTTTTTCCAGTGGTCATGTATGGATGTGAGAGTTGGACTGTGAAGAAAGCTGAGCACGGAAGAATTGATGCTTTTGAACTATGGTGTTGGAGAAGACTCTTGAGAGTCCCTTGGACTGCAAGGAGATCCAACCAGTCCATCTTAAAGTAGATCAGTCCTGGATGTTCATCGGAAGGACTGATGCTAAAGTTGAAACTCCAATACTTTGGCCACCTCGTGCTAAGAGTTGACTCATTGGAAAAGAGTCTGATGCTGGGAGGAATTGGGGGCAGGAGGAGAAGGGGACGACCGAGGATGAGATGGCTGGATGGTTTCACTGACTCAATGGACGTGAGTCTGAGTGAGCTCCGGGAGTTGGTGATGGACAGGGAGGCCTGGCGAGCTGCAATTCATGGGGTTGCAAAGAATCGGACACAACTGAGAGACTGAACTGAACTGAACCAAAGTTGGTGTAACCACTATGTAGAACAATATGGAGGTTTCTTAAAAAACTAAAAAAAAAAAAAAGTTGCCACAATCCCACTCCTGGACCCGAATCTAAAGAAAACTATAATTTTTAAGACACATGCACTTCAATATTTATAGCAGTTATTTTTACAATGACCAAGACACAGAAGAAATTTAAGTATCCATTAACCGATGAATGAAAAAAAAGGATATGTATGTAAAAAAATGGAATGTTCTTTGGTCATTAAAATTGAAATAATATCATTTGCACAAGGATGGATGAACTTACAGACTATCATGCTAAGTAGAGTAAGTCAGATAGAAAAAGAAAAAAATATATGATATCACTTATTTGTGGAATCTAATAATATATATATACAAATGAATTTATATACAAAACAGGAATAGACTCACAGTCGTAGATAACAAACTTACAGTTACCAAAGGAGAAGGGAGGGGAGAGGGGTAATTTAGCAGTTTGGGATTAAAACATACTCTCTTCTGTATATAAAAGAGATAAGCAACAAAGACCTACTGTATAGCACACTTGCACACACATATATATATACATATATATCTGTCTGAATAACTTTTCTGAACACCTGAAACTACCACAACAATAAAATCAGCTGCATTTCAATAAACAAAATAAAATAAATCAAATTTAATATGTCTATAATATAATAAATATAATACATACATATGCAATAAATACATGTTTTCACTCAAGATTGAGTTTATCCCTAATATATCACATAGTGATATCACAAATAGTTTTCTTTTGCTTTCCAAATAGATGTGGTTAGTAACAGAATGCAACTTCTTTTCTTACAGTTACCTTGTATCTTGTGACATTGTTAAATGCACACGTTATTTTGTTAGTTATTTTGTAGATTCCATAGGATTTCCACTTCCTCCTTTCTAAGCTGTATGAATTGTATTTTAAAATCTGTGGGTTTTTAAATTTTTTCACTCTGACTAGAATATTCAATAAAATCTTGAATTGTGAGAGTAGAAGCTATTGCTTTATTCTTCATTTTAGAAGAAAGATTTATTTATGATGCTGCAGAATTTTTTTGAATGATGTTTACTAAAGGTAAGTCCATTTCTATGAAAGACATTTGTGGGTTTAATTATAAATAAAGATTGAACTATTCAGTTTCTAGGACACAAAACCCTGAGTGGTCATGAGTTATTACAAATTTTATGTCTTACTAAAGGCAATTTAATAAAATATTAAGAAATTGGACATTCTTATTCATTAATGTTATCGTCCCATACTTTTTTGACATCTGTTTCACTGACAGATTTTGAATTTAGGGTAATTTTGTCTTCAAAAAATAGCTTGTAATTGCTTCATTTTTCCTTAATTTTCTGCAATAGTTCATATAGGGTGCAGTATTTCTTTATCAAGTGTCTGAGAACTGACCAGTGAAGCCAACAAGGTCTGAAATTTTTATGTGAGAAATATTTTAAACAATTCAACTTTTTAACAGATGGGAGAGAAATGGTATGAACCTAACAGAAGCAGAAGATATTAAGAAGTGGCAAAGCTACACAGAAGAAATATACAAAAAAGATCTGAATGACCCAGATAAACATGATGGTGTGATCACTCACCTAGAGCCAGACATCCTGGAATGCAAAGTCAAGTGGGCCTTAGAAAGCATCACTATAAACAAAGCTAGTAGAGGTAATGAAATTTCAAGTTCGCTATATCAAATCATAAAAGATGATGCTGTTAAAGTGCTGCACTCAATATGCCAACAAATTTGGAAACTTTGCCAGTGGCCACAGGACTGGAAATGCTCAGTTTTCATTCCAATCCCAAAGAAAGCCAACAATAAAGAATGTTCAAACTACAACACAATTGCACTTATCTCATACACTGGCAAAGTAATGCTCAAAATTTTCCAAACTCGGCATCCGAATTCCAGATGTTCAAGCTGGATTTAGAAAAGGCAGTGGAACCAGAGATCAAATTGTCAACATCCGTTGGATCACCAAAAAAGTAGGAGAGTTCCAGAAAAATATCTACTTCTGCTTTAATGACTCCACCCAAGACTTTGATTGTGTGGAACACAGCAAACTGTGGAAAATTCTTCAAGAGATGGGAATATCAGACCACCTGACCTGCCTCCTGAGAAATTTGTATTCAGGTCAGGAAACAACAGTTAGAACCAGAAATGGAAAAACAGACTGGTTCCAATTTGGGAAAAGACTATGTCAAGTTTGTATACTGTCACCATGCTTACTTAACTTTTATGCAGAGTACATCACGCAAAATGCCAGGCTGGATGAAGCACAAGCTGGAATCAAGATTTCTGAGAGAAATATCAATTACCTCAGATATGCAGATGATACCACCCTTATGGCAGAAAGTGAAGAAGACATAGAGAGCCTTTTGTTGAAGTGAAAGAGGAGAGTGAAAAAGTTTGCTTAAAGCTCAACATTCAGAAAACTAAGATCATGGCATCTGGTCCCATCACTTCATGGCAAATAGATGGGGAAACGGTGGAAACGGTGACAGACTTTATTTTGGGGGGCTCCAAAATCACTGCAGATGGTGACTGCAGCCATGGAATTAAAAGATGCTTGCTCCTTGGAAGGAAAGTTATAACCAAGCTAGATTCATGTTGATGTATGGCAAAAACAATGCAATATTGTAAAGTAATTAGCTTCCACTTAAAATAAATACATTTATATTAAAAAAATAAAATAAAATAAAAAAATTAAAAAAAAAAAAAGCAGAGACATTTCTTTGCCAACAAAGGTCCTTGTAGTCAAGGCTATGGTTTTTCCAGTAGTCATGTATGGATGTGAGAATTCTAGTATAAAGAAAGCTGAGTGCCAAAGAACTGATGTTTTTTTTTTTTGTTTGTTTTTTGTTTTTTTTTTAATTTAATTTTATTTTTAAACTTCACATAATTGTATTAGTTTTGCCAAATATCAAAATGAATCCACCACAGGTATACATGTTTTCCCCATCCTGAACCCTCCTCCTTCCCCAGTACCATCCCTCTGGGTCATCCCAGTGCCCTAGCCCCAAGCATCCAGTATCGTGCATCAAACCTGGACTGGCATCTCGTTTCATACATGATATTTTACATGATGCTTTTTTTTTTTTTATTTTACTGTTCATTTCTTTTTTTTTTTTAAACAGGTTTTAAATTTTATTTTATTTTTAAACTTTACAATATTGTATTAGTTTTGCCTAATATCGAAATGAATCCACCACAGGTATACCCGCGTTCCCCATCCTGAATCCTCCTCCCTCCTCCCTCCCCTACCCTCCCTCTGGGTCATCCCAGTGCACCAGCCCCAAGCATCCAGTACCGTGCATCGAACCTGGACTGGCGACTCGTTTCATACATGATATTATACATTTTTCAATGCTACTCTCCCAAATCTCCCCACCCTCTCCCTCTCCCACAGAGTCCATAAGACTGATCTATACATCCGTGTCTCTTTTGCAGTCTCGTACACAGGGTTATTGTTACCATCTTTCTAAGTTCCATATATAAGCGTTAGTATACTGTATTGGTGTTTTTCTTTCTGGCTTACTTCACTCTGTATAATAG
>NW_011494837.1:2041373-2052482 GCF_000754665.1 Bison bison bison | reverse complement strand
AGCTTTCTTATCCATTCATCTGCTGATGGGCATCTAGGTTGCTTCCATGTCCTGGCTATTATAAACAGTGCTGCGATGAACATTGGGGTACACGTGTCTCTTTCCCTTCTGGTTTCCTCAGTGTGTATGCCCAGCAGTGGGATTGCTGGATCATAAGGCAGACATACAGAGGGCTAACAAACACATGAAAAGATGCTCAACATCATTCATTATCAGAGAAATGCAGATCAAAACCACTATGAGGTACCATTTCACGCCAGTCAGAATGGCTGCGATCCAAAAGTCTACAAGCAATAAATGCTGGAGAGGGTGTGGAGAAAAGGGAACTCTCTTACACTGTTGGTGGGAATGCAAACTAGTACAGCCACTATGGAGAACAGTGTGGAGATTCCTTAAAAAACTACATGATGCTTTTTAACTGCAGTGTTGGAGAAGGCTCTTGAGAGTCCCTTGGACTGCAAGGAGATCCATCCTAAAGGAAATCAGCACTGAATATTCATTGGAGGGACTGATACTGCAGCTGAATCTCCAATACTTTGGTCACCTGATGCGAAGAGCTGACTCACTGCAAAAGACCCTGATGCTGGGAAAGATTGAAGATGGGTGGAGAAAGAGACCACAGAGGGTGAGATGGTTGGATGGCATCACTGACTCAATGCATATAAGTTTGAACAAACACTGGGAGTTGGTGATGGAAGGGAGGCCTGGTGTGCTACAGTCCATGGGGTCCCAAAGAGTCGGACATGACTGAGCGACTGAACTGAACTAAACTGACAGCATTTTCTTATCATTTTAATAAATATCAACTCATGAGTGATGTCTTCTTTATTAACTGAGATCATAAAATTGTTTCTTCTCTTTATTCTTATACTTCAACTGCCTAGGGTTTGGTGTACTTTCCCTTTTTCTTTTCTGTTGATTCTTTCCCAGAGTGTTGCTCTTTCTTCTCACATAGAAGCCAAACATACTTCCCCTCCAAAGTTTTCCACAGTGCTCTATCATGTCTCATAAATACACAAATAAATTAATCATAAAATCTCATTCAGCAGCCATGCTAAATTTGTCATTGAAACTAAAGTCATCATACTCCTGTGCACTGTCATAAGAATATATATGTGAGTTTAAAGTAAATGAGTTAAAAATGTTAGTCTTTCTATTTTAAGCTTTTTATTTTGATATAATCATAGATTTATACACATTATTAATAAATAATACAAAGAAACAGAGAGAGCCATTATGTTTTAGTCAATTTCCTTCAGTTATAACATTTTCCAAGATAATACTGCAACATTAAAAAACAGAAACTGATATTGATGCCATCACTTATTTTATTGATTTATCCAGTTTTAATCATATTTGTGTGTGAGTGACTTCAGTTCAGTTCTGTCCTTCAGTTATGTCTGACTTTTTGTAACCCCATGAACCACAGCACGCCAGGTCTCCCTGTCCATCACCAACTCCTGGAGTTTACCCAAACTTATGTCCATTGAGTCAGTGATGCCATCTAACTATCTCATCCTCTGTCATTCCCTTTTCCTCCTGCCTTCATTCTTTCCCAACATCAGGGTCTTTTCCAGTGAGTCAGCTCTTTGCATCAGGTGGCCAAAGTATTGGGATTTCAGCTTCAAATTCAGTCCTTCCAATGAAAACCTGGGGCTGATCTCCTTTAGAATGGACTGGTTGGATCTCCTTGCAGTCCAAGGGACTCTCAAGAGTCTTCTCCAACACCACAGTTCAAAAGCATCAATTCTTCTTCACTCAGCTTTCTTTATAGTCCAACTCTCACATCCAAACATGACTACTGGAAAAACAATAGCCTTGAGTAGAAGGACCTTTGTTGGCAAAGTAATGTCTCTGCTTTTTAATATGCTGTCTAGGTTAGTCATAACTCTCCTTCTAAGGAGCAAGCATCTTTTAATTTTATGGCTTCAATCACAATCTCCTGTGATTTTGGAGCCCCAAAAAGTAAAGTCAGCCACTGTTTCCACTCTTTTCCCATCTATTTGCCATGAAGTGATGGGATCGGATGCCATGATCTTAGTTTTCTGAATGTTGAGCTTTTAAGACAACGTTTTCACTCTCCTCTTTCCCTTTCATCAAGAGGCTTTTTAGTTCTTTTCTTTCTGCCATGAGGGCAGTGTCATCTGAATATCTGAGGATATTGACATTTCTCCCGATGGTCTTCATTCCAGCTTGTGCTTCTTCCAACCCGGCATTTCTTGTGACGTACTCTGCATATAAGTTAAATAAGCAGGGTGACTATATACAGCCTTGACGTACCCCTTGTCCTATTTGGAACCAGTCTGTTGTTCCATGTCCAGTTCTAACTGTTGCTTCCTGAACTGCATACAGGTTTCCCAGGAGGCAGGTGAGGTGTTTGGTATTCCCATCTCTTTTAGAATTTTATACTGTTCATTGTGATCCACACAGTCAAAAGCATTGGCATAGTCAATAAAGCAATAAAGATGTTTTTAATAAAGATGTCAGTAAAGACGTTTTTTTGGAACTCTCTTACTTTTTCAATCATCCAGTGAATGTTGGCAATTTGATCTCTGATTCCTTTGCCTTTTCTAAAACTAGCTGGAACATCTCGAAGTTCATAGTTCATGTATTGCTGAAGCCTGGCTTGGAGTATTTTGAGCATTACTTTACTATCATGTGAGATGAGTGCAATTGTGTGGTAGTTTGAGCATTCTTTGGAATTACCTTTCTTTGGGATTGGAGTGAAAACTGAACTTTTCCAGTCTTATGGCCACTTTTGAGTTTTCCAAATTTGCTGGCATAGTCAGTGCAGCACTTTCACAGCATCATCTTTTAGGATTTGAAATAGCTCAACTGGAATCCCATCACCTCCACCACCTTCGTTCTTAGTGATGCTTCCTAAGGCCCACTTTTCTTCATATTCCAGGATGTCTGGCTCTAGGTGAGTGATCACACCATCATGATTATCTGGGTCATGTGAATGTGTAGTTCTATGCAGTTTTATCACATTTAGATTGGGTTATGCTCTATTAAAGCCAAGATTCAGAAGTTACTTCACCATGAGGATTCTTCATTGTGCTCTTTGACTATATATATATATATATAATTCCTTTCTAAAAATTGTATTCCATATTTATCAAAAAATTATTAATATTGGAAATTGTAATATTAATAATTTTTTGATAAATATGGAATACAATTTTTAGAAAGGAATATAGCATGTGGTTGAGCAATAATTAAGGGTACTTTATAAGTTACTTATAAAAGAAATATGAAGGTATTTATATTTTTAAGGCACTTAAATATGAAATGTAAATACCTTAAATATGAAGTGAATATTCACACTTTTAAAGTTTACAATTATTCTTACATCAATGAAAAATTTTAGTTAAAGCTGATATAAATTCTACAGAGCTTTTATGTTCTCCTTTGCATATTAAATATGTCAAAACTTGTTCTATAATTAATTTGACAAAAGCAAATAAGTGATATAAATCAAAGAAATATCACATTTCCATTATCACTACTAGATATCAAGATTATTATAAAACTTTAGTAATTAAAATAATAAATATATTGTGAAGAACTTATAAAAATCAAAAGAACATAAGAGAGATTTCAGAGCGATAGCTGAGTGTATATATGTCAATGATATATGATGATGGCTTGTAGATATGTGGATGACTTTCTTTAACTGGTAATTTACATAGGAAATATTAAATTGTACTCCTACCATTAGTCATGCACTAAAATTATTACCAAACATATTTTTTTAAATGTGAAACAAAATTTTAAATATTTTGGACAATACACTTTATAGCTATGTAGGAACACTTTTTAAAATAATATATTAAAGAGAAAATTCTTACAGAAATGATTAATAGATTTGATTTCAAGAACTTAAAGTACTTCTTGTTCAAGACAATACCAAGGAGAATCAAAGAGATATTGATTGTAATAATATATTCACCATGCATAAATCCTGGTGCATGAAACTATTGGAATTGGTATTATTTATTGAGCTTTTGACTACATAAATGTTTATTATGCAATTGTTGCTCAGTTTTGTATCACACATATTTCACAAATATATCTTACATATTAAAGCATTATATTGGCTCTTGGCTTATCAGTTTTCATTCCAATTTTTCTAAATGTTTTATCATAACTATTAACAATTTTTACGTCTATTAAGTTTGTCAGATTTTCTAATTGACTTAAAACTGTGAAATATTATTCAACACATTTTGTAATTTTATAACTTCTTCAGATATCTGAAATATTTTATTTACTTAATGGTGAGAAATTATTTTTCAACGCACAATTGAATATAGTTTTCTATTTAATTATATTTTATATAATAAGCACTATTGAACAAAACTTTTTCTACATATGATATTTTCTAGCCTCATAGAAATTCTACATATATGAAATATATTCAGGAACTTTTCCATTTTTATATTAATTTGAAAACAATATAGTATGAAAAATCTATGAACCCTGAAAACTGAAATAATACACTACTCTCTCATTATTCTTTTCTCTTCTTAAACTCAATTTGGAAATAAATATTTTCTTCCCAGGCATATATTTCATCCTAATACAATTTATGAGTGACATATATGAAAAAGCTTTTTCTGATGCTTGAAAGAAGACATATTCTTTATGTTTACACTAAAAATTCAGCAAGTTCGGTCACTCAGTCATGTCCAACTCTTTCAAGCCCATGGACTGCAGCATGCCAGGCTTCCATGTCCATCACCAACTCCCAGAGCCTACTCAAACTCATGTCCATCCTGTCGGTGATGCCATCCTAACATCTCATCCTCTGTCGTCCCCTTTTTTTACCGCCTTCAATCTTTCCCAGCATCAGGGTTTTTCCAGTGAGTCAGTTCTTCGCATCAGGTGGCCAAAGTATTGGAGTTTCAGCTTCAACATCAATCTTTCCAATGAATATTCCGGACTGATTTCCTTTAGGATGGACTAGTTGGATCTCCTTGCAGTCCAAGGGACTCACAAGAGTCTTCTCCAACACCACAGTTCAAAAACATCAATTCTTCAGTTCTCTGCTTACTTTATTGTCCAACTCTCACATCCATACATGACTACAGGAAAAACCATAGTGCTGACTACACAGACCTTTGTTGGCAAAGTAACGTCTCTCATTTTAATATGTTGTCCGGGTTGGTCATAACTTTCCTTCCAAGGAGTAAGTGTCTTTTAATTTCATGGCTGCAGTCACCATCTGCACTGATTTTGGAGCCCCCCAAAATAAAGTCTGACACTGTTTCCACTATTTCCCCATCTATTTCCCGTGAACTGATGGGACCAGATGCAATGATCTTAGTTTTCTGAATGTTAGGCTTCAAGCCAACTTTTCCACTCTCCTCTTTCAGTTTCATCAAGAGGCTCTTTAGTTCTTCTTCACTTTCTGCCATGAGGGTGGTGTCTTCTGCATATCTGAGGTTATTGATATTTCTCCTGGCAATCTTTATTCCAGCTTGTGCTTCACCCAGCCTAGTGTTTCTCATGATGCACTCTGCATATAAGTTAAATAAGCCAGGTGACAATATACAGTCTTGACATACTCCTTTCCTTTTTTGGAACCAGTCTGTTGTTCCATGTCCAGTTCTAACTGTTCCTTCCTGACCTGCATACAGATTTCTCAGGATGCTGGTCAGGTTTTCTGGTATTCCCATCTCTCTAAGAATTTGCCACAGTTTGTTGTGATCCACACAGTCAAAAGCTTTGGCATAGTCAATAAAGCAAAGTAAATGTAAAAATTCAATAAGTAAATACTACTTAAAGTATATGGCTTCCCTAGTAGTTCAGCTGGTAAAGAATCCACCTGCAATGCAGGAGACACTGGTTAGATTCTTAGTTTGGGATGATCTGCTGGAGAAGGGATAGGTTACCCAGTCCAGTACTTAAAGTATTAAACAAGACTAATTTATCTATAAATATCTCAAAACATCTATATGAAATGGTATATTTTCTCTATAATCTGTCAAAGTTGATTAATATCATATTAAAATTTTCAGGACTCTCTTTTCTTAGTTTACAGTTTATTTGTATAGTTTATTATGATACAAGACACCTAAATAAAATACATAATATTTATGTAATTGACTTATTTCTCAATATAAATTGACCACCTATTTCTCTCTGGTGATTATAACCACATATTCCTGTATTGCTATAACATTATTTCTTTATGTTTGTGCATTTGCCTAATAAAACTTTGTCAACATAATTAAATTTGACCTTTATTTTTATGATGTGTTCCCTTTATAAGTGCACACCGATAAATTTTTAACCCAAGCTGACAGTTGTTGATTTAATAGGGTTATCATTACATTAATTAGAGATATTCTCCTGGCTTATATGTTTCAAATTCTGACGTATTACTTCATACACTCTGTTTTGTTTTGTCACTTTTGTTATATGTAATACAATTAGGAAAGTATTTCATTTCACATATTGACCCCAGTAGTTTTCTCATGGCTTCATGGAAGGCTATTTTGAGGAGGGTTCTTAAACAAAGAATGAATTAGTACCTGAGTTATTCACACCAGGCAAGAGATACAAACTCTTTTAACTTGACGATGAGGGTAGGGAAATCTAAAGTGGATGCTGGAGAAAAAAGACTGTCAATATTAGTTAAGCCTGTATCTTCCAGAAAATATGGTATTATAGTTTGGTTTGATTATCTTAAATATTTCCTCAGAATTCTAACAGAGCACTCCATTAAGCATTGGAATTGCTCTGCCATTCTTTTTTTAGAGGTAACATTTTTATTGAAATATAACTAATGCACAATACTGTGTTAGTTTCAGCTGTGCTACACAATGATTTTACATTTGCATACACTATGAAAGGATCACTACAGTAAGTGTAGTAACCATCTGTCCCCAAGGTTATTACGATGTTGTTGACCACAAACCTTTTGCTATATACTACTTCCTCATGACTTATTTATTATATGACTGGAAGATTTTACCTCTCAAATCATTTCACCTATTTAACCCATCCCTCAACACCCTCCCTTCTGACACTCACCAGTTTATACTCTATATGAGTTTGTTTCTGTTTTGTATTTTAGGTTCCACATAGCCTAGAAATGATTTGACACACAAGTGATCAATTAATCTACAATTAAATAGGCAAGCATATACAATGGGGGAAGAAAACCTCTTTAATAAATAGTTTTGGGAAAACTGGACCACTACATGTAAAATAGTGAGACTAAACTAACTTTTCACACAATATATAAAAAAATACAAAACTAATAAATACGTAAATGTAAGGCTTAGAACCATAGAATTCTGATGAAAATATAATCTATATATTCTGACACTATTAGCAATATTTATTGGATATGCATACTTAGGCAAAGGAAATAAAACAAAGCTAAACAAATGGGACTACATCTAACTAAAAACTTGCACATGTAAGGAAGCTATCAGCAAAACAGAAAGACAGCCTACTGAATGGAAGATGATATTTGCAAATAAATATGCAAAAGAAATGAATAGACATTTTTCCAAAGAAGACATTCAAATTGACCTCATGAATATATGCTCAATGACACAATCATTAGGAAAATTCAAGTTAAAACCACAATAAGATAGACCTTGTTCCAGTCAGAATACGCATGCATGCTAAGTTGCTTCAGTTGTGTCTGACTATTTTTGACCCTATGGGCCTAGACAGCATATTAAAAAGCAGAGACATTACTTTGCCGACAAAGGTCCATCTAGTCAAAGCTATGTTTTTTCCAGTAGTCTTGTATGGATGTGAGAGTTCTACCATAAAGAAAGCTGAGCACTGAAAAATTGATGCTTTTGAACTGTGGTGTTGGACAAGACACTGGAGAGTCCCTTGAACTGCAAGGAGATCCAACCAGTCCAACCTGAAGGAAATCAGTCCTGAATATTCATTTGAAGAACTGATGCTAAAGCTGAAACACAAATACTTTGGCCACCTGATGCGAAGAACTGATTCATTAGAGAAGACCTTGATGCTGGAAAAGATTGAAGGTGGGAGGAAAAGGGGATGACAGAGGATAAGATGGTTGGATGGCATCACCCACTTGATGGACATGAGTTTGAGCAAACTCTGGGAGCTGATGATTGAAAGGAAGTCTGACGTGCTGCAGTCCATGGGGTTGCAAAGAGTTGGACACGACTGAGCATCTGAACTGAACTGAACTGGATCTTAGTCCACTGGGCCCATCTATCTATGGGATTCTCCAGGCAAGAATACTGGAGTGTGTTGCCATGGAAATCCCTCTTCCAGGGGATCTTCCTGAACCAGGAATCAAACTCATGTCTCTTAAGTCTCCTGCCTTGGCAGGAGGATTCTGTACCACTAGTGCCACCTAGGAAGCCCCCAGTCAGAATAGCTACCACCAAAAACACAACAAATAACAAGTGTTGGGGAGGATGTGGAGAAACGGTAACCCTCATGCACTGTTTATGGGGTTGTAAATTGGTTCAGCAAGTATGGAAAATGGTATGGAGATTTCTTAAAAAAATTAAATATAGAACTGCCATTTTTGTTGTTCAGTCACTAAGTAATGTCTGACTCTTTGAGACCTCATGGACTGGAGCATGGTAGGCTTCCCTGTCCTCTGTATCCCAGAGTTTGTTCAAACTCATGTCCATATGAACCAGCAATTTCACTTCTGAGTATTCACCCAAAGAAAACAATAACACTAATTTAAAAATATATGCACTCTAATATTTATATCAGCATTATTTACAAGTGCCAAGGTATGGAAGCACCTCCCTTCTTGAGAAAAAAAATGATGGCAGCCTGTTCTCAGAGAAGGTTCACATATAGCCAAAAGGCACTCATGGATCTGAGCACTGCATGGGTTGTTTATGACCTTCCCAAAAATTGGTCAGCTCCACTCTGTTGCTGGCCTTGGCTACTTGCTGTGTTTCTTGGATGGTGGTCATTTTCAGTTTAAATCCTTCTCACTATTGCCATTGCCCTTTATCTAAAGCCACTGCCTCCTTCATAAGAGAAAGACCAATATAATTCTCAGCTAAAATTAGTGGGATATTATACAAAATGCAGCAACCAGTTCTGACCCAATGCAGCTGATAGAGACTACAGAGTTACAGCAGTACTGGAAAACACATTTTCCTAAGTCAGAGGGACTCTGGCTGCCCAGAAGGGCTGAAAACACAAACCTGATATGGTGAAGTTAAAGTGCTGGGTGGGTACACATTTAACATTGAGAGACAGAATAAGAAAGAGCCAGCAGATTATTAGCTCATTCTTCTGGCCCAGATGGATGTTCTGACCTCTCACCATGGATGACAAATGTGACCAAGAAAACAGCTAACTTTCTTATGAGGCCAGGATAAATTTAGCTTGGCAGCTCTTTTCATTTGCTTTCTCTCCTAGCCTACGGTACATCATTTTTGAATCACTCTTGCTTCATTGGATTGTAACCAACAAACATGAAGCATGTAAGCTTTGCCTTGAGATAGTTTTTAGGGAACCTATAGAAAAAGACAATTTTCATTATATTATCAGTTCAGTTCAGTCACTCAGTCGTGTCTGACTCTTTGGCGCCCCAAGAAACGAAGCACACCAGGCCTCCCTGTCCATTACCAACTCCTGGAGTTTACCCAAATTCATGTCCATTGAGTCAGTGATGCCATCTAACCATCTCATCCTCTGTTTTTTCCTTTTCCCTTCTCCTATTGCCTTCATTCTTTCCCAGCACCAGGGTCTTTTCAAATGAGTCAGCACTTCACATCAGGTGGCCAAAGTATTGGAGTTTCAGCTTCAAAATCAGTCCTTCCAATGAATACCCAGGACTGATCTTCTTTAGGATGGACTGGTTGGAGCTCCTTGTAGTACAAGGGAATCTCAAGAGTCTTCTCCAACACCACAGTTCAAAAGCAGCAATTCTTCAGCACTCAGCTTTCTTTATAGTCCAACTCTCACATCCATACATGACCACTGGAAAAAATCATAGCCTTGACTAGACAGACCTTTGTTGGCAAAATAATGTCTCTTCTTTTCAATATGCTGTCTAGGTTGGTCATAACTTTCCTTCCAAGGAGTCTTTTAATTCCATGGCTTCAATCACCATCTGTGGTGATTTTGGAGCCCAAAAAAATAAAGTCAGCCACTGTTTCCCATCTTTCCCCATCTATTTTCTATTTGCCATGAAGTGATGGGACCAGATTAGTTTTCTGAATGTTGAGCTTTAAGCCAACATTTCCACTCTCCTCTTTCACTTTCATCAAGAGTCTCTTGAGTTGTTCTTTTCTTTCTGCCATAAGGGTGGTGTCGTCTGCATATCTGAGGTTATTGATATTTCTCCTGGCAACCTTTATTCCAGCTTGTGCCTCCTCCAGCCCAGTGTTTCTTATGATGTACTCTGCATATAAGTTAAATAAGCAGGGTGACAATATACAGCCTTGACGTACTCCTTTTCCTATTTGGAACCAGCCTGTTGTTCCATGTCCAGTTCTAACTGTTGCTTTCTGATCTGCATTCAGGTTTCTCAAGAGGTAGGTCAGGTGGTCTGGTATTCCCATCTCTTTCAGAATTTTCCACAGTTTATTGTGATCCACAGAGTCAAAGGCTTTGGCATAGTCAATAAAGCAGAAATAGATGTTTTTCTGGAACTCTCTGGCTTTTTCCATGATCCAGCAGATGTTTGGCAATTTGATCTCTGGTTCCCCTGCCTTTTCTAAGACCAGCTTGAATATCAAGAAGTTCACAGTTCAAGTATTGCTGAAGCCTGGCTTGGAGAATTTTGAGCATTACTTTACTAGCAAGTGAGATGAGTGCAGTTGTGTGGTAGTTTGAGCATTTTTTGGCATTGCCTTTCTTTGGGATTGGAATGAAAACTGACCTTGTCCAGTCTTGTGGCCACTGCTGAGTTTTCCAAATTTGCTGGCATATTAAGTGCAGCACTTTCACAACAACATCTTTCAGGATTTGAAAGAGTTCAACTGGAATTCCATCACCTCCACTAGCTTTGTTCGTAGTGATACTACCTAAGGCCCACTTGGCTTCACATTCCAGGATATCTGGCTCTAGGTGAGTGATCACACCATCGTGATTATCTGGGTCATGAAGATCTTTTTTGTATAG
>NW_011494837.1:2041101-2041273 GCF_000754665.1 Bison bison bison | reverse complement strand
GAAGTTCACAGTTCAAGTATTGCTGAAGCCTGGCTTGGAGAATTTTGAGCATTACTTTACTAGCAAGTGAGATGAGTGCAGTTGTGTGGTAGTTTGAGCATTTTTTGGCATTGCCTTTCTTTGGGATTGGAATGAAAACTGACCTTGTCCAGTCTTGTGGCCACTGCTGAGT
>NW_011494837.1:2036820-2040654 GCF_000754665.1 Bison bison bison | reverse complement strand
TTTGGGGTGTTAGTTCTAAAAGGTCTTGTAGGTCTTCATAGAACCGTTCAACTTCAGCTTCTTCAGTGTTACTGGTCAGGGCATAGACTTGGATTACTGTAAATGGTTTGTCTTGGGAAACAGAGATCATTCTGTCGTTTCTGAGATTGCATCCAAGTACTGCATTTCTGACTCTTTTGTTGACTAAGATGGCTACTCCATTTCTTCTAAGGGATTCTTGCCTGCAGTAGTATATATAATGGTCATCTGAGTTAAATTCACCCATTCCAGTCCATTGTAATTTGCTGATTCCTAGAATGTCAACATTCCCTCTTGCCATCTCCTGTTTGACCACTTCCAATTTGCCTTGATTCATGGACCTAACATTCCGGGTTCCTATGCAATACTGCTTTTTAGAGCATCAGACCTTACTTTATCATAGTCACATCCGCAAATGGGTATTGTTTTTGCTTTGGCTCCATCCCTTCATTCTTTCTGGAGTTACTTCACTGATGTCCAGTAGCATATTGGGCACCTACCGACCTGGGGAGTTCATCTTTCAGTACCTTATCTTTTTGCCCTTTCATACTGTTCATGGGGTTCTCAAGGCAAGAATACTGAAATGGTTTGCCATTCCCTTCTCCAGTGGACCACATTATGTCAGACCTCTCCACTATGGCCCATCCGTCTTGGGTGGTCCCACATGGCATGGCTTAGTTTCATTGAGTTACACAAGTTGTAGTCCATGTGATCAGATTGGCTAGTTGTCTGTGATTGTGGTTTCAGTCTGTCTGCCCTCTGATGCCCTCTCTCAGCGCCTACTGTCTTATTTGGGTTTCTCTTACCTTGGACGTGGGGTATATCTTCATTGCTGCTCCAGAAAAGTGCAGCTGCTGCTCCTTACCTTGGACGTGGGGTAGCTCCTCTCAGCCGCCGCCCCTGGCCTTGGACATGGGGTAGTTCCTCTCAGCCCTTATACATTATAAGCCACATAGTTGACAAAACTTAGTATTTCCTCCTGTTAATGATAAAAATGTAGGTAATATTGTGTTCTTCTGAATGCTGCTTTTTAGGTTTTGCTTCAAATCTCATATTTTTAAATCAAAGGTATTAGTTTTTATCCATTATTAAATTTCTTGTTTAAATGGCTTTCTTATTGAAAAGTATTTGTCATCACTATTCATTTTCTAATTTAAGATATGACATATATATTTTTTTTTAATTCTGAATTTCCTATACTGGTACATTCTTCAGGTGAAAATTTTTTCTAAAATTTTGAACAGAAACTAAACCAAATGTATTTCCATGGCACATTATTCTGAGCCAATTAATATCTTAGAATATACTGAAAGTGGCTATATACCTATTTTTAAGTTCAAATATTTTCATCTTAATTTCTACAGATATCTGTTTTCTGATGTGCTTCAGTTGCATTTTCCTTAGTGCAATTTAATTAAATTGTACACGTTTTTACATATTTTCTAATTTTTCTCAAAGGATCTATTCTATCATCAATGAGTTTCACCACTATTGCAGTTTCTCTTTTATTTCTAAGTTTTTAAATTTTGAAATTGTTGCCCCACTATGGTGATTCATAAAAAGTACAATATTATATCACTGAGACTATTAGAAGCTAAATAAAATAATATATTTGAAGGACTTAGCACAACCAGAGCACACAATAAGAACTCAATACTTTTTATATATTATTATTTATTTTATTTTTACTGTTACCATTTGTACTAGGCTATAAAATGTTTCCACAAAATAACAAGCACTAATCTCCAGAATCTGCGAGAATCTTTTGCCATACGTATATGGTAAATGACATTATTAAAAACATTTGAGAGGGAATAATCTTGGATTACCTGGGTGGGTCCAAGATGCAATTGCATCTGTCCTCATAAGAGGGAAGCAGATGGAATTTCACACAGATAGAAGAGAGCAAGATGCAGGCAGTAGAGAAATAGCAAAGGTGACAATTAGGCAGAGATTAGAGAGATGCAATCACAAATTAAGGAATGATGGCAACTACATAATGCTGCAAGAGGCAAGAGACAAATTTTCCTCTGGAGCTTCCAGAAGTATCAAAGTCTTACAAAATTTTTATTTTGGCTAACTGATACTGTTTTCAGATTTCTGGCCTTGAAAAGATGAGTGAGTAAGTTTCTGTTGTTTTATGCCATGAATTTTGTAGGAATTTGTTATTTCAGTCATAGGATATTAATACACTATTACAACTATTATTATTTCAGGTTACATAAAATACTCTGTTTAAAATGTCTCTTGAACATAGAAATGTTAAAATATAAAAATGAATACCCTATTTATAATTCAGCATGATAATCATTTTTAAGACAGGAGGTTCTCTTTTCTTGTTTTAACTAAAAGGAATTAAATTACAGTGATATTATTTAGTTTTGTTTTATGTGTGGGGAATAAAAGAAGACTAAGCATATTCATTTTTCAAGCCATATTAAGCAGTAGTGATAGAAATTGAAATATCCCAAATCCATTAAGGTAATCTTTCCTGAATAACTTAGATACATCTTAAAATTGACACAGCAGCAAGAAAACCATTATAAAGTGATACAAGTCAGCACATGTATAAAACAAATGTACTATTTTAAGCAAAAATTGTGAAATGAGAAAATAGAAAAAAAAAGTTGCTATATTTTTGTGACTAGAGTTTTGATATCTCTTTTATTCTCACTTAACTACATTGTATTTTATGTTTATTTTAGCATCAAGATAAAAACCATAAAACAATTTCCAGGAAATATGCAGCATCTACATACTGTTTTGCTGAATGTTTGATTTCTCCTGAATGGTGGCTCAGCTAAATATTCATTTCTAGGGAAATGGTGTCTTCCTCTGAAATTAAACAATTGCAGAAAGATAGGTATTCAGCCTGAATTTTATTATTTTATATAAGCTACACTTGCTTTTAAAAAAAAATCCTCTTTTGGGGTTGATTATTGCATGTATTGACTAATGGTTGAAAATGTTAAAAAAATACTCTGTGTATCACATGAATATAGAAACACTGTAGGTCATATTCTACGATGGATTGTATTGGACAACTAAGGCAAAATTTTAGGTAAAATCTGATACATTTTGTCCTATAGCCATTTGGCCACAACTTAACACAATGACTAAGTGTATGGATTCTGGAACTAGCTTCTTTCCAGTTTTATTACACTTCTGCCACTTACTAATTGCAATTTGATTTTCTGAATACTTATTGGGATGCGCAGGCGCAGGAGGGCCAAGAGGAGCTACTCCACGTGCAAGGTCAGGAGGGGCGGCAGTGAGGAGATACTGCTCATGCAAGGTAAGGAGCAGTGGCTTTGCTGGAGCAGCCGTGAAGAGATACCCCACGTCCAAGGTAAGAGAAACCCAAGTAAGACAGTAGGTGTTGCAAGAGGGCATCAAAGGGTAGACACACTGAAACCATAATCACAGAAAGCTAGTCAATCTAATCACACTAGGACCACAGCCTTGTCTAACTCAATGAAACTAAGCCATGTCCTGTGGGGCCACCCAAGACAGGCGGGCATGGTGGAGAGGTCTGACAGAATGTGGTCCACTGGAGAAGGGAATGGCAAACCACTTCAGTATTCTTGCCTTGAGAATCCCATGAACAGTATGAAAAGGTAAAAAGATAGGACACTGAAGGAGGATTTCCCCGTTTTGGTAGGTGCACAATATGCTACTGAACATCAGTGGAGAAATAACTCCAGAAAGAATGAAGGGATGGAGCCAAAGCTAAAACAATACCCAGCTGTGGATGTAACTGGTGATAGAGGCAAGGTCCAATGCTGTAAAGAACAACATTGCATAGGAACCTGGAAT
>NW_011494837.1:2035159-2036310 GCF_000754665.1 Bison bison bison | reverse complement strand
TTCCCTTGCCCCTAATCCCTCCCAGCATCAGAGTCTTTTCCAATGAGTCAACTCTTCGCATGAGGTGGCCAAAGTACTGGAGTTTCAGCTTTAGCATCATTCCTTCCAAAGAACACCCAGGGCTGATCTCCTTTAGAATGGACTGGTTGGATCTCCTTGCAGTCCAAGGGACTTTCAAGAGTCTTCTCCAACACCACAGTTCAAAAGCATCAATTCTTCAGTGCTCAGCCTTCTTCACAGTCCAACTCTCACATCCATACATGATCACAGGAAAAACCATAGCCTTGACTAGATGAACCTTTGTTGGCAAAGTAATGTCTCTGCTTTTGAATATGCTATCTAGATTGGTCATAACTGTCCTTCCAAGGAGTAAGCGTCTTTTAATTTTATGGCTGCAGTCACCATCTGCAGTGATTTTGGAGCCCAGAAAAATAAAGTCTGACACTGTTTCCATTGTTTCCCCATCTATTTCCCATGAAGTGATGGGACCGGATGCCATGATCTTCGTTTTCTGAATGTTGAGATTTAAGCCAACTTTTTCACTCTCCACTTTCACCTTCATCAAGAGGCTTTTCAGTTCCTCTTCACTTTCTGCCATAACGGTGGTGTCATCTGCATATCTGAGGTTATTGATATTTCTCCTGGCAATCTTGATTCCAGCTTGTGGTTCTTCCAGTCCAGCATTTCTCATGATGTACCCTGTATATAAGTTAAATAAACAGGATGACAATACACAGCCTTGACGTGCTCCTTTTCCTATTGGGAACCAGTCTGTTGTTCCCTGTCCAGTTCTAACTGTTGCTTCCTGACCTGCATACATATTTCTGCATACAGAAATCTGCATACAGAGGCAAATCAGGTGGTCTGATATTCCCATCTCTTTCAGAATTTTCCACAATTTATTGTGATCCACACAGTCAAAAGCTTTGGCATAGTCAATAAAGCAGAAATAGATGTTTTTCTGGAAGTCTCTTGCTTTTTCCATGATCCAGCGGATGTTGGCAATTTGATCTTTGGTTCTTCTGCCTTTTCTAAAACCAGCTTGAACATCTGGAAGTTCACGGTTCACATATTGCTGAAGCCTGGCTTGGAGAATTTTAAGCATTACTTTACTAGCGTGTGAGATGAGTGCAATTGTGTGGTAGTTTGAG
>NW_011494837.1:2034499-2035059 GCF_000754665.1 Bison bison bison | reverse complement strand
ACTGACCCTTTCCAGTCCTGTGGCCACTGCTGAGTTTTCCAAATTTGCTGACATATTGAGTGCAGCACTTTCACAGCATCATCTTTCAGGATTTGGAATAGCTCAACTGGAATTCTATCACCTCCACTAGCTTTGTTCATAGTGATGCTTTCTAAGGTCCACTTGACTTCACATTCCAGGATGTCTGTCTGTAGGTCAGTGATCGCACCATCGTGGTTATCTGGGTCGTGAAGATCTTTTTTGTACAGTTCTTCTGTGTATTCTTGTCGTCTCTTCTTAATATCTTCTGCTTCTGTTAGGTCCATACCATTTCTGTCCTTTATCGAGCCCATCTTTGCATGAAATGTTCCTTTGGTATCTCTGATTTTCTTGAAGAGATCTCTTGTCTTTCCCATTCTCTTGTTTTCCTCTATTTCTCTGCAGTGATCGCTGAAGAAGCCTTTCTTATCTCTTCTTGTTATTCTTTGGAACTCTGCATTCAGATGCTTATATCTTTCCTTTTCTCCTTTGCTTTTCACGTCTCTTCTTTTCACAGCTATTTGTAAGGCCTCCCCAGACAG
>NW_011494837.1:2029925-2034399 GCF_000754665.1 Bison bison bison | reverse complement strand
ATCAAGGCAAATTGGAAGTGGTCAAACAGGAGATGGCAAGAGTGAACATCGACATTCTAGGAATCAGTGAACTAAAATGGACTGGAGAAATGTCTATTTAGATCTTTGGCCCATTTTTTGATGGGTCATTATTTTTCTGGAATTTAACTGCAGGAGTTGCTTGTATATTTTTGAGATTAGTTGTTTGTCAGTTGCTTCATTTGCTATTATTTTCTCCCATTCTGAAGTCTGTCTTTTCACCTTGCTTATAATTTCCTTTGTTGTGCAGAAGCTTTTAATTTTAATTAGGCCCCATTTGTTTATTTTTGCTTTTATTTCTAATATTCTGGGAGATGGTTCATAGAGGATCCTCCTGTGACTTATGTCAGAGAGTGTTTTGCCTATGTTCTTCTCTAGCACTTTTATAGTTTCTGGTCTTATGTTTAGATCTTTAATCCACTTTGAGTTTATTTTTGTATATGGTGTTAGAAAGTGTTCTAGTTTCATTCTTTTACAAGTGGTTGACCAGTTTTCCCAGCACCACTTGTTAAAGAGATTGTCTTTTCTCCATTATATATTCTTGCCTCCTTTATCAAAGATAAGGTGTCCATAGGTGCGTGGATTGATCTCTGGGCTTTCTATTTTGTTCCATTGATCTATATTTCTGTCTTTGTGCCAGTACCATACTGTCTTGATGACTGTGGCTTTGTAGTAGAGCCTAAAGTCAGGCAGGTTGATTCCTCTAGTTCAATTCTTCTTTCTCAAGATCGCTTTGGTTATGCGAGGTTTTTTGTATTTCCATACAAATTGTGAAATTATTTGTTCTAGCTCTGTGAAAAATACCGTTGCTAGCTTGATAGGGATTGCATTGAATCTATAGATTGCCTTGGGTAGTATACTCATTTTCACTATATTGATTCTTCTGATCCATGAACATGGTATATTTTTCCATCTATTAATGTGCTCTTTGATTTCTCCAAAGAAGACGTACAGATGGATAACAAACACATGAAAAGATGTTCAACATCACTCATTATCAGAGAAATGCAAATCAAAACCACAATGAGGTACCATTTCACGCCAGTCAGAATGGCTGCAATCCAACAGTCTATAAGCAATAAATGCTGGAGAGGGTGCGGAGAAAAGGGAACCCTCTTACACTGTTGGTGGGAATGCAAATGAGTACAGCCACTATGTAGAACAGTGTGGAGATTCCTTAAAAAATTGGAAATAGAGCTGCCTTATGACACAGCAATCCCACTGCTGGGCATACACACTGAGGAAACCAGAATTGAAAGATACACGTGTACCCCACTGTTCATCACAGCACTATTTGTAATAGCCAGTACATGGAAGCAACCTAGATGTCCATTAGCAGATGAATGGATAGGAAAGCTGTGGTACATATACACAATGGAGTATTTCTCAGCCATTAAAAAGAATACATTTGAATCAGTTCTAATGAGGTGGATGAAACTGAAGCCTATTATACAGAGTGAAGTAAGCCAGAAAGAAAAACACCAATAGAGTATACCAACACATATATATGGAATTTAGAAAGATGGTAACGATAACCTTGTATGCGAGACAGCAGAAGAGACACAGATGTATAGTACAGTCTTTTGGACTCTGTCAGAGAGGGAGAAGGTGGGATGATTTGGGAGAATGGCATTGAAACATGTATAATATCATATAAGAAATGAATAGCCAGTCCAGGTTCAATGCAGGATACAAGATGCCTGGGGCTGGTGCACTGATGGCCCAGAGGGATGATATGAGGAGGTAGGTGGGAGGGGGGTTCAGGAAGGGGATCATGTGTAAACCTGTGATGGACTCATGTTGATGTATGGCAAAACCAATACAGTATTGTAAAGTAAGTAGCCTCCAATTAAAATAAATAAATTTAAATTTTAAAAAATGGACTGGAATGGGTTAATTTAACTCAGATGACCATTATATCTAGTACTGCTGGCAGGAATCCCTTGGAAGAAATAGAGTAGCCATCATGGTCAACAAGAGTCCGAAATGCAGTACTTGGATGCAATCTCAAAAATGACAGAATGATCTCTGTTCGTTTCCAAGGCAAAACATTCAGTATCACAGTAATCCAAGTCTATGTCCCAACCAGTAACACAGAAGAAGCTGAAGTTGAACCATTCTATGAAAACCTACAAGACCTTTTAGAACTAACACCCAAAAAAGATGTCCTTTTCATTATAGGGCACTGGAATGCAAAAGTAGGAAGTAAATGTATACAATATTGTAAAGTTAAAAAAAATTTTTAAAAATGAAATAAAATCACAGAGGGAAAAAAAAAAAAGGAACACCTGGAGTAACAGGCAAATTTGGCCTTGGAAGATGGAATGAAGCAGGGCAAAGGCTAATAGAGTTTTGCCAAGAGAACACACTGGTCATAGCAAACACTCTCTTCCAACAACACAAGAGAACACTCTACACATGGACATCACCAGATGGACAACACTGAAATCAGATTGATTATATTCTTTGCAGCCAAAGATGGAGAAGCTCTATACAGCCAGCAAAAAAAAAAGAAAAAGACAGGGAGCTGACTTTGTGGCTCTGATCATGAACCCTTACTGCCAAATGCAGACTTAAATTGAAGAAAGTGGGGAAAACCATTAGAACATTCAGGTATGACCTAAATCAAATCCCTTATGACTATACAGTGGAAGTGAAAAATACATTTAACTGACTAGATCTGATACAGTGCCTAATGAACTATGGACTGAGGTTCATGACATTGTACAAGACACAAGGATCACAAACATCTTCAAGAAAAAGAAATGCAAAAAAGAAAAACGGCTGTCTAAGGAGGCCTTACAAATAGTTGTGAAAAGGGGAGTAGTGAAAACCAAAGGAGAAAAGGAAAGATATACCCATTTGAACGCAAAGTTCCAAAGAACAGCAAGCCGAGATAAGAAAGCCTTCCTCAGAGATCAATGCAAAGAAATAGAGGAAAACAAGAGAATGGGAAAGACTAGAAATCTCTTCAAGAAAATTAGAGATACAGAGGCAACATTTCATGCAAGCATAGGCTCGATAAAGGGCAGAAATGGTATGGACCTAACAGAAGCAGAAGATATTAAGACGAGATGGCAAGAATACACAGAAGAACTATACAAAAAAATTCTTCACGACCAAGATAATCTCGATGGTGTGATCATTCACCTAGAGCCACACATCCTGGAATGTGAAGTCAAGTGGACCTTACAAAGCATCACTGCAAACAAAGCTAGTAGAGGTGATGGAATTCCAGTTGAGCTATTTCAAATCCTGAAAGATAATGCTGTGAAAGTGGTGCACTCAATATGCCAGCAAATTTGGAAAATTCAGCAGTGGCCACAGGACTGGAAAGGGTCAGTTTTCATTCCAATCCCAAAGAAAGGCAATGCCAAAGAATGCTCAAACTACCGCACAATTGTACTCAACTCACACACTAGTAAAGTAATGCTCAAAATTCTCCAAGCCAGGCTTCAGTAATAAATGAACCATGAACTTCCCAATATTCAAGCTGGTTTTAGAAAAGGCAGAGGAATCAGAGTTCAAATTGCCAACATCCGCTGGATCATGGAAAAAGCAAGAGAGTTGCAGAAAAACATCTATTTCTGCTTTATTGACTATGCCAAAGCCTTTGACTGTGTAGATTACAAGAAACTGTGGAAAATTCTTAGAGAGATGGGAATACCAGATCACCTGACCTGCCTCTTGAGAAACCTTTATGCAGGTCAGGAAGCAGTTAGAACTTGACATGGAACAACAGACTGGTTCTCAATAGGAAAAGGAGTATGTCAAGACCATATGTTGTCACCCTGCTTATTTAACTTATATAGAGAGTACATCATGAGAAACGCTGGGCTGGAAGAAGCACAAGGTGGAATCAAGATTGCCAGGAGAAATATCAATAACCTCAGATATGCAGATGACACCACCCTTATAGCAGAAAGTGAAGAGGAACTAAAAAGCTTCTTGATGAAAGTGAAAGAGGAGAGTGAAAAAGTTCACTTAAAGCTCAACATTCAGAAAACTAAGAGCATGGCATCTGGTCCCATCACTTCATTGGAAATACATGACGAAACAGTGGAAACAGTGTCAGACTTTATTTTTTGGGGGCTTCAAAATCACTGCAGATGGTGGCTGCAGCCATGAAATTAAAAGACACTTAATCCTTGGAAGGAAAGTTATGACCAACCTAGATAGCATATTCAAAAGCAGAGACATTACTTTGCCAACAAAGGTCCGTCTAGTCAAGGCTATGGTTTTTTCCCAGTATTTATGTACCGATGTGAGAGTTGGACTGTGAAGAAAGCTGAGCACCAAAGAATTGACCCTTTTGAATTGTGGTTTTGAGAAGACTCTTGAGAGTCCCTTGGACTGCAAGGAGATCCAACCAGTCCATTCTAAAGGAGATCAGCCCTGGGTGTTCTTTGGAAGGAATGATGCTAAAGCTGAAACTCCAGTGCTTTGGCCACCTCAT
>NW_011494837.1:1962675-2029779 GCF_000754665.1 Bison bison bison | reverse complement strand
GATGAGATGACTGGATGGCATCAATGACTCGATGGATGTGAGTCTGAGTGAACTCCGGGAGTTGGTGATGGACAGGGAGGCCTGGTGTGCTGCGATTCATGGGGTTGCAAAGAGTCAGACCCGACTGAGCAACTGTACTGAACTGAACTGAACTGAGATGAGATCCAACCAGTCCATCCTAAAGGAGATCAGTCCTGGGTGTTCATTGGAAGGACTGATGTTGAAGCTGAAACTCTAATACTTTGCCCACCTGATGCGAAGTGCTGACTCATTGGAAAAGACACTGATGCTGGCAAAGATTGAGGACGGGAGGAGAAGTGGAGAAGAGAGGATGAGATAGTTGAATGGCATCACCAAATCGGTGGACATGGGTTTGGGTTGACTCCAAGAGTTGATGATGGACAGGGAGGCCTGGCGTGCTGCGGTTCATGGGGTCGCAAAGAGTCAGACACGACTGAGTGACTGAACTGAAGAGTCAGTATTGTCAAGATAGTACAGAGCTAACCTGTGATGCAGCTGCTTCCAAACATTTGAGGGACAGGAGGATTTGAAAGAGTGACACTTCTGGGTTACAGTATATATCTGTTTTTTAGCTTGTTTGATTTGTTATTACTTTTTTTTAAATTTTATTTTATTTTTAAACTTTACAATATTGTATTAGTTTTGCCAAACATAGAAATGAATCCGCCACAGGTATACTCGTGCTCCCCATCCTGAACCCTCCTCCCTCCTCCCTCCCCATACCCTCCCTCTGGGTCGTCCCAGTGCACCAGCCCCAAGCATCCAGTATCGTGCATCGAACCTGGACTGGCGACTCGTTTCATACATGATATTATACATGTTTCAATGCCATTCTCCCAAATCTCCCTACCCTCTCCCTCTCCCACAGAGTCCATAAGACTGATTTATACATCAGTGTCTCTTTTGTTATTACTTTTTAAGGACTATTATGCCAATCATCATGATGATTTTGGTCTGTTACTTTATTATTTTATTTTTCTATTTGGGTTATGCCAGCTTAATAAATTGAATGGGAAAATAGTCCCTCCTTCACTACCCGCAGAGAAACAGATTGACACAATTTCTTTCTTGAATGTTTGATAGAATTTATCAGTGAAATCCTCTAGATTTATTTTTTTCTTTTGGAAAAGTTTTAAAAATAATTTATTCAACCATAGATACATTTGGATTTAATTTTATTACAAAATATTTTATAAATTATTTTCTCAACAAATTTAAAAACTTTTAAATTCTCAAAATGTGTGGACATGAAATCACCCTGATTATCATTTTAATGTCTGTAGGATATTTGCTGACAATCCTTATATTTCTTCTTTTGCTGATTTGGGTTCCGTTTTTTGCAGAAGTATGAAAAAAATTGTTAATATTTCTTATATTTTTGAACAACCAGGTTTTGGCTTTTTTAATTTTCTGCTTTTAATCTTTTACCTACTTCATTGGTTTTCATTATTTTCATCCTTCTGTCTCCTTTTGTATTACTCTTCTCTCTCTTGTTTTGTGTCTTAAAATGGAAACTCAGGTTATTGATTTTAGAACATTCTTTTCTCTAGTATTATTTTAACTGTAACTTTTCCTCTGAGTCCTGTTTTAGCTGCATCCTAACAAATTTTCATGTTATAATCCCACTAATATACTACCACCTTCTTTTATGATTTAACAATGAACTTATTCACATATATACATATATATACACACATACATATATATACATACATACATACTCTATGGAACTTGTCACCTTTTTTTCTTGTCCTGCTTTTGACAAGGAACTTATCTTTCCTTTCCCCATTGGCCCTGTCTTGCTCAATTTGGATTCTCCCACCTGCACTGGTCTCCACAGTGTGGAGCTTTGTGTTGGCAAGGCATTGAGTTGTGTTGCTTCAGTGTATTAATAGGGTTCAAACTGCTTCAGCACTCTAAGTTCTGAATTGCGCATAAGGTTAATCTGGAGTAACTCTCTGATTTTCATTGCTCTTTAAGACTGGCCTAACATATCTTCCAATAACTAAAAATTTCAGCAGAAGCCAAGTTTGGATCTTGTGCTTCTTCCCATTATAGAGACAATGTAATTCTTATAGCTACCAGTGTGTTGCCCTTGCTTCAGTTCAGTTCAGTCACTCAGTCATGTCCTACTCTTTGTGACCCCATGAATTGCAGCACACCAGGCCTCCCTGTCCATCACCAACTCCCGGAGTTCATTCAAACTCACGTCCATCAAGTCAGTGATGTCATCCAGCCATCTCATCCTTTGTCGTCCCCTTCTCTTCCTGCCCCCAATCCCTCCCAACATCAGAGTCTTTTCCAATGAGTCAACTCTTCACATGAGGTGGCCAAAGTACATGAGTTTCAGCTTCAGCATCATTCCTTCCAAAGAAATCCCAGGACTGACCTCCTTTAGAATGGACTGGCTGGATCTCCTTGCAGTCCAAGGGACTCTCAGGAGTCTTCTCCAACACCACAGTTCAAAGGCATCAATTCTTTGGAACTCAGCTTTCTTCACAGTCCAACTCTCACATCCATACATGCCCTTGCTTACATGTGTTTATGAGTCTTCAAAGATATTTAGAGATATTCTGCCACCAAATTTAACAACAGATCTTGCCCAAAGGTCTTTAGTTTTACTATCTTAGTGATTTTTATCTGTTTTTAATGAAGAATTTGATAAGATAAAAAGGAATAATAACTATGATCATGCCATCACCATCTTCTCTAGAACCTCTCCTCTTGTAACTCTTTTTATTCACACAATATGTAACTGACCTTTATTATAAATTGTCTTATAATCTATGGATATTAAAATATAGAGAGAGTTCAGTCAGCAAAGGGAATTATGATTATCCTAATGAGTAGTCATTTGGTAACTAATTTTTAATATTCCTTAAGGATATGAAGTACACATTTAATAAATTTATTTTACTTCAGCTATTCTATAAAGTTAAATCCAGATGTTAGATATGTAAAATGTCAGCACTTTGAGATTTATTTATTTAAGTAGCTTCATGGGATTTTTTAGGGAATTTTCTAGGTGAACTGTAACAGTGATTTGGTAACAAATATACAGACAGAATAATTTTTGAAACTAATACCTACTCATTTCATTCAGCAGAAAATCAGTTGGGTCAGTGATGATGCAAAACAAATACACTGTGAAAACAAAATGGTTTCTTTGTATTGAGTTTTAACTGCCTTTAGGTTTTTACATGTTTTGCTAAATTGAAATTTCATACACTGAGAATACCTCTGATATTCTCTGATATTGCTCAGTTGCTTCCTATTCCTATGCTTTTCTGATAATGTCCTTTCTAGAATAGAAAATAAATGAGAAATTAATTGCTTAAACTCTGAAAAATGCTTTTGTTTGAACTCAATGAAGCACAAAGATAAATAGTGTATTACTAAAGGGAATTTAGCTCTGTTTATGACTGCTTGTAGTGTGAAAATGATTGCTTGTGATCTCTAAAGACTTGCTTTATTTTCAAAACATTGTATGTTCCTCACTCTATGAGAGAAAAATAGAAATGTAAAATAGAATATGGATTAAGGGACTTTCCTTTACTTAAACAATTTTTAAATGGTTCTGTGTCATTTTTGTGGTGTTTTGAATTCTATGAAAACCTTAACTGATATGGCTTCTCAAATAATGATGTACTGTAATATATTTACACTCTAATTTTTTTGCCATTCTTTATCATCCATGTTACTTATTCTCTGTAATAATCATTTACTATAATACAAATGCTTTCTTTTATTTTTCCATGCACCCTTTGAAGATTTTGAACTAGAAATATAGAATCTCTTTGAAACAAGTTTGTAGGTTTGTTACAGTCATCTAGCACCTAAACATAACTCTCAACATAGTTCATAACATAAATCATATTTTCATATGGATTTTACCATTTAAAAAGCACAAAATATGCTTTACAAATAACATAAACTATATAAACAATAAAGTATATTTTGAAGTACTTATTTCACTGAAAAACTAGATTGAACATAACTAAAGTGCATAAGCTAATTTTCTATGAATTCTAAGTTAGTAATACGTAGATTTAACACACCATGGAAAGAAGTCAATAAATTACATCTTTTAACCATTTATATATTATATATTAAGCACTATATATGTTATAAATCAAGTACTAGATTTAATGTAATTTCTACAAGGCTATATTGCACTATTTTGTCATTATTCTTATTTACCTCAAACTTAATAGTTCAATAAGTCATACCTCCTTAAAGGAAAGATTTTTTTCTCATTCCTTTGTTACCTAATATATAGTATGAAATTTTTGAAAAGTTGATAGAAAATATCAACTAATATTGTATATACATACATATACATTTTTTGTTATTTAGTCACCAAGCCATTCTCACTCTTTTTGTGACCACATGCCCTGCAGCCCACCAGGCTCCTCTGTCCATGGGATTTCCCAGGCAAGAATACTAGAGTAGGTTGCCATTCTCTTCTTATGGGGATATCCCCAATGCGAGGATCAAACCCTCATCTTCTTGCATTGGTGGGTGGTTATCACTGAGCCACCAGGAAAGACCATACATATGCATATAATAACTATCAGGTTTATATTTGTATATTCATAGGTCAACCCATTTGAAATAAGTTTCAGAGTTAAGATATATATATATATATATATATAGTGAATTGCCTCTGTTTCTTTGCATTGTTCACATAAAAAGGCTTTCTTATCTTTCCTTGCTATTCTTTGGAACTCTGCTTTCAGATTGGGATACCTTTCTTTGTCTCCTTTGCTTTCACTTCTCTTCTTTTCTCAGTTATTATAAAGACTTCCTCAGGAAACAACTTTGCGTTTTTGCATTTCTTTTTCTTGGAGATGTATTTGACACCACCTCCTATACCATGTTACGAACCTCCATCAGTAGTTCTTCAGGCATCCTGTCTATCAGATCTAATCCCTTGAATCTGGAATACCAGACCACCTGACTTGCCTCCTGAGAAACCTGTGTGAAGGAGAAGAAGCAACAATGACAATCAGACATGGAACTACAAACTGGTGCAAACTTGGAAAAGGAGTACTTCAAGGCTGTATACTGTCACCTTGCTTTTTAAATATATATGCAGATTACATCATGTGAGATTGCTAAGAAAAATATCAATAATCTCAGATATGCAGATTCCAATACCCTAATGGCAGAAAATGAAGAGGAGCTAAAGAACATCTTCATGAAGATGAAAGAGGGAAGTGAAAAATCTGGCTTAAAACTAAACATTCAAAAACTGAATATCATGGTATCCAGTCCTATTCAGTCAATTCAGTTCAGTCGCTCTGTTGTGCCCTGCTCTTTGCAACCCTATGGACTGCAGCACACCAGGCCTCCCTGCCCTTCACCAACTCCCACAGAGCTTGCTTAAACTCATGTCCATCAAGATGGTGATGCCATTCAACCATCTCATCCTCTGTCGTTCCTTTCTCCTCCTGCCTTCAATCTTCCCCAGCATCAGGATCTTCTCCAGTGAGTCAGTTTTTCACATCAGGTGGCCAAAGTATTGGAGTTTCAGCTTCAACATCAATCCTTCCAATGAATATTCAGGACTGATTTCCTTTAGGATGGGTTTGTTGGATCTCCTTGCAGTCCAAGGGACTCTCAGGAGTCTTCTCCAACACCACAGTTCAAAAGCATCAATTCTTCAGTGCTCAGCTTTCTTTATAGTCCAACTCTCACATCCTTACATGACTACTGGAAAAACCATAGTTTTGACTAGACAGACCTTTGTTGCAAAGTAATGTCTCTGCTTTTTAACATGCTGTCTAGGTTTGTCATAGCTTTTCTTCCAAGAATCAAGTGTCTTTTAATTTCATGGCTGCAGACACCATCTGCAGTGATTTTGGATCCCAAGAAAATAAAGGTTGTCACTGTTTCCATTTTCTTCCCCATCTATTTGCCATGAAGTGATTGGAACGGATGCCATGATCTGTTTGTTTGTTTGTTTGTTTTTTAATCTTTGTTTTTTGAATGTTGAGTTTTAAGCCAGCTTTTTCACTCTCATCCTTCACTTTCATCAAGAGGCTCTTTAGTTTCTCTTCACCCTTTTCCATAAGAATGGTGTCATCTGTGTATCTGAGGTTATTGATATTTCTCCTGGCAATCTTGATTCCAGCTTGTGCTTCATCCAGCCCAGTGTTTCTCATGATATACTCTGCATATAAGTTAAATAAGATGGTCTGTTATTCCCATGTCTTGAAGAATTTTCCACAAGAGATGGGAATACCTGACCACTTTACCTGCCTCCTGGGAAATCTATATGCAGGTCAAGAAGCAACAAAGGTCATGTGGAAGGAGGCTAGGCATACGCAAAGGCGGGATCGAGCCTCGGGAGTCTCCCCGGATATTCTCGAGTATCTTCCCCCAAAAAACCAGAGTCTGCCTACTTTATTGCTTTGTGCTCTCACCTCTGACTTTACTGGGGGCTGTCCCCTACCACCATCTCTCTCTCTGTGTCAAAGAGTTAACTTACAGCTCCAATTAATAAAGTTCCTGGGCAATTAGGAGTGTTTAAATCCAAACCCCTCAGATAGCTCTCTAACTCGCCTGACAAGTTTACCTGGACTCCTGCAGCTATGCATACGATTGTTGACAGTCTCCCAGCCTCCAGAGGCATGGGAAGCTTAAGATATTCAAATAGCTTAGAGCCTCTCAGAGAGTTAGAAACTGTCAGAATAAGACTAGTAAAGGATTTCATTGATGAGTCAATGTTTGTTGCCAAGTTTTCACATCCCCTGAATTGTATCCTTGAATATGTATTAATTAATAGTTGGTATGTAGAAAAAATAAGTAGTGGCCTTGGTGTTAGTAACTTTAGACCCTTAAGGTAATAAATTCTTTCCTTTGTTGTAAACCCATTACACATCCACCCTATAGGAATGCAATTTTATCTTTGGAAGATGGCGCCAAACCTTAAAATAATTACTCTTAGAGAAAATAAGTCTTTGTTGATAAGTCCTTGTCAAGAGTCATAAAATGTTAATAGGCCTTCTGGCCAGAAGATGATGTAAATCACCTAAACCATTTGTATACGATAAATTTGCAGGAAAGAAACCCTGGTTTTTGATAAGAATCAAAGACTGCTGACTTTGCATCCCCTATTATCCTCTATGTGTAACTTAGGGTATATAAGCCCCTGTTGAAAATAAATCTATGGGCCTTGCTCACCAACGCTTGGTCTCCCCATGTCATTCTTCCCTTTAACTTCCAGCTGAGTCTCCATCTGGAGCGCGGAACCCACCATGCTTACTAATTATGCCTGGGCTTCTAAGACCCACTTGAGAAGGTGTCTAGGGTGAGGCACTTCCGCTATTCAAGAGGGCGCCTGCGGCCTACGTAAGTGGTGCAAACTTCTTGTCTTGAAGTTTTATTGGTCTCCCGCGTAAACCAAGCTACTCAGCCTCTTTTCTCCATTGAATTTTCCTACTGAGCTATCCTCATTCTATTATTCTTTATATCTCTAATTAGCATATAAATAGTCGCCTAGGCCGTCTCTCCTTCGAATACCCTGGATCAGCTGGGGCTGGTCCCCGGCAAGAACCGGACATGGAACAACAGACTGGTTCCAAACTGGGAAAAGAGTATATCAGGCTGTATATTGTTCTCTGAGTATAAATTAAATAAGCAGGTTAACACCAGTCCCATTACTTCATGGCAAATAGATGGGGAAAAAATGGAAACAGTGACAGACTTTATTGTCTAAGGCTCCAAAATCAATGCAGACAGTGACTGTAGACATGAAATTAAAAGACACTTGCTTCTTGGAAGAAAGGCTATGACAAACCTAGACAGTGTGTTCAAAACAGAGGCATCATTTTTCCAACAAAGGTCAGTAGAGTCAAAGCTATGGTTTTTCCAGTAGTCATGTATGGATGTAAGAGTTGTAGCATAAAGAAGGCTGAGTGATGAAGAATTGATGCTTTCAGACAGTGGTGCTGAAGAAAACTTTTGAGAATCCCTTTAACATCAAGGAGATCAAACCAGTGAATTCTAAAGAAAATCAACTCTGAATATTCATTGGAAAGACTGATGCTTAAGCTGAAGCTCCAATATTTGAGCACCTGATGCAAAGAGCTGACTCATTGCAAAAGACATTGATGCTGGGAAAGATTGAGGGCAAAGAGAGAAAGGGTTGACAGAGGAAGAGATGGTTGGATGGCATCATCAATCAATGGACTTCAATTTGAGCAAACTCTGGGAGATAGTGAAGGACAGGGAAGCCTGGTGTATTGCAGTCCATGGGATCGCAAAGTGTCAGACATGCCTGAGCAACTGAACAACAACCTAGTGAACTTCCTTCTATCCCTATTTGAATAACTAGCATCTCCAATATACCATGTTTTATGTTGGACGGAGCATAGAAAAACAACTGCATATCAGTGCTAGGGTGAGCATCTTTCATGTATCCAAAGTAAAAAGATACACTGTGTGTGTGTATGTGTGTTAGTTGGTCAGTCATGTCTGACTCTTTGCAACCCCATGGACTGTAGCCCACCAAGCTCCTCTGTCCATGGAATTCTCTAGTCAAGAATACTGGAGTGGGTAGCCATTCCCTTCTTCAGGGGATCTTCCTGACCCAGGGATTAAATATGGATCTCCTGCATTGCAAGCAGTTTCTTTACCACCTGAGCCACCATGGAAGATCCCTAAAAGACACTTTGCATACAGGTATACACTGATATAAACAATGAGTGACTTCTTACAAAGTAATACTGATGTGGAGATTCATATTGTCCGTAATGAGGTAATTTTCGTATGATTCAAGGAAATAGTGGAGGTCATAAAAATGTGTCTATTTCTGTAACTGATAATTTATATATCCGATCTAGGTTATTGCTCAGCATGCCTCTTTTAACTTTTCTTTCTTAACAATGAGTCAAATTATTTTGTCTTGCTTCTTGATTTTTGATCAAGATATTCTAGATATCTTGCTTTACAAAATTAAAAACTGCAGTATGTATTATTATTTGTTCCCAGGAAAAGTTATGCCAAGTCAATACAATCTATCTGAGCTGAGTTTGAATTTATTATTTATTGCCTTAGTTTGGCTCAGCTCACAACTAGCTTCACATGTTTTGAAGGCAACATGAGGATGTATCCCTCATTAGAACACTGGATCAGAGCACAGTGGAGATTCTGTGTTCACTAGATGATATGCTTCCAAGGCACCAACTTTCCTAACGATGGAAGAGCCCTCTGCCTTGAAATGTGGATACTAGATGTGGGAGTTACTTTAGTCCTCTTTGTTCTATCATCCCAGCAGTAGCTTTCTGTCTCTCAGAATAGAGACACTTCCCCATCTATAAACCTGCATTTTATAATGAGGACCTAATGTTTTCTACCAGGTTGTCTGTGGCTCTCTTTGTGACTGCAGCTTCAGGCAAGACATTGCCTTTCACCTACAGAGGATGTGCTCAGACTCTGAGGAGACCTCTCTATTTCCTTGCCCTGATTCCGATCTTTTGCCTACTATCACTATGCACTTGTTAAAAGTCTATGGGAAAGTGTTGGCCAGTAGCTACATACGCAGTCAGACAGACTGTAGGCTATGATTCCTACAGTCATTAATTGTTTATGCCAGACCAGTTACAGCTAGTTAAGTGTGATTAATATATGGTTAATTTCTCATTAATCTTGTCTGTATTGTATTTCTCTGCTCCACTACTCCGTCAGGGATGAAGGCCAAGCTGGATCACGTCTCTCCTAGAAATGACAACTTACATTCTGAAATTTAGTTCACTTAAGTTTCTTTGCATGCTTAACCATTTAATAGGCTTTAAAATTATGCTGGTTTAACTGGTCCAGTCTGCTTTTGTGTGTAGGGTGAGAGCAATACTCTCTTGCTAGTTTCTACATCCTAATTAGAGGCTATAGTTTAGTGGATTTCTCTTTCAGTTGGTAATTATAAAAGTATATACAGTTCAAATTTTAAATCTACCTTCATTGGTATGACATATTTATAAAGAATAAGCTTATACTTTTTTTTCAGCTCCTTGTACACTATACTATACCTAATACTCATTACTTCTTCATTAAGTATCTAAATTCTATTGTTCAATTAAAAATTAAAATTTATCCATATAACTTTGCTTCTTTGGTTTCCTGTATCACATACATTTGCTAGAGTCATCTATATCATATATAGGAAGTTTATACTTAATAGACTTGATTTTGTTTATAAATTATTGTCCACTTTTTGGTGGAAATCAGCTTATCAAAATTGATGTATAGTATTAGAGAAAATACATAATAATACATATATGTGGGCATTGAAATGGGACAAATATACTGCATCCACTTATGAAAGTCATCAATGTGAGCACTTTTCCAATTGTAAGAACTCATTATATTGGCATTCAGAAAGAGTCATTTAAATGTCAACTTCTCTTAAACTCAGAATCTAAATAGCTCCTGAGATATCTAACAGAAGTGTGTAAAAGAGAAAAACAAAGTTAAACAGATACACGGAAGAAAGTCACATTCAGGAAGCCAACAAACATTACTGGAAAAAAATCTAGGTCACCAAGTAAGTATAATTTTTTAGGGATACTGAGTAGTATTTAATCAGTGGTTTTCATGAATGACAATAAGGAATACATGCATTATTTAAAGAGTCCATTCATTTTCCCTAATAGACTTGTACAAACATATTAAATAAATGATTAAGATGTAAATTACAGAAAAACTATTTAAATATATAATCTTGAATAAAGTTGTCAAACTAATAAAAATTCAAAGGAAAAGCAATAAAAAGAAAATAAAACTAAGTATAGAATCAACTATAATTCTATTTATTAAATTGGATCAGAGAACAACAGTTATTTAAGAATAAACAGATGTGGAAGTGAAAATTCAACAAACCTAATGGGATCAAAAATTCTTAAGGTTTAATCATTTCTACAATGACAATTGTTTTAAGACATGTTTTATTGTTACTGCCACAATTTTCATATTAAATAGTGACTTATTTATTCCTTTTTTGAAGCACCAGGATTAAATACTCTTCCACTGAATAATAAAGCTGACTGACCAATCATTTCAACATAAATGTGAGAAATGGAGATTCCTTAAACATGAAGTCAAGTGGGTGGAAGAGTGTCGAATCAAAATGGTATATTTTGATTTTAAAAAATCAAGAAGTCAAAAGCCTTGTATATGTTTGGTAGAAGTTCAGGAAATATGTGCAATGGAAGATTTGAGTTTCACTTAGGCAATAACATAAACTCATTTATAAATGTTGCTGTGTGTATGTGTGTGTGTGTGTGTGTGTGTAGATCTAAGCACTGCACTGTAAATATAGAGATAGGAGTCTTGGGGGTTTAAATAAAGATATACCAGCCTTTCTGGTGGCTCAGTTGGAAAAGAACCTGCCTGCAATGCAGAAGACCCAGGTTCAATACCTGGATTGGGAAGATCACCTGGAAAAGAAAACGGCAACCCACTTCAGTATTGTTGCCTGGGAAATCCCATGGACAAAGGAGCGTAGAGGACTACAGACAATGGAGTTGCAAGACCCCTGGGGTCACGAGAGTCAGACATGGCTTAGCGACTAAAATCACCACCACTACCACCAGTGCAGAGAAAGTGTGACTGAAAAATAAGAAAGGAGTGTCAAAATAAAAAAGGGAACTAAGTATTTTATAATTAAAAATTTGTTGAAACATTTGACTTCAGTGTTCCAATGTATAGATCTACTGAGAATCACACACCTGCAAGATTCTAGGCATTTTTTTTTCTGTAAAATTCTTGCTCTATATTTGAGAACCTCTGGTGATACCAACCTGTCATTCCTTTTTACTTTCTATTAAGATATAAAACAGTATTCATAGATTATAAAAAATTGATTAGTTTTTACATTAGAAATTCAGAACAAGCAGAAGGATAGTCCTGTCATGGGGAAGAATCTGAATCTTGAAGATCCAACCAGTCCATCCTAAAGGAAATCAGTCCTGAATATTCATTGGAAGGATGGACACAGAAGCTGAACCTCCAATACTTTGGCTACCTGATGGGAAGAAGTGACTCATTGGAAAAGACCCTGATGCTGGAAAAATTGAAGGCGGGAGGAGAAGGGGATGACACAGGATGAGATGGTTGGATGACATCACCGACTGATGGACATGAGTTTGAGCAGGCACCAGGAGTTGGTGATGGACAGGGAGGCCTGGCACACTGCAGTCCATTGGGTCGCAGAGTCGGAAATAACTGAGTGACTGAACTGAACTCCCTTAAAATATTTTATTTTAGTTTCTATTAAAACAAAATATATTCCCCTTCTTCCTTCCTGATTACTTCTTAATATTATATGCTAGTCTTATTTTCTCTATGCAATTTCTAAAGGTTGAAGGGCCTGGGATTTCAATTGTGGGACTTCTCATATATCACTTCCATCAAGAATCTCATTTCTTTCCATAATTTTAAATTCCACATATAGGGTAAATCAAACATTAATATAGACATAATTATCTTTGCTTCTGCTCCATACCCACAAAGACAACTGCATATTTGATGTCACCATTTGGTCATTTCATGAATATCTCAAACTTAAAATGTCCACACATTAAAAATATTCTCCAGTCTCCCACCCTTCAAATAGATGCTCTGTTTGTTAGCCAGTGAGACATTTTCTTGACCCCATTACTTTCTTTCATTCTTCACATTTAAACCAGCACTAATTCCTCTGAGTTGCTAAATATATTAGTTTCCCATTGCTGTAGTAACAAATTACCACAAATTTAAGAATTTAAAACAAAACAAATGTATTCCGTTATATTTTTGAATGCTAGAAGTCTAAAATCAGGCACTTTGCAGGGCTATATTCTAACTGAAGAATTCATGATGTTAGGTTAAGTTGCTTTAGTCATGCCCAACTCTTTGCAATACTATGTACTATAGCTTGCCAGGCTCCTCTGTCCATGGGATTCTCCAGGCAAGAATACTGATGTGGGTTGCCATTTCCTCCTCCAGGGGATCTTCCCAACCCAGGAGTCAAACCAAAGGCTCTTAGGTCTCCTGCATTAGCAGGTGTGTTCTTTACCACTAGTACCATCTGGGAAGCCTTTTGAAACCCAGAGAGCTATCTACAAAAGCAGGCTCCAGCTCAGGACACTTTTAGCTACAAAAGCAGACACACATCCAGGAATGCCAGCTCTGCACACAGCTCTAAGGCCACACCCGTGTGGCTACTTGATCACAGCTCCATGAGAGACCAGCTTGACTGGCTCTCATGAGAGAACTGGAGAACATTGTAGGAGGAGGATCTCCTGGGGAGAAGACATCCTACCTGATGAAGCAGGCCCGAGTTCAAAGCAGACTGAGGGCACCTGTGGGAAGACCACTGTATCCAGCTTCTTTTAGAAGAATTTTATGTTAGTTTCCATTTTAAAAAATGGAATTTTTGGAAGAATTCATAAGAGAACTCATTTACTTGCCTTTCCTAACTTCTAGAAGCTGCTCAGATTCCTTGGTATGTGGCACCTTCCTATGTGTTTAAAGCTGGCAATGTAAAATTCCCTATCTCTCTCTTGCTCTCTCTCTCTCTCATTCCCTCCTTCTATTCTTCTCCTCCTTTTACCTTCGTCTCTGTTTTCATCATCATATCTCCTTCTCTGACACTGTATCTCCTGTCTCCCTTATTTTCTTATCAGGTCCCTTGTGAATGATCAGGCTTCCCCAGTGGCTTAGTGGTAAAGAATCTACCTGCAAGATAGGAGTCACAGGAGGTGCAGGTTCGATCCTAGGGTAGGGGAGACCCCCTGGAGAAGGGCATGGCAACCCACTCCAGTATTCTTGCTTGGAGAATCCCATGGACAGACGAGCCTGGCATGCTACACATTCATAAGGGCACAAGGAATCAGACACAACTGAAGAGACTTAGCATGCACCCATGCACCTTCAGGATTACATTGATGTTATGGTAGTTTAGTTGCTAAGTCGTGTCCTACTATTGTGACCACCTGAATTGTAACCTGTCAGGTTCCTCTGTCAATGGAATTCTCCAGGCAGGGCCACCCAACAATCCTAGATAATTTCTCCAATCAAGAAGCTTAATTTAATTGCATCCTCAAAGTGTCTTTCACTATGAAAACTACCATCCTCACAGGTTCCAGGAATTAGGATGTGAATAACTTGGGGTGTCATTATTCAGCATACCATAATGTCCTTCCACAACATTATTTCAATCTATACTCTTTTCTGCTTACTTATACACTGTAAACCCAAGATACCATTAGTTTCTCCTGGAAAGATTTCCCAACTGGTTTCTAATTACCATGACATACTCTTTCAGTGCATTTCCTACTTAGTGATCACAATTGGTGTCATTAAATAAAAATATGTTCGCATATTCATCTTTAAAGAAAATTAACAGCTTTCCATTGCATTTAGTATGAATTTCACAGTCTTTAATGTGGCCTTGCATAATTGGGTTCCCATATAGAATCTCATACTTTGTCTAATTCTCCTGCTTACTTCATCACTGCACAATAGATAACTGACTTCCCATTTAAATGAACTCCACATAAATATTTGCAATTTCTTTTACTCTGTATTGTTTTTCCCTGACTCTTTATAACACAATATGATAGTACAAGGTCTGTATTATAAAATAAGATAAACCTACAAAGTCTTTGGGCTTCCCAGGTGGATCAGTGGTAAACTATTCACTTGTAATACAGGAGTCACAGGAGACATGGATTTGGTTCCTGGGTCAGGAGGATCCCCTGGAGGAGAAAATGGCAACCCATTCCAGGATTCTTGCCTGGAAAATCCTGATGGAGCCTGGAAGGCTACAGTCCAGTTCAGTTCAGTGGCTCAGTCCTGTCCAACTCTTTGAGACCTCATGGACTGCAGCACACCAGGCCTCCCTGTCTATCACTAGCTTCCAGAGTTTACCCAAACTCATGTCCATTGAGTCAGTGATGCCATCCAACCATTTCATTCTCTATTGTCCTCTTCTCTTCCTGCTCTCAATCTTTCCCAGAATCAGGGTCTTTTCCAATGAGTCAGTTCTTTGCATCAGGTGGCCAAAGTATTGGAGTTTCAGCTTCAATAGCAGTCCTTCCAATGAACACTCAGGACTGATCTCCTTTAGGATGGACTGCTTGGATCTCCTTGCTGTCCAAGGGACTCTCAAAAGTCTTCTCCAACACCACAATTCAAAAACATCAATTCTTCAGCACTCAGCTTTCTTTATAGCCCAACTCTCACATCCATACATGACCACTGGAAAAACCATAGCCTTGACTAGACAGACCTTTGTTGGCAAAGTAATGTCTCTGCTTTTTAATATGCTGCCTAGGTTGGTCATAACTTTCCTTCCAAGGCTACAGTCCATGGGGTCACAAAGAGTTGGACATGCCTGAATGACTGAGAACACACTAGATCTTTTTTACCCAGGAGGTTTATAATTCTTGGACTGTATAGTACTTTGAAAAGAGCTCCAAATATTTCCAATGTTCTTTCCTTCTTTAACTTCATGAATGTCAATGCAGACTTAAATCTTCTGTAGTGGTACTTTGTCTTTTATCTGAATTTGCTTTCTGAATAATTTTCCACCTTCACTTTCTGTGTTTTATGATGCTAGTAAATAATTCTCTTGATTCCTTTGCAAACTAAATTCTAGTTCTATTCAGTCATGGGAGATCTTGGTGAATGACTTGAGGACAAGAGGAATAAAGAAGTTCAGGTATTCTCACCCACTGGGTAGTATGTTTGGCATACTTTGTCCAGTTTCTGATACTGAGCACTTCGATCATAAGTTCAGCCACTCTCAGCCAAGCCTCTAAATTCAGTTATGTAGCCTCAGCTACTGATCTCTTTCAAAACTAAATGCTACCTTTGCACTTCTAGTCATAGGGATGAAGATAACTTCTTTACTAATTGCATAAGTCAGGATTCTCCAAAGAAACAAAACCAACAAAATGTACATATACATATCATGTGATAAGTATATATAAGGAGATAAATAAATATATATATGAGATACATATATACATACACTTTGTGTGTGTGTGTGTGTGTGTGTGTGTGTACATGCTCAGTCATGCCTGACACTTTGCAACCCCATGGACTGTAGCCCTCCCGGCTTCTCTGTTCATGGGATTCTCCCGACAAGAATACTGGAATGGGTTGCCATTTCCTCCTCTAAAGAATCTTTCCCACCCAGGGATCAAACCTGCTTCCTACATCTCCTGCATTGGCAAGTGGATTCTTTACCACTGAGCCACCTAGGAAGCCCATGTGTGGGTATAAAAACATGTATACTTATGTATGTATATTTGTGTGTCAACTGAAGAAAGATGCACAACCTAAAAGTTGTGAGCTAAATTCTATACAGGGATCTTACTGAGTTCTATAGCCTGGAAGACAGCCTCTCAGATAACTCTGAGGAACTGCTCTGAAGAGCTAAAGAAGAAGCCAGGATATATATGAGTGTTTATTTTTTTCTCTCTAGAAAAGAATATGTTAGTTGAACATCAGAAGATTATTGCTAATCACAAAAAACAGTCATCTCAAGCTAATGATTTTAGTGCTTTTCTATGTGTGGGAGGATGTAAGAATCTGTGTTCCTTGAAAGTATTCTTTTGATTCACATCTTAACTACCCAGAGCCCTTATCCAAGGCACAGTACGATTCCTGTTTTCCTTCAGCCTGAATTCCCCTCAGGGTGGTTGATTGCTTTAGCTAATGACTTAATCTCTGTAGAGCTGGAATGGTGGGCAATATTCCTTGTTTACATATGATTGTATATGCAAGGGTATAGATATACAAAGAGATCATATATATATCAGTTCAGTTCAGTCGCTCAGTCATGGCCGACTCTTTGTGACCCCACGAATCGCAGCATGCCAGGCTTCCCTGTCCATCACCAACTCCCAGAGTTTACTCAAACTCATGTCCATTGAGTCAGTGATGCCATCCAGCCATCTCATCCTCTGTCATCCCCTTCTCCTCCTGCCCCCAGTCCCTATATATATTTAGAGAGAGAGAGAGACAGATATATTGAAATAGGTACAATCTCTTTACAAAGTCTGTTTCAAGATTTTCAGGGTGAGTTAGCAAGCTAGATGGCCAATAGAACCAATGGTGTAGTTTTAGTCCAAGTCAAGAGGCCTGAGAACCTAAAGGTTTGATGGAGCAGTTCCAGTCTAAAGCTTGGCAGGCTTGAAACCCAAGAAGAGAAACTGATGTTTCAGTTTGCGTCCAAAGGCAGGAAAATTTTCCTATTTAAAATCTGCCAGGCAAAAGAATTCACTCTTATTTAGGGGAGAGTCAAACTTTCTGTTCTACTCAGGTCTTCAACTGATGTGTGAGGCACAGCCACATTAGACATATCTAACCATTTAAATGTTAATCTCATCCCCAAACCTCCTAACAGAAACACCTAAAATAGTGTTTGACCAAATCTGGGTACTCTCTAGCCTAGTCAAGTTGACACATAAAATTAACTATCACACCCCAGTGATGTTGTTAATTTCTCGGTGGCCTCACTACATAGTTTGTATTTTCAGGTCTTCCTTCACAGGGAAAAACAGAGAAACAATAACCTGATTTAATTCTCCTTTTTGACATGCATGGAGTATATTCCCTGTTTCTGAATGGATCTTGGCTGATATAACAGATTTCCTTTTTTAATGGATAATTTCTCCTCAAGTTCTAATTACCCGCAAATCTATATTTACCACAATTTATTCACAGTTTATCAGGAGTTTCCTTGATAGCTCAGTTGGTAAAGAATCCATCTTCAATGCAAGAGACTCTGATTCAATTCTTGGGTCAGGAAGATCCTCTGAAGAAGAGATAGGCTACCCACTCCAGTATTCTTAGTCTTCCCTTGTGGCTAAGCTGATAAAGAATCACCTGCATTGCAGGAGACTGGGGTTTGATCCCTGGGTTGGAAAAATCTCCTGGAGAAGGGAAAGGCTACCCACTCCAGTATTCTGGCCTGGAAAATTCCATGGAGTCTATAGTCCAAGGGGTTGCAAAGAGACGGACATGACTGAATGATTTTCACTTTCACTTTAAGAGAGACCCATGGGGACTTCTTGGTGGCCCAGTGCTTAAGAATTTGCCTGTTAGTGCAGGGGATATGAGTTTGTTTCCTGATCAGGAACTATGATCCCATATGCCACAAGGGAGCTAAGCCCAGAAGCCACAACTACTGAAGCTTACATGCTTTAGAGACCTTGCTCTGCAACAAGAGAAGCTAACAGAAGATGAAATCCCATGCCCCTCAACGAGACAGTAGTTCCTGCTCACCAAAACTAGAGAAAGTCCACACACACCGATGAAGATCCAGTGCAGCCAAAAATAAAAGAAATATTTTTTTTTTTAAAGACTCAAGTAAGTGTATAAACATTACTTTAACCCATTTTCCCAGTTGTTTTCTTTGGTAAGTCAGGGTACACATTGATGCACTCATTGCCCATTATCCCTTGCTTCTGAAGGAGCATTTTATGTTCCTCAGATAAAGACCAAGGAAAAATTTTGTACAGTTTCTCCCCTTTATTCAAAATAGCCTTTTCCCTCATTTATAAATTGTCTTATCTGATAATTGTTTCAAAAATTAATGAGTGAAAACTGAGAAAAATGAATGCATTTATATAATGAATTTCAAGTTTATATATTATACAAATACTTTTAAAATTTTGTGTGGTTCTATGGTATTACTGCTTTATTTAAATAAATATCTGTAAATAAAACTGAAACACAGTAAAGCCAGCATCTAAATTATCTGTTTTAAAAAGATTCAGATATAGTTAAAGTAGAAAATTTATTTTTAGCAATATGATTTCTCAAAAGAAAATTACAAGCAACAAATAACTGCCGCATGTTAACTGTATGAGTTAGAAAACACAATAAAGAAATGTGATAGAGTTTGGCTTGTCTAGAAAGCTTCTAATTGTCATTGATCAAAACCTTAGCTTTACAAGAATTTAACTTGCATCAGAAAGAAGTCACTCAGGCTTGAAGTTCAGAAAGGAAATTTTGTAAATAAAACAGTCAAGTAGCATGAAATGCAAAAAATAGATTTAATTAGATGTGTTATATAAACAGTGAATGTCCAGAATTCTTCTGATAATTATTAGACATCCACTCAGAACTCAGATAAGAAGGCTGTTTGTAATTAAGATTCTATAGTATACCTGGAGATTCATAATTATCACACAAACTAAGCTCACTTGGAATTGCAGTATCATCCTCTAGGCTTAACCTTCTCCAGATTAAGTTGCTTATATGGTATATCTAAGTCCAAATAGACAGCATAGTTGTAATTCTATAAAAACCTCTCCATACATAAAGGAGTTAAACACTCCTCAAATAGAAAAGTCTTATAATAGAAATTTAGAGTTAAATATGACTCAAACCTATTAATGATTGAACAGAAATACTTTTCTCCTAGTTCAGTTACAAGATTATTGAAAACAGCTTTTAATGTTTTTAAGTAACTTAGATCATTTTAGAAATTATCTGCAAAATTGTAATTAAATATTTTATGAGAGACTAATGTGATTGGAACAAGTATTTTTCTGACAACTGAATAAAATATTTATTAGTAAATCTGATTATTAATTAAATACATTAATATTAATCTGATTTTTTAATTTCTTTAATTAAGACTTCACTTTCTTGTTGATTTGAGGACCATTTTCCCAAACATATCCCCTGAGGTTTATTTGAATTCTTGTCATCATAACTACCTTTCCTAGATTCATGTTTAATCTTCTTAAAATCGTGTCTTGGTGGTAAGTATCCATTGCTTTACAATTCCCGTAGACTAAGTACTAATTTTCAGTGATCTCTACTCTGGGAAATAATCATTTCCATTTATATTCTCTGCCTTCTACTCAAGTGTTTCTTATGCTGTATCTTCTTACCCAGTAAACTTACTCTAAAGAATAAGTGGTATCAGTGAGACACACAATAACCTGGCTTCTTTCCATCCTTTCTTCTTCTGAAGAGCACCTGACACAGGCTGACTACTCATGCTCAGATTTTGTATCTTAACTCAGTTATGAATACAATAAAATTTGAAAATTAGTAAAAGAAAGTTTTATTGTACTACAGAGGAAATTTGCATCTAGAAGATGGGAAACTAACTGCGTATATGAAATAATTTAAAAGCATTTTAAAATACTAGAAAAATGATTATCAGTGTGGAGCTTGTATGCCCTAAAGAAGTTCAAAAGAGTTCAAAAATGGAGTCAACAACTGTTTCCTTCTCCTCTAAACCTCTCAACCCCAAAATCAAGATTCAGATGGACTAAAGGCAAGAGTTCAGTTCTAAATAAGGAAGAAATTACGTGTGTGTGTGTGTGTGTGTGTGTGTGTGTGTGTTTGGAGGGGGCAGGTATTTCAGATGTATAGAGTTTAAAGGTAACTGGAAAACAGTTACATTCCCAAATATCCTTTTTCCAGCACCCAGATTAGAAAGTGGCATTTAACCAATAATTCTTCTATTTTTGCATGTAGTCAAAAATTTATTATCTAACCAATTCACTTACTATAAAATATCACAAATAGAAGTCAAATTATGGGCTGATGGAAATCAATTTAAAAATTCACTTTTGCTACATTTTGTCAATTTGCTTTTCAAATATACTGAAAAACAGAAATAATCTTGGGCTTGGGGAAAATTTTTTAGATATACCAAAAAAGGCAGAATCTATGAGAGAAATAAGTAACCTGGATTTCATTAAAATTAAAAGTCGCAAAGACTCAGAAAGAGTCGGACATGACTGAACAACAAAACTATACTGAATGACCAAACTGAGCTGAACTGAAAGTTTTTAATTATAAAAGATACTATCAGAGAAAAGACAAGCCAAGGATTAGGGGGGAAATTGCAAAAGGAAGATCTGATAAAAGAGTATTATTCAAAATTTTAAAAAGAATTATTAAAATCAACACATTGTTCAGTCACTCAGTCATGTTCAACTCTATGTGGCCCCATTAACTACAGCATGCCAAGCTTCCCTGTCCTTCACCATCACCCAGAGCTTCCTCAAACTCATGTCTATTGAGTTGGTGATGTCATCCAACCATCTCATCCTTAATTGTCCCCTTTTCCTTCTGTCTTCAATCTTTCCCACCATCAGGGTCTTTTCAAAGGAGTCAGTTCTTCACATCAGCCAGCCAAAGTATAGAAGCTTCAGTATCAGTTTTTCCAATGAATATTCAGGAATGATTTCCTTAAGGACTGACTGGTTTTATCTCCTTGCAGTCCAAGGGACTCTCAAAAGTCTTCTCCAACACCACAGTTCAAAAGCATCAATTCTTTGGCGCTCAGCTTTCTTTATAGTCCAACTCTCACTTACTAGATGGACCTTTGTTGACCAAGTAAAGTCTCTGCTCTTTAATATGCTGTCTAGGTTGGTCATAGCTTTTCTTCCAAGGAGTAAGTGCCTTTTAATTTCATGGCTGCAGTCACCATCTGCAGTGATTTTGGAGTCCAAGTAAGTAAAGTCTCTTCTCACTGTTTCCATTGTTTCCTCATCTATTTGCCATGAAATGATGGTACTAAATGCCATGATCTTCATTTTTTGAATGTTGAGTTTTAAGCCAGCTTTTTCACTCTCCTGTTTCACCATCATCAAGAGGCTCTTTAGTTCCTCTTCACTTTCTGCCATAAGAGTGGTGTCATCTGCATATCTGAGGTTACTGATATTTCTCCCTGCAATCTCGATTCCAGCTTGTGCTTCATTCCAGCCTAGCATTTTGCAAGATGTACCCTACATATAAGTTAAAGAAGTAAGATGACAATATACACTCTTGACATACTCTTTTCCCAATTTGGAATCAGTCTGTTCCATGTCTAACTGTTCCAGTTCTAACTGTTGCTTCTTGACCTGAATAGAGGTTTCTCAGGAGGCAGGTAAGGCGATCTGGTATTCCCATCACTTTAAGAATTTTCCACAGTTTGTTGTGATCAACACAGTCAAAGGTTTTAGTGTAGTCAAAAAAGCAGAGTAGATTTTTTCTGGAATTTTCTTGCTTTTTTTGGTGATCCAACAGATGTTGGCAATTTGATCTCTGGTTCCTCTGGCTTTTCTAAGTCCAGCTTGAACATTTGGAAGTCCCCAGTTCATTTACTGTTGAAGGCTAGTTTGGAGAATTTTGAGCATTATTTTGCTAATGTGAAGTGAGTGCAATCATGTAGCAGTTGGAACATTCTTTGGCATTGCCTTTATTTGGGATTGAAATGAAAACTAATTATTTTCAGTCCTGCAGCCATTGCTGAGTTTTCCGAATTTGCTGGCCTATTGAGTGTATCACTTTCACAGCATTATCTTTAGGATTTGAAATAGCTCAACTGGAATTCCATCACCTCCACTAGCTTTGTTCATAGTGATGTTTCCTAAGGTCCACTTGATTTCACATTTCAGGATGTCTGACTCTAGGTGAGTAATCACACCATCGTGATTATATGGGTCCTGAAGATATTTTTTGTATGGTTCTGTGTATTCTTATCTACTTCTGCTTAATATCTTCTGCTTTTGTTAGATCCATACTGTTTCTGTCCTTTATTGTGCTTATCTTTGCATGAAATGTTCCCTTGGTATCTCTAATTTTCTTGAAGAGATCTCTAGTCTTTCCCATTCTAATGTTTTTCTCTGTTCATTTGCATTGTGCACTTAGGAAGGCTTTCTTATCTCTTCTTGCTATTCTTTGGAACTCTGCATTCAGATGGGCATATGTTTCCATTTCTCTCTTGCCTTTCACTTCTCTTCTTTTCTCAGCTACTTTTAAGGCCTCCTCAGACCATCATTTAGCCTTTTTGCTTTTCTTTTCTCAAGGATGGTTTTGATCACTACCTCCTCTACAAAGTTAGGAACTTCTCTCCATAGTTCTTCAGGCACTCTATCAGATTTTATCTCTTGAATATATTTGTCAGCCATTGCTGAAAATTACTGGAAAATTAAACAAATGAAATTAAAAAACTCAAAAGATAGGTTTGACAGCAGAATAGAGAGGACAGAATAAATAATAAGTAAACTGGAGAAGGCAATGGCACCCCACTCCAGTACTCTTGCCTGGAAAATTCCATGAATGGAGGAGCCTGGTGGGCTACAGTCCATGGGGTTGCTAAGAGTCGGGCACGACTGAGCGACTTCACTTTCATTTTTCACTTTCATGCATTGGAGGAGGAAATGGCAACCCACTCCAGTGTTCTTGCCTGGAGAATCCCAGGGACAGGGGAGCCTCTTGGGCTGCTGTCTATGGGGTCGCACAGAGTCAGACACGACTGAAGCGACTTAGCAGCAGCAGCAGCAAACTGGAAATTATATGAAGAAAATTACACAGTCTGATCAACAGAGATAAAAATACAGGGGACAACGAATAGAGGCACAAGGATCTATGGAGCTATAACAAAACTTTTAATATTATGTCAATGGAATGCCAAAAAGCAAGCAGAAAGAGAACTGGGCTAAAAAAGTTCTGAATAAATCATGGTTGAAAACTAAATTTGACAAGAAATATACACTTACAGATTCAAGAAGTGAGCAAACCTCAAGTAGGATAAACCCAAAGAACTCTATCATAACCCAAGACAAATCATAGTCAGACTTCTAAAACCAAAATAAAGTATCTTCAAAGCAGCAAAGTGGAAATAACACCTTTTCTACAGAGGAATAGCAGTTCAAGTAACACTAGATTCCTCTTCAGAACCATGACAAAAGTATTATCAGACATGGAGAAATAAGTGGCAAACATCCCTCATGTGCTAAAAGAGAGGAAAAAATCAATAGATGTTTCAGAAAGAGAGAACAAGGAAAAGGAAGAAGGCAGTTATTTAAATATATGATCAAGATTACAGTGTGAAAGAAAATATAGGAAATTTTAAAGTTCTGAGTGCATTGGGACAGTGAATGAAGAAATATCAACATTAGTCATAGCAAAAGAGAAATGGAGAAAAAAAATAGTAAAAAAAATGCATTCTTCCAAAAGAATAAATGTCATATGTCAATGATCAGATTTCAGTAGGACATAAAATTTTTAATATATATTTCATAAATTTGTAACACTTGCTTAAGAATCTTTAACAAACAAGTACTTGTATTTTATTAAATATTTCTAAAATAAACTAAGGGAAAAAATTCAAATTATTGTTTTGTTCTTGTTCAGTCACTAGTCTTGTCTGACTCTTTGTGAAATCATGTACTGTAGCATGCCAGGCTTCCCTGTCCTTCATCATCTCCCTGAGTTTGTTAAAACTCAGTGATGCTCTCTAACTCTTTCATCATGGGTTGTCCTCCTCTCCTTTTGCCTTCGATCTTTCCTAGCATCAAGGTATATTTCAGTGAGTCGGCTCTTTGCATCAGGTGGCCAAAATATTGGAGCTTCAGCTTGAGCATCTGTCCTTCCAATAAATATTCAAGGTTGATTTCCTTTAGGACTGACTGGTTTGATCTCCTTGCAGTCCAAATGACTTTCTAGAGTCTTCTATGGCATCAATATTCGAAAGAATCAATTCTTCAGTGTTCAGCCTTTTTTATGGTCCAACTCTCACATCCATATATGACTACTGATAAAACCATAGCATTGATTATATGGACTTTTGTCAGCAAAGTGATGTCTCTGTTTTTTAATTTGTTGTCTAGGTTTGTCACAGCTTACCTTCCAAGGAGTAAGTGTCTTTTAATTAATTTCATGGTGTCAGTCACTGTCCACAGTGATTTTGGATCCCCAAAAAATCAAATCCATGTTTTCCCTATTTGCCATGAAGTGATGGGACCAGCTGCCATGATCTTAGTTTTTTGAATGTTGAGTTTTAAGCCAGCTATTTCACTTTCCTCTTTCACTCTCATCAAGAGGCTCTTTAGTTCCTCTTCTTTTTCTGCCATTAGAGTGGTATCATCTGCATATCTGGAGTTATTGATATTTTTCCCAGCAATCTTGCTTCCAGCTTGTGGTTTATACAGCCCAACAGTTTGTGATATACTCTGCATATACATTAAATAAGCAGGGTGACAATATACAGCATTGACACACTCTTTTCCTAATTTTTAACCAGTCCATTGTTCCATGTCTGGTTCTGACCTGCTTCTTGACCTGCATGCAGGTTTCTCAAGAGATAGATAAGATTGTCTGGAATTCCCATCTCTTTAAGAATGGATTGGAATGCAAAGGTAGGATGTCAAGAGATACCTGAAGGAACAGATAAGTTCCTTGGAGTACAAAATGAAGCATGGCAAAGGCTAACAGAATTTTTCAAGAAAACACACTGGTCAAAGCATACACCCTCTTGCAACAACACAAGAGATGACTCCACATGAATATCACCAAATGTTCAATACCAAAATCAGATTGATTATATTCTTTGCAGCTAAAGATGGAGAAACTATACAGTCAGAAAAAACAAGACCTAAAGCTGACTGTGGCTCTGATCCTCAGTTCCTTATTGCAAATTTCAGGCTTACATTGAAGACAGTAGGTAAAACCATTAGGTCATTCAGGTATGATATAAATCAAATTCCTTATGATTATACATTGGAGGTGATGAATAGATTCAAAGGACTAGATATGATAGAGTGCGTGAAGAACTATGGATGGAGGTTTGGAAAACAGTATAGGAAGCTGTGACCAAAACCATCCACAAGAAAAAGAAATGCAAGAAGGCAAAATGGTGGTCTGAGGAGGCCTTAGAAATAGCTGAGAAAAGAAGAGAAGGAAAAGGCAAAGGAGAAAGGGAAAGTTATACCCAAATGAATTCAGAGATCCAGAGAATAGCAAGGAAAGTTAAGAATGCTTTCTTAAGTGAACAATGCAAATAGTTGAAAACAATAGAATGAGAAAGACTAAAGATCTCTTCAAGGAAATTGGAGATACCAAGGGAAAACTTCATGCAAGCTCAGTTCACTCATTCAGTTGTGTCGGACTCTTTGTAGCCCCATGGACTGCAGCATGCCAGGCTCCCATGTCCATCACCAGCTCCAGGAGCTTGCTCAAACTCATGTCCATCAAGTTGATGATACCATCCAACCATCTCATCCTCTGTTGTCCAGCTCTAATCCTGCCTTCAATCTTTCCCATTATCAGGGTCTTTATCAATGAGTCAGTTCTTCGCATCAGGTAGCCAAAGTATTGAAGCTTCAATTTCAGCATCAACTCTTCCAATGAATATTCAAGACTGATTTCCTTTAGGATTGACTGGTTTGATCTCCTTGCAGTCCAAGGGACACTCAAGAGTCTTTTCCAACACCACAATACAAAAAGCATCAATTCTTCGGTGCTCAGCTTTGTATGGTCCAACTCTCACATCCATATATGACTACTGGAAAAACCAAAGCTTTGACCAGACGGACTTTGTTGGCAAAGTAATGTCTCTGCATTTTAATAGGCTGTCTAAGTTGGTTGTACCTTTTCTTCCAAGGAGAAAGTGTCTTTTAATTTCATGGCTGAAGTCAGCATCTGCAGTGATTTTGGAGCCCAAGAAAGTAAGTCTGTCACTGTTTCCATTGTTTCACCATCTATTTGCCGTGAAGTGATGGGACTAGATGCCTGATCTTAGTTTTTGAATGTTGAGTTTTAAGCCAGCTTTTGCACTCTACAGTTTTCCTTTCATCAAGAGGCTCTTTAGTTCCTCTTCATTTTCAGCCATTAGAGTGGTGGCATCAGCATATCTGATATTACTGATATTTCTCCCACAGTCTTGATTCCACCTTGTGCTGCATCCAGCCCAGCATTTCACTTGATGTGCTCTGCATATAAGTTAAACAAGCAGAGGTGCAATATATAGCCTTGATATGTTTTTCCCAATTTAGAACCAGTCCATTCTTCCATGCCCAGTTCTAGCTAGCTGTTGCTTCTTGACCTGCATACAGTTTTCTCAGGAGGCAGGTAATGTGGTCTGGTATACCCATCTCTTTAAGAATTTTCCACAGTGTGTTGTGATCCACACAGTCAAAGGTTTTGGCATAGTCAATAAAGCAGAAGTAGATGTTTACTGGAACTCTCTTACTTTTTCTATGCTCCAATGGATGTTGGCAATTTGACTTCTGGTTCCTCTGCCTTTTCTAAATCAGGTTGAACATATGGAAGTTCTCGGTTAACTTACTATTGAAGCCTAATTTGGTTAATTTTGAGCATTATTTTGCTAGTATGTGAAATTAGTGCAATGTGTGGTAGTTTGAGCATTCTTTGGCATTGTCTTTCTTTGGGATTGGAATGAAAACTGACCTTTCCCACTCCTGCGGCCACTACTGAGTTTTCCAAATTTGCTGGCATATTGAGTGCATCACTTTAACAGCACCATCTTTTAAATCAAACCCCTTATGATATACAATGGAAGTGACAAATAGATTCAAGGGATTAAATCTGATAGAATGCCTGAAGAACTATGGACAGAGGTTTGTGACATTGTACAGGAGGTGGTGATTAAGACCATCCCCATCCCCAGGAAGAAGAAATGCAAAAACGCAAAATGGTTGTCTGAGGAGGCCTTACAAATAGCTGAGAGAAGAAGAGAAGCAAAAGGCAAAGGAGAAAAGACAAGATATACCCATATGAATGCAGACTTCCAAAGAATAGCAAAGAGAGATAAGAAAGTCTTCCTAGGTGATCAATGCAAAGAAATAGAGGAAAATAGTAGAATGGAAAAGACTAGATATCTCTTCAAGAAGATTAGAGATACCAAGGGAACATATCATGCAAAGATGGGCTCAACAAAGGACAGAAATGGTAGGGACCTAACAGAAGCAGAAGATATTAAGAAGAGGTGGCAAGAATACACAGAAGAACCATATAAAAAAGATCTTAGTGACTCAGATAACCATGATGGTGTGATCACTCACCTAGAGCCAGACATCCTGGATAAGGAAGTCAAGAGGGCCTTAGGAAACATCACTATGAACAAAACTAGTAGACTTAATGGAATTCTAGTTGAGCTATTTCAAATCCTGAAAGATATCATGCAAACATGGGCACACACACACACAAAAAAAGGTTATAAATGGAAACGGCAAGGATCTAACAGATGCAGAAGTTATTAAGAAGAGGCGGCAATATACAGAACTATACAAAAAGTCTGAATGACCCAGATAAGCATGATGGAAACATCCTGGAGAGTGAAGTCAAGTGGTCTTAGGATGTATTAATACAAACAAAGCTGGTGGAGGTGAAGAAATTCCAGCTGATCTATTTCAGATCTTAAGAGATGATCCTGTTAAACTGCTGCACTCAATATGCCAGCAAATTTGGAAAATTCACTAATCGCCACAGGACTGGAAAAGGTCAATTTTCATTCCAATCTCAAAGAAAAGCAATTTCAAAGAATGTTCAAACTACTGTACGATTGCACTCATGTCACATGTTAGCAAGATTATGCTCAAAATCCTTCAAACTAGGCCTCAGCAATACATTAACTGGGAACTTCCATATGTATGAGCTGGATTTAGCACGGGCAGAGGAACCAGAGATCAATTTGCCAACAGACATTGGATCATAGAAAAAGCAAGAGAATCCCATAAAAATGTCTACTTCTGCTTCATTGACTATGCTAAACCCTTTGACTATATGGATCACAACAAACCATGAATAAGTCTTAAAGGAATGGGAATACCAGACCATTCAGAAATTAGCCTTCTTAAAATCTCAGTGTTTAAAAGCTACTGGCTCATCTGGTAAAGAAACTACCTGCAATGTGGGAGACCTTGGTTCGATCCCTGAGTTGGGAAGATCCCCTAGAGAAAGGAAAGGCTACCCATTCCAGTATTCTGGCATGGAGAATTACAGGGACTGTGTAGTCCATGGAGTCACAAAGAGTTGGACACGACTGAGCAACCTTCAATTTCACTTTTGCTTTAAAAGCTACTAGCCTGGAGTATCATAGAGGGAAAATACTTCATAATTTTATTTTAAACATGAAAACTAGTATTGCAAATAAGCAATATGTTATCTTACACATTGCCAACAATTAGATTTTTGCTTGTCAGAAAACGTGAATTTTAATATTGAAAAGTAAGTAGGTATGGTGAAAAACTACTATTGCATTTACCCTTGGCAAATAAAAGGTAAAAAATTTAATGCTACTAATATTAGATTGAGAATCAGTTGTTATGTAGTTATTACAAAAATGAAAATCTATCAGTTGGGTATAAATGTGACATCCTAAGGAAATGAGAAACATACAGTGGGTGAACTTAGTTTATTTTGATTTTGTAATTTATCTTGCATATCAAAATAAATAAAGAAAACTTAATATTAGACTGAAGAAGCCCCAAAAGAAATGCTTAATTTATGAGGAGCTAAACATAGTTGATAATTACCAAACCAAGTGTATTCCAAAAAAACAGAATAGATGTACAAGTGTAAATGACATCATGGTAACTTAACATTTTCCTATTTTACAATTGCTGCTCCAATGATAATATTATCAGCTATAGTTCATCTACTTTTCAAAAAAATGCATATATTCAATGAGAGAATATTACTGAACATAACTGCTATTTAACATTTAGAAAATTTTCTTTCTATGATATTATCTGTCTACTCTTTCTGCTTATATTCTGTTGAAGAACAGTGATGTTGCTTTAAACAAAGACATACATATACACATATACATATCAATAGATTAAGCTATCTATCAAAAATGCAGTTGCTATGGTGTTTTTTCCCTTTCCTTTTTTCTTTCAGCAGAGCAATAAGTGCTAAAAGAAATCTATATTTAAGTAGAGAATCTTTAAAGTGGAGTGATCTGAGAATATTGAATCTGGTTATAAAATGAAAAAAGAAAAATGTAGCATGTTTTTTGTGCCAAAATTGCAACATTCAACAGTATATACCCCACACTTTCTGGTTTTCAAAGTGTTTTTTATGTCTTCTTCCATGTCATGGTCAAGAGATTTGGCTGGTTTAGCTCAAAGCAGCAAGGATTCAAGTTTGAAGCTACATTGTGCACATTCTAGAAATCAAACCTGCCTGGGCAAGAAGATATGAGAAGCCTCCTATAAAGAAATCCACCCTAAGGGAAAAGTAAGTAGAGTCTCACAAATTAGATTCACAGTCATTACGTCAAAGTTGAAGAGAAGTGTGATTCTAAACAAATGTTTCATATCCCAAAGTTTGTTCTTGACATAAGTTCTCATGGGCAGATATTCCAATCACAAGAGGAAAAAAAATCCATATGAATAGAAACAAAATGAAATGAAAAGCAAAGATGTAGCACATTGAATTTCCATGCATCAGCTCTATTGGTATTGAGATGTTTACTACCTGTGGAAAACATCTTCCAAACTCAGGCACTAGCATCATCATCAAGAGAAACAACTTCTTTCCTACTTTAAATGGGTATTCATGGCCCTCCAATCATTGTTAAGATCAACATTAACAGTATTTATTTTATACTGTTTATACTTTATGCCCAATAGCCCTAAACTGGAGACATAAACATGACAGGTAAAGTACTGCAGGTAAGAACACTAGATCATGAAGCACAGATGAGTCATAGCCATAAGTTTTTAGAAACAATTTGTATTATTATCTCCTAAATGATATGTCCTGGGAACAAACATCTTACAGTCATAACGGGACAAGGTGGTGAAAAGGTTGAGAGACCTTGACCCTACTATCATGACTTACAACCCTACACTGCAGAGGCCTTATCAGGATTTGTTACCCGGTTCATTTTAAGAAAGTAACAGTTAGCAACTTGATGTAGGAAAAAAAAATGTTCATATTTTCTTCTTGAGCAGCCAACAAAAGTATGTCCATTTTATTGAAAATGCAATCAAGTATCAGAAAATAAAATTTAAAAAATCAGAAGAGAACTGCAATACATAGGAATCATAAAATGGTCAAGCTAACCAGCTCAAATACAATTATATTTAAATGAGTCTATAATAATAATATTGTCATAGTTGATGTTATTACCCAGTCAAGAAGTGTTTGGTTTTTTTGTTTTGTTTCTTTGTGGTGGAAGAATTGATACTTTTGAACTGTGGTGTTGGAGAAGACTCTTGAGAGTCCCTTGGACTGCAAGGAGATCCAACCAGTCCATTCTAAAGATCAGCCCTGGGTGTTCTTTGGAAGGAATGATGCTAAAGCTGAAACTCCAGTACTTTGGCCACCTCATGCGAAGAGTTGACTCATTGGAAAAGACTCTGATGCTGGGAGGGATTGGGGGCAGGAGGAGAAGGGGATGACAGAGGATGAGATGGTTGAATGGCATCACTGACATGAGTATGAGTTCTGACCCTAAAGTGAAAGTGAAGTCGCTCAGTCGTGTCTGACTCTTTGCGACCCTATGGACTATAGCCTACCAGGCTTCTCTGTCCATGGGATTCTCCAGGCAAGAATACTGGAGTGGGTTACCATTTCCTTCTCCAGGGGTTCTTCCTGACCCAGGGATCGAACCTGGGTCTCCTGCATTGGAGGCAGATGCTATAACCTCTGAGCCACCAGGGAAGCCCTAAGGGTCACACTTTAAAATATGATTTTATGTTCTTCTCTCACTACTTTGACGAATGTTACAGCATTTTGTCTCAGGTGACTCTTTTCATAAATAAACCTTGTCCAGCTTAATCCACTTTTTGAGCTATCCTTCAATAATTTTCAGGCCATTTGTGGTTTAACTTTTTCTTTTTCCTGTCATTGATACAGGAACATATACATACATACTACTGAGCTTTGCCAATTAAGCAATATATTTTCATGAATCATTAATTTCAAAAATAGTATATGTTAAAACATAATCTTGTGTTTATATAGTTCATTCGACCAAAAAGTAATTTGTTTTAATATTTAAGTTTTGGGATTTTCCCATATGCAGCTTAAAAATGTCTATGCTTATTCTTTTATATCTTTTAGGAGTATAGATGAAGCAATTTCAAAATTAATAAAAACTCTATTCTTTACCATTTCAATCTGTCAGTAATAAAATATACTGCATTTTATCATGTCCAAATTCAAGGCAAGACTCATGGTATGGAAAATGTCAACATTTTCACACAGAGCAAACATCACTGAAAAGATCTAACTATCCTTGAAATGAACTTTTCGACTAGGAGTCTTTGAAAGCAATGATCACTTTTTTTTAAATTTACTGTTACTAATTTCATCAATAAGTTTATAATCAGCTTTTTTTTCAATGTTTTTTTGTCAGATATAAGTGTAAAATAAAAAAGAGAACTGACTGATGGAGGATTTAAAGTGGCATGTGAGACGGATGTGAGGAATATCAAGTTCAAACACCTTGAGGAGATAATGAGTTTGGATATTGGTAGAAAATAAAATATATCTCCCTAAAGACTAGTAAATAAGGGACAAGTTGGTATACATTAGAGAAGTAGGTCAGTTGAATATTTTTGGTCATGATAAATAGCACTTTTTGGATTTTAACTAAATGGTAATTCATTGAGTAAAATTATGACATGAATTGACTTACACTTTACAAGTATTCAGGGGAGATTTAACTGTAAAGTGGACCACTTATATGTGGGATTTTTTCAATAACTACATATTACAGTACTACAGGATCCTTGATTGGTTTAATACACAGATATGGAACATCATTTAGAGATGAATTTGCCACTGAATAGAGGGGCTGTTCCCCTAACCCCCACTGTTGCTCAAGGGTCAACTGTAATTATTTTCCCTGTAATTCAAAATATTTAATTTTAGAAACAATTATTTTGGGAAATGTCCCACAGACTTCACGAGACTTCCCAAGAAATGTTAAGACTGCCCGAATGAATTAGGACTTTGGAGAAACAGCAAACATGGAAAAAACAAAAACAAACAAACGAAACTAAAAGACTTCTCCAGTACATCAAAGATGAAATGACAGTTTGACCTATGATTGTGGTACTAAAAATGGATGTCAATGAATATTTTTAAAACATATTTCAGAAGTAATGCAAAAGGACTTGTTAGTGTTTGAATGTAGAGATGAGGGAAAAAAAATCAAGGATGACTCATAGACTTCAGTTATGAGCATTGTGTAGTGACATTTATAAGCTATTTTCTCCTTGCATTCTGAGTCCTACTTAAAATTAACTCTTAATGGTTAAGAAAAAACACTGTTTTATTTGATATTTTTTTAAATAAAAGTAAAACAGAGGAAATGATGTTTTGAAAATCAGATATAATGATTTTTTTTTTTTTTAGTTTTCTGTATTCTAAAATGAAAAGACCTAGAATAGTATAATTTGATAAAATGATACTCAGATTTGGATTATCATCATATGGCTGGTTCATCATGATGGAATTTTCACATCTGAATTAGCATTTGAGTTAGCTAGAAAATAAACATGTTGAGATACAAATAATATAAATTTAAGTTTTTAGTTATATATTCAACTATTTTGTACTTGACATAGTGCAATCATGGTTCTTTCCATTCAGTTCAGTTCAGTTCAGTTCAGTTGCTCAGTCGTGTCTGAGTCTTTGCGACTCCACGAATCGCAGCAGGCCAGGCCTCCCTGTCCATCACCAGCTCCGGAGTTCACTGAGACTCACGTCCATCGAGTCGCTGATGCCATTCAGCCATCTCATCCTCTGTCGTCCCCTTCTCCTCCTGCCCCCAATCCCTCCCAGCATCAGAGTCTTTTTCCAGTGAGTCAACTCTTCGCATGAGGTGGCCAAAGTATTGGAGTTTCAGCCTCAGCATCATTCCTTCCAAAGAACACCCAGGACTGATCTCCTTTAGAATGGACTGGTAGGATCTCCTTGCAGTCCAAGGGACTCTCAAGAGTCTTCTCCAACACCACAGCTCAAAAGCATCAATTCTTTGGCAGTCAGCTTTCTTCACAGTCCAATTCTTGCCTCCATACATGACTACTACTGGTATTTGTACTACTCTAGGAAATTTGCATTTACTTTTAAATTTTTTTCTTGTTTTCAAATAGGAAGAAATCACAGGTGCCAAGAGGTATTTAATTTTAATTGGGTTCATCATAGGAATAAATGATGGCTGATAGCTGGAAAAAGAATAAAAATGAAATTATAAAGTTAAATGTTAAGGCTTTAAAGTGAAGGAGACAGAAGAAAATCAGATACAACAAAGGAAATACATGAAGCTATTTAATGATCATGAGAATGGGTAGTTGGAAGCAATCAGGTTTCACAACCAAAAATGATGTAGACTATCATGATGCTGATGTGACAAAATGACAGATGTGACAGATACAAATCTATAATGGAGATATTTACAGAGGTGTATTATAGCTTCAGGCAAAATTTTGAAATAGGCCAAGTTTGTTTTCAATGCTCTCACTTGCCTTCCAGCATCCCTAGATCCAACTTGAAGCACTCAGTGTCCTCATCTTGACCTCTTGATGTTCATGCTTTCCCTACTCTGGTGTCCATGCGACTCAGCAATTTTTGGTCAATACTTCATAACTATTACAGTAAATTTACCTAGCCTGTATTACATTCATTCAGGCCCTGACTCCTTCATGACCAACTAATTCAGGAAAGTACACTTGCTGCTAGTGGCAGGATGTGTTAGCAATATAAATGTCATATTTGTGTCTCAATTCATGTATTCAGAGACAAAATAACTGCTTTAGAGTGATGATTAGAGCAGGAAATGGGAATAGAATATCAATCTAGCAGGTGAGATTTTCTGTAGCAGGTTGGTCTTTGGGGAATATAAAAACTGTATCAGGAAGATGTTTGATGAATGTGCACATATATAACATCAACCAATAAAATAATCATGCTCCATTGTGTACATGTCCAGTTAAGAAAGATGGTAACAATAACCCGGTGTACGAGACAGCAAAAGAGATACTGATGTATAGAACAGTCTTATGGACTCTGTGGGAGAGGGAGAGGGTGGGAAGATTTGGGAGAATGGCATTGAAACATGTAAAATATCATGTAAGAAACCAGTTGCCAGTCCAGGTTCGATGCACGATACTGGATGCTTGGGGCTAGTGCACTGGGACGACCCAGAGGGATGGTATGGGGAGGGAGGAGGGAGGAGGGTTCAGGATGGGGAACACATGTATACCGATGGCAGATTCATTTTGATATTTGGCAAAACTAACACAATTATGTAAAGTTTAAAAATAAAATAAAATTTAAAAAAATTAAAAAAATACTAAAAAAAATAATAATAAAATAAAGATACCATTGTCAAAAAAAAAAAAGAATGATCTGAGGAAAAAGTCTAATTTATAAGTTCTTTTTAGATAGTCTATCAGTGGTGACATGAATTATATAAGAAACATAGCAGGAGAAAGGACTAGCAGAAATTTTCCTAGAAAAATAGAGTATGTACAGAAATTTTAAGAAAAGCTTCATTTCTACTAATTCAAATGTATCATTTTGGTAAAAATCATATATTATGTTGAAACTGTTTATTTAATATCATTCATTTTCCAAGCAGGCACATAACTCCAGGCTTATTTTTACTAAACTATTATGACATAATAAACCACCACTAAAACATTCATATAGTCAAATGAATAAGATAAAATTGAGTGTCAATGCTTTACAGAATAGCACATTATGTTTTGCTAAGAAATACTGTAAATACCATTACTGTGCAAATCAAAATATTATTTAATCATATACTCAAGAATGTTATTGTGTATATATATTGCATTGTATATATAACTCAATATAGTATTGAAGATAAATATTATTTAAATTACTAAATAAAATTTTCATTACCTGTAGCAAATAAATATAAATAAATATTTGATTAACTATTATGACAAAATAACATCCTCATTATATGAATTGGTAACATATTTATCAGTAGAATTCTCATTATTTAATCTGAATAATTTAATTTTGAAATTGAATACCCTAAACAATTAGTTTGAATTCTTTATTATCTCATAGGTCTTAAAAAATATAAAGTTATAGCATATACTTAGTCCCAAAGTTTTGTCCAGAAAAGTATTTACATAAGTCTCTGTGGTCTATTCAGAATAATTGGCAGAAAAACAAGAGAAAGAAGACGATTGTGTAGTGGCAGAAAATGTATCTATCATAATTTGAAAAATAGATAAAATACTTCATATATTGTCATATCTAGATAAGGATATTTCCAATCAGTGTGTTCAATGTGTCATCTAGTCTCTTAATGCATACAGAAAAATGCAAGAAAATGATTTAAAAAAAAATCACTGATCATATGAGAGCAACAACCTTCTGCGTTTGAAAATCCCCAGCCTTTCCAGGTGACAAAACATGTTAAAAGAAAGCAATGTCTTCTGGGCAAAACCAAATCCAAAGCATATACAGGAAAACACAGTTGTTGCTGCTGCTGCTAAGTCACTTCAGTCGTGTCCAGCTCTGTGCGACCCCAGGGACAGCAGCCCACCAGGCTCCCCTGTCCCTGGCATTCTCTAGGCAAGAACACTGCTGCTACTGCTGTTGTGTCGCTTCAGTCGTGTTCGACTCTGTGCGACCCCATAGACGGCAGCCAACCAGGCTTCCCATCCCTGGGATTCTCCAGGCAAGAACACTGGAGTGGGTTGCCATTTCCTTCTCCAATGCATGAAAGTGAAAAGTGAAAGTGAAGTCGCTCAGTCGTGTCCGACTCTAGCGACCCCATGAACTGCAGCCTACCAGGCTCCTCCGTCCATGGGATTTTCTTTTGCCTAGAAGAACACTGGAGTGGGTTGCCATTTCCTTCTCCAAAACACAGTTGTATTAGTTTCCTATTTCTGCGGCAACAAATTACCACAAACATAGAGGCTATAAACAATACAAATTTAGTTTCTTACAAGTCGGTGGTCAGAAGTCCAAACTGGTTCTTCGCTGACATAAAGACATCATCAGAGCAGCATTTCTTCTGGGTGCTCTAGGGAAAATCTGTTCCTTACATTTTTCAGCACTGAAAACTATCCATAGTCTTTGGCTCATGGCCACATCACTCTGACCTCTGGTTATGTCATCACAACTCTTTTCTCTGACTCTGACTCTTCTGAATATCTTATGAGGACCCTTATAATTACACTGGACCCACCTAGAATACCCAGAATAATCTCCCTATATCAAGGCCACCTTTTACTTAGTCAAATCTTCAAAGTCCCTTTTGCCATGGAAGGTAACATATTCACAGGTTTCAGAGATTAGGACAAGGACATCTTTGCAGGTTACTAATTATGTGGTTTATCATTAGATTTCAGTTTATAAAACAGTCTAATAATAAAACCAGTGATGTGATCACATAATTCTTTGTTAAAACCTCAGACATATCAAGTGCAGCACTTCAGAGAATTGATACAGCAAAGGAAGACTACAGCAAATGAAGAATACAGCATATAAGAATACAAAGCAGTATTTCTCAGCAGCTTAAGGAGAGGCACATATGGGAAAATATTTATCTCAAAGCAACTTGCAAGTGTGGATTTTCTTTAGTGAATTTGACCCAATGTTATTCATAGGAAATCCAAAAAAGTCTTAAGAGGACTGCAATATACTGACAGTTTTAATTAAAACAGACAATGACTAAACAAGATGAACAAAGATCCACTAATAGTGCACAGAAGTTTTCTTTTCTCCACATCCTGCCAACACCTGATATAGCTTTTCTTCTTGATAATAACCATTCTATTGTGTGTGAGTGATAATTCACTGTGGTTTTGAATGGTATTTCCCTGATGATTTGTAATGCTGAGCATATTTTCATGTACCTGTTGGCCATTTGAGTTCCTTCTTTGGAAAAATGTCCATTTATTTCCCCTGCTGATTTTTAATCAAATCATTTTTTCATTATTGACTAAGTTCTTTAAATATTTTGGATATTCACTTCTTATTCAGTATATGGTTTGCAAATATTTTCTCCCATTCTATAGGCTTCTTTTATATTTTGTTGATTGTGAGTTTTTTGCTTATTGGTTTATTCATTTTGTTTAGTTGCTATGCAGAAGCCTTTTAGTTTATTTTAGGCCCACTTTGATTTTTGCTTTTGTTTCCTTTTTTTTTAATGTAATATCCAAAAAAATCATCACCAAGACTAGTGTCAAGGAGCTTTTTCTGTATGTTTTCCTCCAGGAGTTTTACAAAGTGTATGGAAGTTTAACAAAAAATTAAAAATAGAACCACCATATGACCTGGAAATCCCATTTCTGTATACATATCCAATGGAAATGAAAACAGGATATTGAAAAGATATCTGCACTTCTGTGTTTATTGCAACAGTATTTATCATAATCAAGGTATGGGAAAAACCTAAATGTCTGTCAACAGACGAATGAATAATACAAGTATACCTATTCCATAGGTACACAATGGACTATTACTCAGTTATGAGAAAGAAGAAAACCCTACCATTTGCAGTCAGATGGATGAAACCTGAAAGTATTACCCTAAGTTATGTGATGTGGTAGAGATGTTACCTAATGCTATGGTAGTAATCAGAATGCTATATATAATAGCATCAAATCAGCATGTTGTGTGACAAGTTTATACAATAGTATATGCCTATTATATCTCAATTTTAAAAGGAGAAGAAAAGACAAAGGCTGCTGAACATCCAAAGCATGTTGGAGAAAGTCATTACTAGCACACCAGAGTAATATTTCATGAAAAGGAGAAATTACTCAGAGGACAGTAACAAGAGCCATAGTACCTAATTTTCAGCCTTAGCACCCTAACCTAGGAACTGGTGATATGTGTTGTTTTGGATTTCAGAAATATTATGGAATAGTCACTGCCTTGTGTTTCCCTGTTTCCCCCCTGTAATAATTAGAAGTTCTATGCTAGTAATTCTATTTCCATCCCATTCTTGTATACTGAATGTAACTGGGAGATATGAGGTAGAGTGTGGAAAATAACTTGTGATTTTAGATAACATGTTTTCAGATCAAAAAGACTTACATTCTAGGCACCAGACCTAAGTAGTCTCACCCACACTTGAATCTTATTTAAAGACAAAACCCTGTATCTGAGCTGATGTTAGAAATGGAATAGAACTTGGAGAGACTTTGGAGAGAAGAGAGAGACTTTTCATGAAGGGATGGGCATGAAGACATTAAGAAAAAGATGAACTGATCTAATAATCCTCCAATAATTCTCATATCCCTTACATACAAACCTTCAAGTTGCAAACTTTCAAAGATGTGAGCACACATTCCATCAGTGTCAGGTATGAGGGAAATTACAGCTTGTTCTGTCTTCTGCTGCTGAGGATCCTTTAGCTTTACCATCTCCCACTTCCCCTACCTCCTTCAGTCAGTAATTCTTCTTGTCAGTTCATTCATTGCCAGTCTGTATATATGCTACTTGTTGTACTGTACTACTGTACTTTTCAAGGTACTGCACTGTAAGTTTTAAAATGTTTATTTTTGTGTTTTTTTAATGTATTAATTATGTGAAAAGTATTATAAACCTATTACAGTATAGTACTCTATAGCCAACTGTGTTAGTTGGATTCCCAGGCTAACGTTGTTGGACTTACAAACAAATTGGACTTATAAATGCACTCTCTGAACAGAACTCATTCATAGGTAGGGGACTTACTCTATTTACATACGTGTGTAATCCCCTCTCACAATGAACAATACTGCTTGTGGCCAATTAGATATTTTAGACATCATACTATGTGACTTCTGAGGTTAAGGCAAAAAATACATGAGAATTTCTTCCTTCATTGTATCACTTGCTTTTGGAGAAGCCATTCAACATGTCACATGGGTGTTGAAGCATCCCTGTACAGAGGCCCATTTTCAGAGGAAATAAGACCTCTCACCAACAATCAACACCAACTCGCCAGCCAGATATATGAGCAAACTTTGTAGTGGATCTTCCAGACCCAGTCCATTCTTCAGAAGACTACAGTTCTGATGAATGTCTCTTAGAAACAGACCCAACCCATTTCAAGAACTGCCCAACCAAGATACTTCAGATCCTCAAAAGTTATGGGGATCTGAACATAACCATAAACATTTATTATGTTACATTTTTAAGTCACTTTGGGATAATTTGTCATTTAGCTATAAATAACCAGTACATGCAATTTTGTCTCAGAATGAAAAAGGGTAATTTTATTTTCCATTTCCATATTTCCATTATGGTTTTCACCAAGGAGTCCTTGCACATGCACACAGTAAGCAATTCCATTCTATTCCCCACATAAAAGAAATATAACTCATATTAGAAAACTATTACATATGACAGAACAATTTTTTCTACTTCAGCAGCCCCACTACAAAAAACCTTTATTTCAAATATTTACAGAGATATGATAGCCAGTTCACCCCTTTGATTTAGGCAAAGCCTCAATTTAAGAAAACATTTGTTTTTGATGTGTATCCAAATTTAGTTCTATTTTCTTCTATCCAAATAAAATATGGCAGTTCTAGTAACTACACCCTCCAACATGCGACACAAAGAATTTTAATAGTATGCACCTCTGCTGCTGCTGTTGGTGCTAAGTCGCTTCAGTCATGTCCGACTCTGTACGACCCCATAGACGGCAGCCCACCAGGCTCCCCCGTCTCGTTCTTCTCCGGAAAGTGAAAGTGAAGTCGCTCAGTCGTGTCCGACTCTTAGTGACCCCATGGACTGCAGCCTTCCAGGCTCCTCCATCCATGGGATTTTCCAGGCAAGGTTACTGGAGTAGGTTGCCATTGCCTTCTCCAAGTATGCACCTCCAGACAAGGTATAACTAGCATCAATCATTGTCTAGTTCAATATACACAGGTTCATCACATATCTATCACACAAAGACAGAAAGCAACCTAGCAGCAAACCTGAGCTCTATTGGTCAAAAAAGGAGCAATTACCCAGAGTCCACATACAATAGCTAGAGTATATCATTCCCAGATGTTGACCCTTCATCAAGGATCTGGCATTTTCAAAATGCTGCTTTCAGAGCTTTCCTAGTTTATCCTTTTCATTATTGCCATAGATCTAAAATAAGCTGTACTCTCCCATGTGAGAAATCTGAGCTTGCAACTAGAGATTATCGTACTAAGTAAGGCAAGTCAGAAAGAGAAAGACAAATACCATTACTTATATGTGGAATCTAAAATATGACAAAAATGAACCTATCGGTTAAACAGAAACAGAATCGTGGACATAGGGAACAGACTGGTGGTTGCCAAGGGGGAGGGGACTCAGGGAGGGACAGACTGGAAGGTTGGGGTTAGCAGATGTAAGCTTTTATATATACATATAATGGATAAATGTAAAAAGAAGTATATATGTATGTGTGTATATATGTGTGTTTGTCACTCAGTTATGTCTGACTCTGCAACCCCATGGACTGTAGCTTGCCAGGCCCCAGGCTCCTTTGTCCGTAGATTTCTCCAGGCAAGAATACTGAAATGGGTTGCCATTCCCTTCTCCAGAGGATCTTCCTGACCCAGGGATCAAACCGAGGTCTCACACATTGCAGGCAGATCCCTTACTGTCTCGAGCCACCAGAGAAGTCATATATATATATATATATATATATAGGAATCACTTTGCTATACAGCAGTAATTAACACAACTTTGTAAACTGACTGACTGCAATTAAAAAAAAAAAGAAATCTGAGCTTATCATGCTTTTAAAACACAGTAAGACATTTCATGATGATACTAGTAAGAAAACTGCAATTTTTTAATACTTCCGAAGTTATTCATTGAGAATAACTAGGAGAAGTTGATGCAATAAAAGTACTGCCAGAATAATTTAGGATTCATGAGATTTCATTGCACATCAAATTTCAGGAACTTCTATATTTTTGCTTCAAGTTATAACATTTTTAAAACTTTATAACATGTTTATATTGTTTGCTTTGTAGGCAAATGCCAGGAATTAAAATGAATACAATGAATTTTAATTTACCAAAACAGAAGTTTAAAGGTGGTGGTGGATTTTATATGAAAATGAATATTTATTGTCTCTATATTGCACAAAGGTCTATAAAATATGCTAATTAAGGAGGTTTTCAAGACAACAAACTGAATACTGTCAAGTTTCCTATCTTTTTGGAGGCTCAATTATCTCACGTAAAACATGAATAAAAATAGATTTCTACTGTAGTTACTATGATATTAAGGAAATGAATGTTTGAAACCTAATATCCAAAACAGATTTTTAAATAGGAAAAGTAAAGCCAACTAGTTATTTAGGTCCATGGAAGCCTTATAAACATTAGTAAACATTCAGTTCAGTTCAGTCGCTCAGTCATGTCTGATTCTTTGCGACCCCATGAATCGCAGCACGCCAGGCCTCCCTGTCCATCACCAACTCCCGGAGTTCACTCAGACTCACGTCCATCGAGTCAGTGATGCCATCCAGCCATCTCATCCTCTGTCGTCCCCTTCTCCTCCTGCCCCCAATCCCTCCCAGCATCAGAGTCTTTGCTGATGACTCTGCAAAGTCATTATGCAGACTCTTCGCATGAGGTGGCCAAAGTACTTGAGTTTCAGCTTTAGCATCATTCCCTCCAAAGAAATCCCACGGCTGATCTTTAGAATGGACTGGTTGGATCTCCTTGCAGTCCAAGGGACTCTCAAGAGTCTTCTCCAACACCACAGTTCAAAAGCATCAATTCTTCAGCACTCAGCACTTCAGCACACAGTACAACTCTCACATCCATACATGACCACTGGAAAAACCATAGCCTTGACTAGACAGACCTTTGTTGGCAAAGTAATGTCTCTTTTCAATATGCAGTTTAGGTTGGTGATAACTTTTCTTCCAAGGAGTAAGTGTCTTTTAATTTCATGGCTGGAATCACCATCTGCAGTGATTTTGGAGCCCAAGAAAATAAAGTCTGACACTGTTTCCACTGTTTCCCCATTTATTTCCCATGAAGTGATGGGACCAGATGCCATGACGTTCGTTTTCTGAATGTTGAGCTTTAAGTCAACTTTTTCACTCTCACTTTCATCAAGAAGCTTTTTAGTTCCTCTTCACTTTCTGCCATAAGAATGGTGTCATCTGCATATCTGAGGTTATTGATATTTCTCCCGGCAATCTTGATTCCAGCTTTTGTTTCTTCCAGCCCAGCGTTTCTCATGATGTACTCTGCATATAAGTTAAATAAGCAGGGTAACAAGCAGCCTTGACGTACTCCTTTTCCTATTTGGAACCAGTCTGTTGTTCCATGTCCAGTTCTAACTGTTGCTTCCTGACCTGCATACAGGTTTCTCAAGAGGCAGGTCAGGTGGTCTGGTATTCCCATCTCTTGAAGAATTTTCCACAGTTTATTACATAGTACAAAAATGTGTCCTAAGTTTGAGACACAAAAATTTCTCAGAAAGTAAGAGTGTCTCTATTTTAAAAATAATAACGTATAAACCATATGTTAAATTATCCACATTCAAGAATTTCAAAATAGCCACTTCAAAGGAAAACTGAATACAAGTTTTCCTGCTAGAAAATTCTCTCTTTGTACTATCTTATTTTGGCAGCCAATATGCAAACAAAATTTTGTTTGGGAAGAATAGAGTCCAAGTGAACAAGGATAATAAAATAATCAGAAATTTGAATATTGTCAGAATTACAAATTCTGAGGCTTCCATCTGGAAAATCAAAATGTATTTGCCATAGCAACCAAAAAGTCAAGTTGTTGGACCACGCAACAATATTTTCAGCACGTATATTATGTTGATAATTCGGTCTTTCTTCCTCTGTGACTGATGAGGAAAGAAGTTGAGATCATTTTCTATACCCAATATTGTATCTGAAATCAGAATTACTGGGTGACAAATTAACATAGTATCATTTTAAAATTTCTAATGGCAATCCACTCCACTACTCTTGCCTGGAAAATCCAATGGATGGAGGAGCCTGGTAGGCTGCAGTCCGTGGGGTCACTAAGAGTCAGACACGACTGAGCAGCTTCACTTTCACTTTTCACTTTCATGCATTGGAGAAGGAAATGGCAACCCACTCAAGTTTTCTTGCCTGGAGAATCCTGGAGACGGGGGAGCCTGGTGGGCTGCCGTCTATGGGGTTGCACAGAGTCAGACACGACTGAAGCGACTTAGCAGCAGTAGCAGCAAACATTTATCAACATTTTCTTGCCATTTAGCTTTTCAAAGATAACATCTGAATATAATCTGACATGATTTTTCTGTTTTTTTAAGTTACTTGGTAGTTTTGAATGAGTATATGTTGATTAGTTTTCCTTTATCATTATAATTCAAAATATAATGAATGGTTGTCTTTTTACTAATTTTTCATGAATTAATAAAGACTTTGAGAACAGCTAGCCAGGAAGTTTGTCAAATCAGGAATTTGCCTTCTAAATTTTATTGTTGCCTTCATACAAGTGGGTTAATACTCATTTTTTTCCCCTTTCTCCTCAATGCCTACCATCTATTCTTGGAAAGGTTGGATTACTGGCCTTATACTTTACATTCTAAGAGACTTTCTCAAAATGTCTTGACAATAATTATTGCAGTTTTCCTTAGTACATTCTTTCTAGTTTCCTAAGTGAATGAATTATGAATTTATTATTACATTTTCAAGTACATTTTAATTTATCTGTTTTCATTAAAGTGCTTATACCTCAATATGATGTTATGAATCCTTGGTCTGCTATCATTCTTCTAGATGTTGCTTTATGATCTCACCCTTTCATTTCATTAAGTTGATTTTTTCTTGTACTTTTAAGTACAAGAAAGAATATTAATCTCTCTAAATATTTTTCCTTTATTTGATTAATTGTGGGAAGCTTTCCTACTATTCTATAATAATTACTTTTCTTTTTTCAAAATATATTTCACATCTTTTATTTTTAATATCCTTTTACTGATTACTTATCTTATAAAATATATGTCCAAATAGACCTAATATTTGCCAAGGAAGAAAATATGGGACTATTCCTTTGCTATTGCCACTATTCATCTGGAAGCTTGAAGCATCCTGCTCTCCAGTCTACAGCCTGAGAAGGATAAATACATCTCTTAACACAAAGCCTGACATCTTTAGTACCTTTTATAAAGGACAACTCTCCCTAGACTTGGGTGCTATGCTTCAGTAAGGCCTGCCATTTAGATATCTTAATTTGAAAATATATTGCTCTTGGCTCCTCCTGATTTTGTTTTTGCCTATAAATCTTAGGTGTTGGAACTATAACTCCTAAAATAAAACCATGGCCCACAGCCTCTACTCAGCATCCTGATAGACTGAATATGATTAAAGAAGTCTCAGAAAGTTTATGGAAAGGTATGAACTGATAAGGATGAAAAGTATAATTTATTTCTCATTTCCCAAGTTTTATAGTTGGTAAAATAAGGCATCTGTAAACCTACAAGCAGTAATCTGTTGGAAAGGCTGAAGCCTTCTTATCTACTACCAGGCAAACCATCCTTACCTGATAAACACAGTGTAACATCCACAAGTCACCAATGATCTTCCTTGATATGTCTCCAACTGTTTTTCACCTATTGATAAATTTTCAAAGATTTTAGAAATTGGTTGGTTGTTGAGTCTTAATTTTCATTCATTTAATTGTATAATTTTAATCTGTGTTCTGTTTTCCCTGCCAAACAGGTGTTTTATAGGTATATTGAGAAATTACATACTAGGAACTCATAGGACTTCCCAGGTAGCTCAGTGGATAAAGAGATGCCTGGGACTGTAGAAGAGGCAGGAGACATGGGATCAATCCTTGGTTTGGGAAGATTCCCCTGGAGGAGGGTATGACAACCCCCTCAGGTATTCTTGCCTGAAGAATCCCAAGGACAGTGGAGCCTGATCAGCTACATTTCATAGCTGTCACAAAAAATCAGACATGATTGAAGTGACTGAGCACACACATAGACAGGAACTCATGAGAATACATTGCAATCTACTGATTAAGTTTCATTTCCTGAAATTTTGATAACACCAAATCAAAGCATTTTCTTTGTTTTATATTAGCTGACAAAGTGTCACTCATATTAGCTCTCCAAAACATAGGCAGCACCATAATATATATTATCATATATTTCTAAATAGGTAATTTAGTAAGCAATTTTCAAGGTAAGCTCAAAAGTTGAAAGGTCTATTTAAAGAGAGCTTTCACTAGAGATAATCATTCACCTATTAAAAAAATGTATCAGTAATAAGCCAAATACCAAGTTTTTTCTTTAAGCCTCACTTAAAATTGAAGTATCCATAGAAATCCATGTGTAAATCACATCTTCTAGTATCTTACAATATTATGCAATGATCAGTTTCTATTCAACATTTCTTCAGTATTTTCATATCTGATGACTATTCGTGCACTTTAAAAAGACATCAATGAGTCTGACTCACAATTTTATTCATTAATGTGTCTCCACAGACTAGAAAGACTTCCCTGGTGGCTCAGATGGTAAAGAGTTTGCCTGCAATTCAGGAGACCTGAGTTCAATTCCTGAATCATCAAGATCCCCTGGAGAAGGGAATGGCAACCCACTCCAGTATTCTTGCCTGGAGATCTCCATGGACAGAGGAGCCTAGGGGGCTACAGACCATGGGGTCGTAGTCGGACACAAACAAGAGACTTTCACTCACTCACTCACTCACTCACTCACTCACAGACTAGAAATGAGCTAAATAGGTACTTGTTGAGATAATGCTTCCAAGACTACAAGGGCAACATTACAAAATCAGTCTCATTAGGTCAGTGGTAGATAAGTGCGCTTTGCTAACTGATAGATGACTCAGTTTCTTTTGGGAAGACCCAAAGTGAAAACTATTTCATAATAATTTCAAGGCATGATTTGCCTTTTTTCACTATGCTAACATTTGTAGTGATGGTCCAAAAGCAATGGTGGGTAAAGTTCTGACAGTGACACCAAACTATTCTCATAAAATAAAAATGCCAGTTTCACTTTCAAAATGTCCTTGATGAAACAGGAATGTCACTAACTTTACTCAACTTAGACACTTATTTACACGTCTATTTTTTAATGTCCTTTGTGATGAAATGAGAAGAAAGCACAAAATACATAAACTATTTTCCTGTAACACCATTGTTCTTAAAATGACTAACAGATAAGTGGATTACTCACATTTGTTATTTTGGAGACTGTATATTAAAATATATAAATAATAATAAGATGCCAATCAGTTCAGTTCAGTTCAGTTGCTCAGTCATGTCCGACTCTTTGCAACCCCATGAATCGCAGCACGCCAGGCCTCCCTGTTCATCACCAACTCCCGAAGTTCACTCAAATTCACATCCATCGAGTCAGTGATGCCATCAAGCCATTTCATCCTCTGTTGTCCCCTTCTCCTCCTTCCCCCAATCCTTCCCAGCATCAGAGTCTTTTCCAATGAGTGAACTCTTCACATGAGGTGGCCAAAGTATTGGAGTTTCAGCTTTAGCATAATTTCTTCCAAAGAACATCCAGGACTTATCTCCTTTAGAATGGACTGGTTGGATACCCTTGCAGTCCAAGGGACTCTCAAGAGTCTTCTCCAACACCACAGTTCAAAAGCATCAATTCTTCAGCACTCAGCTTTCTTCACAGTCCAACTCTCACATCCATACATGACCACGGGAAAAACCATAGCCTTGACTAGACAGACCTTTGTTGGCAAAGTAATGTCTGATTTTCAATAGGCTATCTAGGTTGGTCATAACTTTTCTTCCAAGGAGTAACCATCTTTTAATTTCATGACTGCAATCACCATCTGCAGTGATTTTGGAGCCCAAGAAAATAAAGTCAGCCACTGTTTCCACTGTTTCCCCATCTATTTCCCATGACATGATGGGACCAGATGCCATGATCTTCGTTTTCTGAATGTTGAGCTTTAAGCCGACTTTTTCACTCTCCACTTTCACTTTCTTGAAGAGGCTTTTGAGTTCCTCTTCACTTTCTGCCATAAGGGTGGTGTCATCTGCATATCTGAGGTTATTGATATTTCTCCCAGCAGTTGTGATTCCAGCTTATGCTTCTTCCAGCCCAGCGTTTCTCATGATGTACTCTGCGTATAAGTTAAATAAGCAGGGTGACAATATACAGTCTTGACGTACTCCTTTTCCTATTTGGAACCAGTCTGTTGTTCCATGTCCAGTTCTAACTGTTGCTTCCTGACCTGCATATAGGTTTCTCAAGAGGCAGGTCAAGTGTCAATAATTAATGAAAATGAAAGAAAAGCTAGAACAATATACAAATATAAAATATGTATATGCTAAAGATAAAATTTCATGCAAATAATTTTTAATATATGGTTAATAAAATGGTTATTTGTAAATACTTTTATAAATTTGAAAATAACTTAAGGTCCAGAATAGGTGTCTGCTTATCAGAATTATGGACTATTAAGGCTATTATACAGCCCTGTGAAATGAAAATATAATTACAACCTTCTTGATAGAAAAAGATTAATAAAAAATTTAGTAACAAATGTAGACTATACAGCAGAGTGTGTTGTGATGCCAATAGTATATCAATACAAAATCATGGGGAAAAACTTGGAAGAGTTTATACAAAATAATGTGTGTGTACAAAACAATAAGAGTACTTAACCTTGTGTGATTAGATTTAGGGTGATTTTTTTTTTCCATTTTATGTTCCTTATCTATATTTCCTGATTAATTTTTGAATATAATGAATGACTGAGTCTTGAATAGGGAGTATGTAGGGTAAACAGAAGAATAAACCTTCAATTAGTTTAAATTTTTCTCCTAAACCTTGTGAATTTTAACAATTGAAGAAATAATATGGCAGCAAAAAATTTGGTGATTTTGAGGTATAAATCCTAATGTGCTCTTTGATAATCTTATTGGACTCTGCTTTAGTGGTGATGGGGCTTAATTTTAATCCATCACATGATTAGCTAATGCTTTAACTGATGAAAGCAGTTTTACTGTTTTCCTTTACTAGGAAAGTGGTTATCAAATGCATTAATGAATTGAAGAATGGCACTCATAAAGATAGGTCAGCTAATCAACCGGTAAGAGTTTTCTGAATGCTTATTAGGTGTTCAATTCTTTACTAACAAAATCATTCTTTTTCTTAAACCCAAGAGGAGGCATGCCCTACGATTGCAAAAAATACTTGCGTTAAGTGCTTGGCAGCATAAAATATGAAAAGAGGTCAAACAGCTACTTTTCCATAATGAGCATTCTGTGTTTTAAAGGTAATGTGGTTTGCAAAGATTATTTTCCCCAAGTTTCACAATGGTATGTATTAAAGAGTGTAATTTCTGTCAACTGCTAAAATAATCTCTATGACTTTATGTGTTTCTTAGTAAAATGCATTATTCTACAGAAGAATTGTTATTTAAGGGATATTTACTCAGATATGTTGCCTCTGTCTCCTTAGATAATTCCAGCTATGTCATTAAAAAAAAAAAAAAAGATACGGTGCCCACTCATACATATGAATAGCAGTAAAGGAAAAAAAGCAAGTATTTACAAAAGATATAATTATTTAAACAAAAATTGCATTTTCAGTGTTACTACTCACATTTGGACAGCATTTTTTTACAGATACATACCAGAAAGTTCAATTAGTCTACTTCTCCTTATGACTTTATACAGCTTGATAAGAATGAAGAATAATGATGCTGCTGAGAGATACTATGCCTAAAGTGATCACACCTCTCAAAGCATTAATGAGAAATATGATCAAAAAATAAATAAAAAATAAATATGATCAGCATATGGACAGTTTGAAACTGAGGTGGGAGCATGAGAGCATTTTGGGGCCTGAGTTTCTGCAGGAGCAGACAGCTGCTGCCTCTACCCCCAGTGCAGACAGCGGTTCAGTCGCCTCCTTGGTGGGGCCGCTACCTGGGGAGAGTGGGGGGGATTGCTGACACCATTTAAAAAAAAAAAAAAAGAAACTGAGGTGGCACCATCACTCTATTTATGCCAACCATCCAAATTCAGCTAAACCAACATGATATTCCAACCTTCTTTATGGATACTTTACAATAGCACTGAAATCACATTTTATAAAAGTAAGTGGCAAAAAGGTTTGTGCTCAGATCCCTTCTTTGTCCTCAGATCCCTCCTTTGTATGTTATTCCCTAAAAAAATACAGTTGGTATGGAGTGGTTAAAGGTACAATATCTGTTTTCACCTTAACATAGAAACCATTCACCTGTAACTGATCTAGCTTGGGCAATCATGTGCAGGCTTGGATCAGAAAAGTTAAGAAAGATAAATATATTTTTGTGGCAAGTAGTACTTTCCTTGTAAGAGGCAAGGAAAAGACTGAATGACAAATAAAATGTTCAGCAATTATGTGAACTATAACCCTTCACAGTCAGAAACTCTGATGACAAGCTTTCATATCCCAAGGGCTTGTCTCAGTCAAGAAGAAGGTAGTGAATAGACAGATCAAAATTAGAGCTCAGCTAATTAGGTGCAACCATTTGACTAATTAGGGAGCATATCTTGAGGGCGATCAATATAGAGATGGGAATAAAAGAAAGGTGATTTCTTTTCCTATTTAATAGTAAATTTATCATTTGAGAAAAACAATTTCTAAAGATAAACAAAACTATAAAATTGCAGTGTAGATGGGAGAACAATGTTTAAAAAAATTAGTCATTTTAAATAGCAATGCTGATTGACCATTGGAACACCTTCAAATAGTAAGGGGTACATGAAACAAGTAGACAGGATATGGAACATGACGATTTTTAAAAATCAGTTCCTAATATAGGAAAGTTATGACAGGCAGAATAATGTATTAAAAAGTGCAAAATCTACAAGTTAAGAAACCAGTATGCCATTATTCTAGGCTTGTGTTGCTATTCATTCTGGGAATTTAGCCAAGAATTTCATTTTGTTGAGTGTCAGAAACTTCCTCTACAGCGTCAGGTGGTGGGAGTAGATAACTTGTCCCTTCTCTAGGTGATCATCCTGACCCAGAAATTGAACCAGGGATTCCTGCATGGCAGGCAGATTTTTTACTATGTGAGCCACTAGGGACCCTGGTAACTTAATGACCTCTGCCTTACTTAATTTATGCATGAATATTTTTATCAATAAAATAAGAATATTTTTCTCTGATTAAATTAGTAGTAAGCAAAATAATTTTTGAATTATTTGAATAAAAGTACTTTAAAAGTTCAGTAATTGTAAAATACAATTCAACATTTAATTTATATAACATGGACTTTAAGGTTTATAGCACAGAAATACAGTATGAGGAGATAAGAAACAGCCTTGCAAACAAGTACATTTTGCACAAGGCCACTGCAATTTAAACTTTTAAATTAAGTTTGGATCCTCCTACTTACAAGCAATATTCATTAAAGATATTTACTTTATGTTAGAACTTATAATAATCATAAAAATAGAATAATATGAATAAAATGGATTACAAACTACATTAACTTGGTACATCACATGACTCTACTGCTGCTGCTGCTAAGTCACTTCAGTCATATCCAACTCTGTGCGACCCCATAGATGGCAGCCCACCAGGCTCCCCAGTCCCTGAGATTCTCCAGGCAAGAACACTGGAGTGGGTTGCCATTTCCTTCTCCAATGCATGAAAGTGAAAAGTGAAAGTGAAGTCACTCAGTCGTGTCTGACTCTTAGCAACCCCATGGACTACAGCCTACCAGGCTCCTCAGTCCATGGGATTTTCCAGGCAAGAGTACTGGAGTGGAGTGCCATTGCCTTCTCCATCACATGACTCTATGTCATATTAAAGTACATTTAAACAATTGTTAGGAGATAAAAAGCTAAACAATGGCTTTCTTCTAAGTTTCATAGTTTTGCCAAAGACTTTTTTGAAAGACTGATTTAGAGTAGCTAAATACCCAATTTATTAAGAGTATCTAATATTTAATTGATAATAATCCCCTAAAATATTCTTCTAAGCAAAACTTACTTATCATATGCTTTCTATAAAATGTGAAAATTATCATAAGTGTAGAGGTTATTATAAATTCCAACTAAAACATTCTTACTTGTACATTTAAAGCTAAATTAATTGATTCAAATACAAGTTTCTGAGAAATACTTTCACTATTACAAGAAGAATCTTAAATTTCTCTGTGGCAGATAAAAAATAGATGCTGCAGAAAGCTCATTCACACTGAAGGGGTATCTTAATGTCATATATCAGGCAGTTTTGCATCATTGTTAAGAGTTCACTCTCTAGAGTCAGATTGTTGGCTGCAATTTTAGCTCTAATATTTAATGCTATCTGATCTTGGATTAATTAAAAAACCTCTTGGTCTTAATTTCTTCAGATGATGTATGTGCATGCATGCTCAGTTATGTCCAACTCCTTGCTACTCCATGGACTATATCCTCTGTCCATGGAATTTTTCAGGCAAGAATACTGGAGTGGGTTGTCATTTCCTATGTCAGGGGCTCTTCTTGACCCAGGGATTGAACCTGTATCTTGTGTCTCCAGCACTGAGTCAGATTCTTTACCACTGAACCACCTGGAAAGCCTCTTCTTATGATAGTATTATTATGTAATTCTGTAATAGTTTGCTTCCCTGATAGCTCAGTTGGTAAACAATCCACCTGCAAAGCAGGAGACCCCAGATCAATTCCTCAGTTGGGAAGATCCACTGGAGAAGGGAAAGGCTACCCACTCCAGTATTCTGGCCTGGAGAATTTCATGGACTGTATAGTCCACCAGGTCACAAGGAATCCAACACAACTGAGCAACTTTCATTTTCACTGTAACAAAGTACATAGTGCAAATTGGGTGGTTTAGAGTAACAAATTTCTTGTATCATAGTTCTAGAGGCTAGAAGTCTGAAATCAAGGTATAGCAGGGCTATGTTCCTTCTAAACTCTAGCAAACCATCTGCTTTGAGCCTCTCTGGTAGTTTCTTGTAATTCCTTGACTTGTGGCCGCATAATGCCAGTCTGCACCAGATGGTCTCCCTGTGTTCATGTAGGCATATCTTCTCAGGGCATTTTTTGCTTGCCTTGTTTTTTTTTTTTTTTTTTTTTTTAATAAGGACACCAGTCATCATTAGTTCAAGGGCCCATCCTACTCCAGAATGATCTCATTTAAACTTGACTTAATCCATCTGCAACACCTACTTGAAAATAAGGTCACATTCTGTAATACGAAAGATTAGCTCTTTAATCAATGAATCTGGTCACTGTGTGCACAATTCAACCCATAACAAACCCAAGGAGGTGTTTGTGATTTGTAAAGGATAAGGTGCTGATGTGTACAGGATAACAGCAGCACGTGAAAGTGTTTTTTCAGAACACAGCCTTGAAAAAATATGAGCAAACCAGTAATTCCCGTAGAGTATCATAGATCAAAGTTTATGGAATCCAAGAATAAAACATGAGAAAAACATGCTTTTTTTAAAATCTCTATGAAAATTACCTTAATCTAAAACACAGTTATTATTATTTTTTGACCTACACTACACCTCTTGTTTTCTTCCTACTTTTATCCACGTAGTGTTTCCTATATAAAAAGCATTGAGAATATTATTTTTAAACAGAAATCAAATCTTGACTACTGAAACTCACACAATGATTTCTTGCCACACTAAGAAATAATTCAGGCTTTCTCTCATGTTCTACAGGCACTTTGTGAAACGTCCTTACATCTCCAACCTTATCTCATATTTTTACTAAAAGCATCCAGACTTCATCTCTGTTACTCAAAAATACTCTTGTTATTTCATGGACATCTCTGCTGGAACCTTGCTTGAAATGTTTTTTTACTGTAGTATTTGCATAACTCAACTCTCAGATTTTAGCTCAAATGTCCAATCTAATAGGCATTGTTCTTAGAGTCATAATAATAGCAAGAGATGGCATTTATTGACTGTATATTAGTACTCAAGCAGCTCCGCATGCTCTATTTTAATTAAACCTCACAGCATGATACTCTAGGTTAGATCTTATTGTCACAACTGAGGCATCATTAGGTTATTAATTTAACCAAGTTCCATGATATACCCTGTACTCAAACCCAACTTTTCTGAAGCAAAGCGTATGTAGTATTAATGACTGCTAGATACTAATTCTCAATTACAAAAAAAAGTTAGTTTGGTATCATTTCATTGAAAAAGATGCCAGAGATTCTGAAAAACTAACACAAAAATTGCAAATTATATAAGTTTAGGGCCTTTAAATGTAGGAGTAGATAATTTTATGTACTTCAGTAATTTTAAGATTTTATATTTAAAAGAATGCAATAACATTCATCATATCCTTAAGCATTAAAAATAATTTCCATTAGGAAATTCTTTCCATAAAGGCATAAGAATGCTGCAATCAATTTTAGAAAAAAATGCCTATGCTAAAGTAAATGTTAAATTTGGTGCTTAAAGGAAAGTGTTTCAGACACTTGATAGTTACTCTATTACTTGATTTTTTTTTTTAAATGAGTGAATGAAAAATTTGCCAGTGTGCCATCCAACTTGCTTTTTCAGTGTGTTTCCTCTAAAGTGAATCATTCACAACAAAGTTCAGATGTGAGAAATGTCAGGGAGAAAAAATTCAATTTCAACATTTATAACTGAAAGTAAAGCAAGTTTATTTTCTTTTTTGAAAAAGGCATAAAATGTGGTTAACATTTGACTCTAAGTATTGCTTATAAATGAATACATATCAAGATAGTAATTTGATACACAGTATATCATAAAGATGAACAACTAATTATGGTTAATATACAAATAGAATTTTAAAGCACTAATTAATACAAGTCTGTGGGAAACATAATGAAGAGCACATTATTTGTTAATGACTACAGAACTTATCACAAGACTTTATTTTCTCAACACATTTCTGTGTGAGTTCCAAAAGTTAGAACAAATCCTACTATATGCAGTTTTAACCATACCAAGAATCTTGAAATTTGTAACCAAAATCATATTGATAAAACTGGTTAACCTTCTATAAACTATAAATGTAACTCCAAAATTTCATAGGCATCTAAGGTAAAGATGGAAGGATGGCTATTTGTTTTTCTTCTAATAAAATTATGCTAATTAGTTTTATTTCGGAAGTCATTTTCTTATCCTTAAAGCATATCAATTACTAAATCATACTTTGCTTTGCAAAATCTGTAAAGCAATTTCAAAATATGGCTCTTTCTAAGGAATAGAATTATTAGAAGGCATGTTTAGTCCTAATGAAATTTCCTGGAAATATCTTACTAGATATAATCATAGCCTAGCTTTTCAGAAATACATATTTATTTTACTGTTGTTATTGCTATTTGGCCAATGTTGGAAAAGCTACAGAGCTCCTATCTTGCCAAATAGGTGTTAGAAATATGAAGATAGATCTAAACCAATTCAGATTTCTATTTTAACTGGCACAGCTGAAATAGTAATATCCTGGGTTTTCAATTGAAGTAATAAGGTTTTATGAATATATTTATGACCAGAGAATCTACTGTCAATTTTGTTTTCTCTTGGTCTTTCGTAACAACTTTATTGTAATAGGATTGCAGTGACCTTTATTTAGATTAAAGTCATCAGGGAGTTGAAGCTGGGTGAGAATTTTACAGTCTTTTAAAATGGGAATCCTTACTTTTTATTGAAAAGCCCCATGGGCAAATCATGGAAAACAAATGTCATTTTGAAAACTATTTCATTGATGGAATTTTAATGACAATGTTTGATGTCTATTTGAAGAGAGTTAGTGTCGCACAGAGTCGGACACGACACGACTGGAGCGACTTAGCAGCAGCAGCAGTCAGCATATCTACTCAGCTTGTGAAAGTCAGAAGGGAAGGGCAGAACAACAGTTTCCAGTTCCAGAGAAGGTCATAAGGGACTAAAAAGAATGAAACTGAAAATGGCAGTATCAACACTTGAAATAAATTAACTTCTTTGCTGCTGCTGCTGCTGCTAAGTCGCTTCAGTCATGTCTGACTTGTACGACCCCATAGACGGCAACCCACCAGGCTCCCCCATCCCTGAAATTCTACAGGCAAGAATACTGGAGTGGGTTGCCACTTCCTTCTTAGTGGCATACAATACCATCATTATTGATCTAGGTAGACAGATGTGGGTTAGACAGCAAAGCCGAATTCTGAAACATCTATTTTTTCTGGATAATTTCTTCTCCAGTGCTGGAATCCTTACAAGGCTTGGTACAGGATATCTTGGTGAACAGTCACACCTATGCTCTGAAAAATGAAATTTATTCATCTTTATATTTCTTTGCTTGGTTGGGACTAGGGAAATATAACTGAATAAAACGAATCCATAGCTCAAAGTTTTTATAGATAAATGACATAGAGAATACCTTCCAAACTGGATACTGACAATTGGAGTAAAAAAGGAATACTCAGGGACTGTGGTGGTGGCTCATGCTCAGTAGTGTCCAACTCTTTGCGAGCCTGTGGACTATAGCCCTCCAGGCTCTTCTGTCCAGGGGATTTACAAGGCAAGAATACTGGAGTGGGTTGCCATTCGCTTCTCCAGGGGATCTTCCTGACCCAGGGATCAAACTCAGGTCTCCTGCATTGCAGGCAGATTCTTTACCACTGAGCCATCTGGGAAGCACTATAGAACTGTTTAAATCATAAATTTGCATGGAATAACCCTGAATCAACCAGATTTAAACATCTCAATTAGGCAGCAGAATACTGTTATCTCTCACAGACATTTCAGAGAAGCTTATCAAATGAGTACAAACCTATTCAGAACTAGAATACAGCTCCCTTCAACATTTATCCCTATCTATCCCTGAAGTTTAAGGAAAGAAATTAGCTTCATAATTATATTTAGTACATTTTATAGTTAAATTAATAAATTTGTCTTCTAACATACCAATTGATGGGAAGATGAGCTCAATTAGAATATAGTGGTTATCAGGACAGTAATTTATTATGGATGATCTGCAGTGTGGATATTATAGTGGCAGATACAAATTTTATTTAATATTGTTGAATGATGTTTGCCAGCTTAGGCAAAAGATCATTTTTAGTGAGTAAAAGAACATTCGTAATTTTCTGTTAATGTCTTTGTCTTCAGTGTTTAGTTTAGATTTAAAAAATTTTAAAAATGGTCTAGTTTGTTGTCAATGCAGTTTTCTTTTTCTGAGTAGAACATGTAAACATCAATGTTAACATTAGAAATATTGATTAAAAAATAACTTCAGTTTGGACATACTGATAGATCACCAACTACTATATTGGTGATCTGATATATGATGTAAGAGGCACATACTCTTTCTCTAGATGGAAAAATGTTACAAATTGGGCCAGAAAAAAAACAAAGATCCTCATCAGAATTACATTCTCAAGACTAAGAAAGCAGGCAATCTGATTTCAATTAATTATTTAATGTCTTTATCCTCATTAGTGCCTCTCATGTCAAGTGTACTTTTGAAATAATCTTTGATGAACGAATAATTCCTGACGATAATACCTGAGGAATTCAGCCCTGTTGAATAAGCTACTTGCTTTTACCTATCCATATTGAGCAAGTACTCTGTGCAAAGTGATGCTATCTATTTGGTGAAAGAAGCCATATAAAACTGTAAGACCCACGTCCAAAGACTAAAAATTTACTGCAGTTGCTAAGGAGAGGCAAAACACCAGTAAGGACAGGAGGTTTAGAAAATACGCTCTAGGGCAGCACTTAAGATAGAATGTGAGAACCTCCTTGCTGGAGGTCAAAGTCAAGAACGCACCTTCTAGTTCCAGAAACCTACCAAGACTGAAGTGCAGTACGTGGACAAAAGTGTTTGGTTCCCTCACAGATTTATTCAGTAAATCTTAGAAAATAAAAATAGTGGATAAGAGGATTGTTGTGTGCTTATGCCATAAATTTAGGACTAATCATTGCAAGTTAGATATAGAGGGACAAAACACTTTTTGGTACACATGTCAGCAATATTTGGGTTTTGTCATTTATTTCCAGTTTTAAAAATATAAAAGTAAGTTTACATTGTACAATAAAAAATGCTATTAAAAAGTAATCATAATTTAAATCAGTTCTTAAATGGTCAGGGACCTGGAAGTAAATAGTTCATTCAAGCACAGTATAATTAAAAATTAAGACAGTTAAAAAGTAATCCAGGACAATGACACAACTCTCTGCTTTCAATTTCTACTTTAGGCTAGGCATTCTAGTAATTTGTCTCTATGCAAATGTGTATTTATTACACATGTATGGCTGTAAATGTATACATGTGCATACATGAATATGAATATAATAGACACACGACAAGTGCAATAGTCTTGTAGCATATATATGTATACTGACACACACACACACACACACGTGTACTCATGGTAGACATATTGCCATACTGTCTAATTTTAAGATAGGAGCACCCAGAATACCTAATAAGTGAGGTCAACATTTTTTTCAGATTCTTACAACTAATAAAATATTTATTTTCTCACATCTCCTAACCTCATTGTACCCCTGTCATTTAGCAAATTTGCTTATTTTTGTGATTTGCAGTTGTCTATGTGTTTTTCTATCTCCTCTATAAAATTACAAATTCCTCAGGAACCGCTTGATCCTATTCACCTCTGCATCCCTTATGCCTTGCTCAATTCTTTGGGAAGAGCGGACTCTGGCAAATTTCCCTTGTAGCCAAAGTTGGTCTATGTGTGTGTGTGTGTGTGTGTGTGTGTGTGTGTGTGTGTGTGTGTGTATAAGTTGTTTCCCTGTTTTACCTTTCTAGGGGTGCCCCTGGCAAAGTGCTACAAACTAGTTGGCTTAAAACACATAATTTTTTCACTCCACGGAAGCTAGAAGACTGAAATCAAGGTGTCGGCAGGGCCGTGCTCCCTCTGAAGGCTTTAAGGGAGAATTCTTCCTTGCCTCTTCCAGCTTCTAGTGACTGCAGCCATTCCTTTGTTTGTGGTAGCATAACTCCAGTCTGCCTATATCTTCACATTGCCTTCTTTATGTGTGTGTTCTTTCCTCTTATAAGGACATCAGTCTTTGGATTTAAGCCATTCTAAATCCAGGAGGCTCTTATCTCCAGGTCCTTAACTAATTATACCTATGAAGTCTTTAATTTCAAATAGGGTCACATTCTGAGGTTTTGCATAAACATAAATTTAGGGAGGACACTATTCAATCCAATACACCTGTAAATCAGACATTTCTATAATACAGTCAATAAGTACATCATTTCTTCTTCCAGAAAATACTTACAGAATTTCTATGACTCAGATGAAGGAAAATATCAACAGATCAAACAAATTCTCTGCCTTCAAGGTGCTGCTCACTTTTTATTGGGATTTAGAGAGCTGCAAATATAAATAGATAATAGATAGCAGAATTGATACATACATATGCAAATATACAAAATAAATAAATATAGAGACATAAAGTTAGATGATCAATGCATTGAAGAAAAACAGAGCAAGATAATGAAAATTAACAATACATCATTAAGGTTCTACTTTTATTTGCATTAACAAAATCTATATAAGCCTCTAAGTCATATTTTGAATAGAAGTCTATTTAGCCTAGGGCTTTCCTGGTGGCTTAGATGGTAAAGAATCTGCTTACAGTGCAGGAGATCTGGGTTTAATCTCCAAGATCCCTTGGAGAAACGAATGGCTACCCAATGCAGTATTCATGCCTGGAGAGTTCCATGGTCTTAAGAGCCTGGCCGGTTATAGTCCATGGGGTCTCAAAGAGTCGGATGTGACTGAGTGACTAACACTTTAATTATTGTCTTTATAGCTTAAATAGCTTTTTTAAATAAATTATTTTCATTCTCAAAGCTTTTAGTGCAATGAGTTATGGTAGATATGTTGTAGAATTATAAATTTACATGCTATGGTTAGTGTCTTCCATAAAAAGAAGTAGATAACAAAAATCTTAAAGAAATCTAATTCAAACAGAAAAGAATAACTAAGTGCAATAGAGATAAATTTACCTTTTAATAACTATGATGCTGAGATTTGATCCTGTCACTTAAAACTGGGGAAAAAAATGGATCATTTAGTAGATAGTCATGAAGATTAAATGAGATAATGTATGTGAGGGTGGTTGGTAAGCTAGCACATTATCTGGAACAATGTTCAGTTCAGTTCAGTCGCTCAGTCGTGTCCGACTCTTGGCTACCCCATGAATCACAGCACGCCAGGCCTCCCTGTCCATCACCAACTCCCAGAGTTCACTCAGACTCACGTCCATCGAGTCAGTGATGCCATCCAGCCATCTCATTCTCTGTCGTCCCCTTCTTCTCCTGCCCCCAATCCCTCCAAGCATCAGGGTCTTTTCCAATGTGTCAGTTCTTCACATTAGGTGGCCAAAGTATTAGAGATTCTGCCTCAGCATCAGTTTTTCCAATGAATATTCAAGACTGATTTCCTTTAAAATTGATTGTTTTAATCTCTTTAAACTCCTTGCAGTCCACGAGACTCTCAAGAGTCTTCTCCAACACCACAGTTCAAAAGCATCAATTCTTCGGTGCTCAGCCTTCTTCACAGTCCAACTCTCACATCCATACATCCATACATGACCACAGGAAAAACCATAGCCTTGACTAGACGAACCTTTGTTGGCAGAGTAATGTCTCTGCTTTTGAATATGCTATCTAGGTTGGTCATAACTTTCCTTCCAAGGAGTAAGCATCTTTTAATTTCATGGCCGCAGTCACCATCTGCAGTGATTTTGGAGCCCCAAAAAATAAAGTCTGCCACTGTTTCCACTGTTTCCCCATCTATTTCCCATGAAGTGTTAGTTGAATCTAAATGACCCTTTAATTTCTATTTCTCATAATATTCATCATAAAATTGTAATATAGTCTTTGCCTTCATCAAATAACTATTGACTCATTTATTGTAATTGAAATGAATTTATGGCCTCAACTGAGTTCATAATAAGAGAGTTTATTAAGGAAACTCAAAGAAGTTAGAAAAATAAACTTTACTGTTAAAGGGAACTTTTCAGCCCCCTTTTAACTATTGAGTTCAAATCTTTTAACTATCTAATTGTACTCCTTTTAACTTAACTTTAAGTTAACTTTAACTTAAGTTAAATGGGATTCCCCAGTGGCTCAGCAGTAAAGATTAGCCTTCAACGCAGGAGACACGGGTTTGATTCCTGACTGTGTCAGATCCCCTAGCGAAAGAAATGGCAACCCACTCCAGTATTCTTGTCTGGAAAATTCTATGAACAGAGGAGCCTGGAGGGCTACAGTTCATGGGATCACAAGAGTCGGACATAACGAACCAACATAAGTTAAACATATTATAAGGTAAATTATTTTAATGCAATAGACATAGTTTTACCATGTCTATCAATCCAGGAAATTAATCCACCTTACAAATGTCATGGGTTTCTTCCTCTGATCGAAGAAAGAAAGACAGTGTTGCTTAGTTGTATTCTAGTCTTTGTGACCCCATGGACTGTAGCCCGCCAGGCTCCTCTGTCCATGGAATTCTCCAGGCAAGAATAACGGAGTGGGTTGCCATTTCCTTCTCCAGGAGGTCTTCCCAACCCAGGGATCGAACCTGGGTCTCTGGCATTGCAGACAAATTCTTTACCATCTGAGCCACCCAGGGAAGCCCTCTGACGGTTCCATTCAAATTGATACTGAATAGAATCCTCAGTAGCAGCCCCATGCTATAATGAGTAGTTTGTTTATGAATAATATAGGCAATCAGAATGGGCAGTTGAGTTAATATGAGGATCAGGGGCAATGTCAATTTATCTGTAAAATTGTGTCAGTTTTAGACTGAAGACTGCTTTTGATTAGAGTACAGTTTTCTCCGATTTCATCTGCTTTGCTCTAATCAAACTAATGCCAATCCTTTTATTTTTAATTCAAGTCTATGTATTCCTCCACTTACTACTGAGAGATTTAGGTGAAGTATCTGCTCCTCTTGACAGAACAAATCTGTAAGGGTACTTTCTTTAGTTTGTCATGCAGTATTTAATACTTCTCTCCTTGAATTTAGAGTTTCTTGAAATGGGCTGAAACCTAAAAATATTTCTGGCAGAAGCAGTTATACCAGACATCTTAATTATTATGTTTCCAAGGAAATGACAGGCTATGTAAGAGAAGCTGACATATCTCCCTGCAGCTATGTGCTTTTTATATTGGAACTTTAGGCTATTATAAATTACCTGGACCTGAGACTGGCATGAGCACAAAGCCTCAAATATAAACCAGCTGTCACATAATGCAGCGGGTGTTAACCCCTTCAAATTTCCCTTTTTTTACCTTGCTGTATGTACACTGCCAAATATAAGACTTGTAGGAGCACACAGATTTCTAAGTGGGCAGTAAATGTATCTGTCGCATTTTCTTTATTTTCCTGTACACTTGCTGTTTAGTCTCCACTTTTGGAATCATTCCTAAAGACTAAATTGAACAGAAAGACAGAGTAAACTGAAGGTGAAGAGGTGGTGTCTGAGGAGTGCAGGAGGTTGGTAGTGATTCTGTGGGGTTCATGCTCTTGACAACTATTGTTTGATTCGAGTCCCTGCTTACTCTGCTAAATGCCATGTTTCCACATCAGGAAAGGAACTTGATCTTTGCACCTGCTGCCTTCTTGTTAGAAGGGAAGGGAGCAGCACTTGGGTGATCTTTTGAATTAAGAAGCTGACACAATAGCTCTGTGCAGTAAATTGGACAGAGCAAATGTGTTAAACTGTTTCCTGGTGGAAAGGTATTTTGAACTGTACTGCCATACTCTTTTCGTTTTTATTCCTGAATTTGGGCCACTGCTAAGCATTATTCCAATGCCAAAATTTCAGCCAAGTATGTTTCACAGCTAACAGTTGAAAAGGTAGTGATTAGTAATATTGTACTTCTCCAAATACAGAGAAGCATCCAATGGGGCCTACTAAAATTTGTCAGTGTTATTAAACCTCCTGGATTATGTGACTGATGTATTTCATTCATAAATTAAAAATAACATTATGGATTTTTACAAACATATTTATAAAATGCTTCATTATCTATTGAGAGAAAACATTCCAACATTATAAATTTTAAAAGGCTTTGGAGAAATCAGAAAATGGGCTAGAGTCTGATTTTGGATTTAACACTTCCTTTCCGTGTTACTGTGGATATGTTTGAATGTCTATTTTTAAACAAAAACAATAAAGAAAAGACTGTAAATCAAATAAACCAAAAATTCAGATATGGTATGCCTGCCAAATTCATAGTGCAGTTGCAAAAACCAAATGAGAGAAAAAATGTGACAGTGGTTGAAAAACTGCACAGTGTTATAAAAATGTACATTTTTATCACCATTTCATGGGCTTTCTTTTATTGTTAGAAATTGCTCATCCTCTTCTGGGAACACAAATCAGCAAACAGCCTCCAAATGAAACAATGAATAGTGTGATTTTTTTTAATGAGTGCTGGCTTGATAAATCTGGTGGTGAAGAGGACCTTCATTCACAATAGAGCATCTTGTCAATCTTTCACTACAAATAAATCCAGTGAAGAATCCATCAGGATACTGATAGAAGCTGTTAGTAGGGATTTCTGCCTATAGACAACTCAGTATGATTGATGAGTTTATAAAAGTCCACCCTGTACACTGCTATTTATTAGTTATTCTGTAAGGTTTTCCAAAGAATTGATATGTAATCTCATTTACATATTGTGTTTTATACATGGCTTATCTTAGCATAAACCTAAGACATAAGGGAATGACATTTCAAATAAGATGTATAACAAAAATGATACAAATATGATATTATACTAAAATATTCTCCTCTTGCATCCACATTAAATTTTTTTAATTATGTACAGTATTTGGTCTTTTAACCAACATAGATGATTTCAAGTGTTGATATAACCAGTGATTTAGCTACTTACTAGAGTTACTTAATCTTACTGCTATTAATTATTTTACTGCTATTAAAATACAGGTAATAAATAGATTATAAAAATAGGGAAAATTACTATGTAGTAACATCTTGAAGTAGCTTTATCTCAATTCTCAAACCAGTTACCAGATAGGTTGAAAATTATGAAATTATATATATCAATTTCAAATCTTAACAGTTTACTCTTGCCATAATTCATATTTTATAGCAGTTACTAGCCCACTTTTCTAAGCCAGTGTATCCATTTCCTGACTGTTGTGAGAGGTGACTTCTACTGGTTCAGTAATTCCCTCTTCTTTGTAAAACTGCCCTTGGCAAAATAGAAGTTGAGAATCTTGTCTCTCCATAATGGGATACTGATGTTTATTAATATCCTGTAGGGGCTTCCCTGATGGCTCAGTGGGTAAAGAATTCTCTTTCAGTGTTGGAGACATAGAAGATGCAGTTTTGATTCCTAGATTGGGAAGATCCCCTGCAGGAGGAAAATGGCAATACACTCCAGTATTCTTGCCTGAAAATCCCACGGACAGAAGAGCCTGGTGGGGGAGGGGGAGTTGGCTACAGTCCAAAGTGTCGCAAAGAGTCCGACACCACTGAGAAACTAAGCATGCAACATCTTTTGAATACAGTTATTAAAAATATTACTCACATGGAACTGGAGGAGTGGAAAGAATTAGACTGGCTTATCTCTGACATTAGAGAGGTATGGGATAAATAAGAATTATAAGGACTGTTTAATAAGGTGCCTATTATTGAGAACTACTAATGTTTTTAGGAGAGAAAATTACCAGTTTAAGCAATTAAATACTAATTAAAAGAAAAGCATGGGAGCCAGAGTTGCATCTCTGGAAGCATGTGATCTGTTTATTACTCTCTAATGGAGAATGATCATTATGTTTTCCTTATGTTCCACTGAGTCTGCCCCTTCTATAAAGCATCCAATGCCTGTGGAACTTAATTATAAGTGATATTTTTTTAAGATAAGTTTCTATCTTGTTCAGACAATGACAATAGCTCTCCAAGCAAAGGTTCAGACAATACTATGAACTTGAAGAATTAGTTATGCTTTGAGGCTAATTAATATACTCAATTTCATCCCTCTGCATGCAATGCCCAGAGCCAAGTACCTGGAGAGATACAGATCAAATGGTGTAAAAAGTGTGATATGGTAACCTATTGGTAGATGACACAGGCAGGCTAATAATAATGTTTATTTTGAAATAGACAGTCTTTAATTTTTTTTTCAATATTATACTGAATATATGCAATACTATCTAACAAGAATTGAAAGAATATAATATCTAAAAATAAAAAAATTACATTGAGAAATAAATTCAATAACTGACTCATGGTTGATTCATAGGAAATATCATGAAAAAATTACTAAAACATTTCACACTGTAATACCAGATTATTCCCTTTATTGTGTGGATAAATGTGTATGCATTTATTGCAGCTGAAGCATTTTCAATTTCCTCTTTTGCTAGCTAAACAAAGAATTAATTATAAAAGCTGTAGTTCAATCCATTCCCTTGATGTTTCAGAAAACTTTATATATGGTTACCTTAGGCAAATAACTGTCTGTTCTACCCAATCAGCAAGCTCTGGATTAAATGGCACAGAAAAGATGTAAAGGAAATGGAAAATCCTAGAGGCAATATTTCTTTACTCCACAATTGTTCATGTGCCCAGCCCAATTATATTTTAAAAATGTTACCCATTGCTGAATTTTTAATAGGAAACTATAAATTATTTTAAAAATATGTGCTAACCAGAGCTTTATTAATTATATAGTAAACAAAATGACTTTGACTTACATATGCAAAAAAAGAAAAAAAAAAACTTACTTAAGCAATTGTGGGGCTTCCCTGCTGGCTCAAACAGTAAAGAATCTGCCTGCAATGTGGGAGACCCAGGTTCAATCCCTGGGTTGGGAAGATCCCCTGGAGGAGGGAATGGCTACTCACTCCAGTATACTTTTTTTTTTTTAATTTAAAATTTATTTATCTTTTTAATTGGAGGGTAATTGCTTTACAGAATTGTGTTGGAGAGGGTAGGATGTGTGGCAAGAGTAACATGGAAACTTACATTCAGTCAGTTCAGTTCAGTCGCTCAGTTGTGTCCGACTCTTTGCCACCCCATGAATCGCAGCATGCCAGGCCTCCCTGTCCATTACAAACTCTCGGAGTTCACTCAGACTCACGTCCATCGAGTCAGTGATGCTATCCAGCCATCTCATCCTCTGTCGTCCCCTTCTCCTGCTGCCAATCCCTCCCAGCATCAGAGTCTTTTCCAATGAGTCAACTCTTCGCATGAGGTGGCCAAAGTACTGGAGTTTCAGCTTTAGCACCATTCCTTCCAAAGAAATCCCAGGGCTGGTCTTCTTCAGAATGGACTGATTGGATCTCCTTGCAGTCCAAGGGACTCTCAAGTGTCTTCTCCAACACCACAGTTCAAAAGCATCAATTCTTCGGCTCTCAGCCTTCTTCACAGTCCAACTCTCACATTCATACATGACCACAGGAAAAACCATAGCCTTGACTAGACGAACCTTTGTTGGCAAAGTAATGTCTCTGATTTTGAATATGCTATCTAGGTTGGTCATAACTTTCCTTCCAAGGAGTAAGTGTCTTTTAATCTCATGGCTGCAGTCACCATCTGCAGTGATTTTGGAGCCCCCCCAAAAAAAGTCTGACACTGTTTCCACTGTTTCCCCATCCATTTCGCATGAAGTGATGGGACCGGATGCCATGATCTTCATTTTCTGAATGTTGAGCTTTAAGCCAACATTTTCACTCTCCACTTTCACTTTCATCAAGAGACTTTTTAGTTCCTCTTCACTTTCTGCCATAAGGGTGGTGTCATCTGCATATCTGAGGTTATTGATATTTCTCCCGGCAATCTTGATTCCAGCTTGTGCTTCTTCCAGCCCAGCACTTCTCATGATGTACTCTGCATATAAGTTAAATAAGTAGGGTGACAATATACAGCCTTGACGTACTTCTTTTCCTATTTGGAACCAGTCTGTTGTTCCATGTCCAGTTCTAACTGTTGCTTCCTGATCTGCATACAAATTTCTCAAGAGGCAGGTCAGGTGGTCTTGTATTCCCATCTCTTTTAGAATTTTCCACAATTCATTGTGATCCACAGAGCCAAAGGCTTTGGCATAGTCAATAAAGCAGAAATAGATGTTTTTCTGGAACTCTCTTGCTTTTTCGATGATCCAGCAGATGTTGGCATTTCATCTCTTTTTCCTCTGCCTTTTCTAAAACCAGCTTGAACATCAGAAAGTCCACGGTTTACATATTGCTGAAGCCTGGCTTGGAGAATTTTGAGCATTACTTTACTAGCATGTGAGATGCGTGCAACTGTGCAGTAGTTTGAGCATTCTTTGCATTGCCTTTCTTTGGAACTGGAATGAAAAGTGACCTTTTCCAGTCCTGTGGCCACTGCTGAGTTTTCCAAATTTGCTGGCATATTGAGTGCAGCACTTTCAC
>NW_011494837.1:1962146-1962575 GCF_000754665.1 Bison bison bison | reverse complement strand
CTGCTTCTGTTAGGTCCATACCATTTCTGTCCTTTATCGAGCCCATCTTTGCATGAAATGTTCCCTTGGTATCTCTAATTTTCTTGAAGAGATCTCTAGTCTTTCCCATTCTGTTGTTTTCCTCTATTTCTTTGCATTGATCACTGAGGAAGGCTTTCATATCTCTTCTTGCTATTCTTTGGAACTCTGCAGTCAGATGTTTATATCTTTCCTTTTCTCCTTTGCTTTTCACTTCTCTTCTTGTCACAGCTATTTGTAAGGCTTCCCCAGACAGCCATTTTGCTTTTTTGCATTTCTTTTCCATGGGGATGGTCTTGATCCCTGTCTCCTGTACAATGTCACAAACCTCATTCCATAGTTCATCAGGCACTCTATCTATCAGATCTAGGCCCTTAAATCTATTTCTCACTTCCACTGTATAATCACTGT
>NW_011494837.1:1957538-1961934 GCF_000754665.1 Bison bison bison | reverse complement strand
GGTGATGTCCATGTGTAGTCTTCTCTTGTGTTGTTGGAAGAGGGTGTTTGCTATGACCAGTGCATTTTCTTGGCAAAACTCTATTAGTCTTTGCCCTGCTTCAATCTGTATTCCAAGGTCAAATTTTCCTGTTACTCCAGGTGTTTCTTGACTTCCTACTTTTGCATTCCAGTCCCCTATAATGAAAAGGACATCTTTTTTGGGTGTTAGTTCTAAAAGGTCTTGTAGGTTCATAGAACCATTCAACTTCAGCTTCTCCAGAGTTACTGGTTGGGCATAGACTTGGATTACTGTGATATTGAATGGTTTGCCTTGGAAACGAACAGAGATCATATGTAATAGAGATAGGCAGTGGGAATTTTCTGTACCACCCCAGTATTCTTGCCTGGAGAATTCCATGAACAAAGGAGCCTGGTGAGCTTCAGTCAATGGGGTTGCAAAGAGTTGGACATAACTGAGCAACTAATGCTTTCACATTTTAAGCAGTTGTAAGGTGATATTCCCTTTCTATTTTATTAAAGTCCTTCATCTTTTCCTTACTACAGCTTAGTTTTCATCAATTAGTGACTGAATATAATTTCCTTAAAACAATACTGAATTATAATAATTTTTTTTACTAAATCTATGCAAGAATAATTTCCAGATGTATAAACTGAGCTTCAAAGAAGCAGAGGAACCAGAGATCAAATCACCAACATTCTTTGGATCATGGCGAAAGCTGGGAAGTTCCAGAAAAACATCTACTTCTGTTTCATTGACTTTGCTAAAGCCTTTGACTGTGTGGATCACAACAAACTCTGGAAAATTCTTAAAGAGATGGAAGTACCAGACCACCTCACCTGTCTCCTGAGAAACCCATATACAGGTCAAGAAGCAACAGTTAGAGCTGTATGTGGAGCAACTGACTGGTTCCAAATTGGGAAAGCAGTATGTCAAGGCTATATATTGTCACCCTTATTTAATTTATTATGCCTAATTAACTTATATGAGGAGTACATCATATGAAATGCCAGACTGGATGAATTATAAGTTGGAATCAAGATTGCCAGGAGAAATAGCAACAACCTCATATATGCAGATGACACCTTTAGATACCATTAGAAAGTGAAGAGGAACTAAACAGCCTCTTGATGAGGATGAAAGAGAAGGGTGAAAAAGCTGATTTGAAACTCAGCATTAAGAAAACTAAAATCATGCCATTTGATCCCATCACTTCATGGCAAAAGGAAGGAGAAAAAGTGGAAGCAATGTCAGATTTTACTTTATTGGGCTCCAAAATCACTGTGGACAGTGACTGTAGCCATGAAGTTAAAAGAGGTATGCTCCTTGAAAGGAAAGCTATGAAAAACCTATACAGTGTATTAATAAGCAAAGACATCACTTTGTCAACAAGCATCTGTATAGTCAAAGCTATAGTTTTTCCAGTAGTCAAGTACAGAGGTAAGAGTTGGACCTAAAAAAAAAAAAAAAAAAAGGCGAAGCACCAAAGAATTGATGCTTTCAAATTGTGGGGCTAGAGAAGACTCCTAAGTGTCCCTTGGACTACAAAGAAATCAAACCGGCCAATCCTAAAGGAAATCAATCCTGAATATTCATTGGAAGGAATTTTGGATGAAGCTCCAAAACTTTGGCCATTTGATGCGAAGAGCTGACTCACTGGAAAAGACCCTGATGCTGGGAAAGATTGAAAGCAAAAGAAAAAGGGGCAGCAGATGATGATATGGTTACATAGCATCACCAACACAATAGATATCAATCTGAGCAAACTCAAGGAGATAGTGGAGGACAGAGGAACCTGGCATGCAATAGTCCATGGGGTTGTAAAGAGTTAAATATAACTTAGTGACTGAGCAACAACAACAACATACAAGAAAATATAGGGGACTATTTTAAGTAAAAATTTGAAATTGAAATATAGCACACATAGAAATACACAAATAAAAGCTATATGTATACATGTTGTTGTGCTTAGTCACTCAGTCATATTTGACTCTTCGTGATCCCATGGACTGTAGCCGACAAGGCTCCTCTGTCCATAGAGATTCTCCAGGCAAGAACACTGAGTGGGTTTCCACGTCCTTCTCCAGGGGATCTTCCCAACCCAGGGCTCGAACCAAGGTCTCCCACATTGCAGGCAGATTCTTTACCATCTGAGCCACGAGGGAAGCCCTCATATACATGAGTTAGGACAAAATTGAAACATCCAGTTAACCACCAAATATAATAGGAAATAGATCTCTACCTATTATTTCATGAGCTTTTCAGTTATCCCCATACAGTTCCTCCCTCCTTCCTCTTCAAAGTTTAACATATTTTCTGATATCTATCATTATACATATGTTTTATCTGCTTTACAGCAAGACAAAGAATTTTACAGTCAACATTCACATATTGATCATTTAGATTCTACTATTCATATTTTTTAATCTCACATATATCTGTATATTCATATTGGTATCCATCCATTGACATATTTAAATTTTACAGACTTTAAAATAAATTTCAAACATCTATATACTTCCTGCTACATATTTCAGCATGCATCTTTTTAATTAGAATTCTATATTTGTTGACATATTTGTTAATATATGCATATTTCCATATACAATGAAATACACAAATCTCAAATATATGTTTGCTAAGCTTTAATGAGTGTTTTATTTAATCCCCATCTTGATTCTTAATATTACCATGAACTTTGACAGCTTATTCATATCCTTTCCCATTTAATTTCAAGCCTTATTCACCCAGAGGCCATCACCATTTTGATTTTCCATCACAAAGTAGTAAATATGTTCTAACAAGAAAATGGATATTTTTTAATTTTTTAATTTAAATTTATTTATTTTAATTAGAGGCTAATTACTTATAATGAATTCTTGTCATAAGGATTCTTTTACCTAAAAGAGTGGATTTTTTAGGTTTATCCATTCTACTGCATATATTAGTAGTTTATTCCTTTTTATTGTGTGCTATGTCCATTGTATAAATATACAATTTTTTTTTCATTCTATTATTGCTAGAAATATGGTTTGTTTCCAGTCACTGGCAATTGTAAAAAGAGCTGATATGAGCAATTTTGTATGAGTCATCTTATGGACATACATTTTTATTTATATTTAGTAAATCTAGAATAGGAATTGCCATGCAGGAGACCCAGGTTCGATCCCTGGGTAGGAAGATCCCCTGGAGAAGGAAATGGCAATCCACTCCAGTATTCTTGCGTGGAGAATCCCATGATCAGAGGAGGCTACCAGGCTGCAGTCCACGGGGTCATAAAGAATCAGACAGAACTAAATGACTAATACAGAGAGAAAATCAGAATTTCTGGGTGATAAGGGTAAATGTTTATTTCATTTTAGAAGAAACTTTTTTAAGTTTTATCTAAGTAGTTGCAGCATTTTGCATTACCACCAAAAAATGGACATGATTTTTTACTGCTCCACATCTTGCCTACGTTTGACAAAGTCAAACTTCAAATTTTAGCTATTTGTGAAGGGACAACTCTTCTGGTAATATTTTGTTATGGTCTAGTTTGAATATCCCTGCTGCTAAGTCACTTCAGTCGTGTCCGACTCTGAGCGACCCCATAGACGGCAGCCACAAGGCTACCCCGTCCCTGAGATTCTCCAGGCAAGAACACTGGAGTGGGTTGCCATTTCCTTCTCCAATGCATGAAAGTGAAAAGTGAAAGTGAAGTCGCTCAGTCGTGTCCGACTCTTAGCGACGCCATGGACTGCAGCCTACCAGGCTCCTCCATCCATGGAATTTTCCAGGCAAAGTACTGGAGTGGAGTGCCATTGCCTTCTCCCTAGTAAGTTTATATTAAACAATTTTTTTCACCTGTTTTGGACCATTAATCGTATGGTGTTTTTTTTAATTAAAATGTATTTCTTTATTTGAAAAATATATGTAGATTTTCATTGAACTTTCCAACCACAGATATTCAAATCAGATTGAACCTAAAAAGGAAAAAAAAAAAAAAATTCCTAGCATTTTCATACAGCTTTTATCATAAAATTTTTCCAACATATTTTCACCCAATCCATTGGATATTCAAATGGACTCATCAATACATTTTTCAGAGCCTAGTACTCAGTTGCCTCAACTGTTCTTGCTTCATTTAAAAAAATTATTTTTCTTTTTTTTTAAATTTAATTTTATTTTTTAACTTTACAATATTTATTGGTTTTGCCATATATCAAAATGAATCCGCCACAGGTATACATGTGTTCCCCGTCCTGAACTCTCCTCCCTCCTCCCTCCCCATACCATCCCTCTGGGTCATCCCAGTGCACCAGCCCCAAGCATCCAGTATCGTGCATCGAACCTGGACTGGAGACTCGTTTCATATATGATATTATACATGTTTCAGTGCCATTCTCCCAAATCATCC
>NW_011494837.1:1956408-1957232 GCF_000754665.1 Bison bison bison | reverse complement strand
TTTTTTTTTTTGTATTTTATTTCCAATATTCTGGGAAGTGGGTCATAGAGGATCCTGCTGTGATGTATGTCGGAGAGTGTTTTACCTATATTCTCCTCTAGGAGTTTTATAGTTTCTGGTCTTACGTTTAGATCTTTAATCCATTTGGAGTTTATTTTTGTGTATGGTCTTAGAAAGTGTTCTAGGTTCATTCTTTTACAAGTGGTTGACCAGTTTTCCCAGCACCACTTGTTAAAGAGATTGTCTTTAATCCATTGTATATTCTTGCCTCCTTTGTCAAAGATAAGGTGTCCATATGTGCGTGGATTTATCTCTGGGCTTTCTATTTTGTTCCATTGATCTATATTTCTGTCTTTGTGCCAGTACCATACTGTCTTGATGACTGTGGCTTTGTAGTAGAGCCTGAAGTCAGGTAGGTTGATTCCTCCAATTCCATTCTTCTTTCTCAAGATAGCTTTGGCTATTTGAGGTGTTTTGTATTTCCATACAAATTGTGAAATTATTTGTCCTAGCTCTGTGAAGAATACCATTGGTAGCTTGATAGGGATTGCATTGAATCTGTAAATTGCTTTGGGTAGTATACTCATTTTCACTATATTGATTCTTCCAATCCATGAACATGGTATATTTCTCCATCTATTAGATGTTAGATGTTAGAGCTAACACCTATCCTACTCAAACTCTTCCAGAAAATTGCAGAGGAAGGTAAACTTCCAAACTCATTCTATGAGGCCACCATCACCCTAATACCAAAACCTGACAAAGATCCCACAAAAAAAGAAAACTACAGGCCGATATCACTGATGAACATAGATGCAAAAATC
>NW_011494837.1:1955207-1955700 GCF_000754665.1 Bison bison bison | reverse complement strand
ACATCTATTTATGATAAAAACTCTCCAGAAAGCAGGAATAGAAGGAACATACCTCAACATAATAAAAGCCATATGTGACAAACCCACAGCAAACATTATCCTCAGTGGTGAAAAATTGAAAGCATTTCCTCTAATAGTATGTTTTATTTTGAAGTATTTGCTCAAAAAATTGCCCACATTTATTGAGTTGTTTGTTTTTTATTGACTTACAAGAATTCACAATATACTCTAGATGAGCAAATGTTTTGAAGTTGATGATATCCAATTTATCAATTTTTGTTTTATGGTTATTTCTGTGATATAAAATATTTTTCATTCTTTTAACTTAAAAGAATTTTTTTTCTTTTATGTTTTGTTTTTTAAGCTCATTTTTTATTTTTTATTTATTTTTTTGTTTGTTTTACTAATTGTTTTATTTTTTTTTCAATTTTAATTTAAAAAAATTATACATGTGTTCCCCATCCTGAACCCTCCTCCCTCCTCCCTCCCCATA
>NW_011494837.1:1953478-1955107 GCF_000754665.1 Bison bison bison | reverse complement strand
TCCATCTATTAGTGTCCTCTTTGATTTCTTTCACCAGTGTTTTATAGTTTTCTATATATAGATCTTTAGTTTCTTTAGGTAGATATATTCCTAAGTATTTTATTCTTTCCGTTGCAATGGTGAATGGAATTGTTTCCTTAATTTCTCTTTTTATTTTCTCATTATTAGTGTATAGGAATGCAAGGGATTTCTGTGTGTTGATTTTATATCCTGCAACTTTACTATAATCATTGATTAGTTCTAGTAATTTTCTGGTGGAGTCTTTAGGGTTTTCTATGTAGAGGATCATGTCATCTGCAAACAGTGAGAGTTTTACTTCTTCTTTTCCAATTTGGATTCCCTTTATTCTTTTTCTGCTCTGATTGCTGTGGCCAAAACTTCCAAAACTATGTTGAATAGTAATGGTGAAAGTGGGCACCCTTGTCCTCTTCCTGACTTTAGAGGAAATGCTTTCAATTTTTCCTTCTCCAGGATAGATCACATCCTGGGCCATAAATTTAGCCTTGGTAAATTCAAAAAAATTGAAATCATTCCAAGCACCTTTTCTGACCACAATGCAGTAAGATTAGATCTCAATTACAGGAAAAAAACTATTAAAAAGTCCAACATATGGAGGCTGAACAACACGCTGCTGAATAACCAACAAATCACAGATGAAATCAAAAGAGAAATCAAAATTTGCATAGAAACTAATGAAAATGAAAACACAACAACCCAAAACCTGTGGGACACTGTAAAAGCAGTCCTAAGGGGAAAGTTCTTAGCAATACAGGCATACCTCAAGAAACAAGAAAAAAGTCAAATAAATAACCTAACTATACACCTAAAGCAACTAGAAAAGGAAGAAATGAAGAACCCCAGGGTTAGTAGAAGGAAAGAAATCTTGAAAATTAAGGCAGAAATAAATGCAAAAGAAACAAAAGACAGCATAGCAAAAATCAACAAAGCCAAAAGCTAGTTCTTTGAAAGGATAAATAAAATTGACAAACCATTAGCCAGACTCATCAAGAAACAAAGGGAGAAAAAGCAAATCAATAAAATTAGAAATGAAAATGGAGAGATCACAACAGACAATACAGAAATACAAAGGATCGTAAGAGACTACTATCAGCAAGTATATGCCAATAAAATGGACAATGTGGAAGAAATGCACAAATTCTTAGAAAAGTACAACTTTCCAAAACTGAACCAGGAAGAAATAGAAAATCTTAACAGAACCATAACAAGCACGGAAAATGAAACTGTAATCAGAAATCTTCCAGCAAACAAAAGCCCGGGTCCAGACAGCTTCACAGCTGAATTTTACCAAAAATTTAGAGAAGAGCTAACACCTATCCTACCCAAACTCTTCCAGAAAATTGCAGAGGAAGGTAAACTTCCAAACTCATTCTATGAGGCCACCATCACCCTAATACCAAAACCTGACAAAGATCCCACAAAAAAAGAAAACTACAGGCCGATATCACTGATGAACATAGATGCAAAAATCCTTAACAAAATTCCAGCAATCGGAATCCAACAACACATTAAAAAGATCATACACCATGACCAAGTGGGCTTTATCCCAGGGATGCAAGGATTCTTCAATATCCGCAAATCAATCAATGTAATACACCACATTAACAAATT
>NW_011494837.1:1953137-1953378 GCF_000754665.1 Bison bison bison | reverse complement strand
CTCCAGTTTCATCCACCTCATTAGAACTGATTCAAATGTATTCTTTTTAATGGCTGAGTAATACTTCATTGTGTATATGTACCACTGCTTTCTTATCCATTCATCTGCTGATGGACATCTAGGTTGCTTCCATGTCCTGGCTATTATAAACAGTGCTGTGATGAACATTGGGGTACACGTGTCTCTTTCCCTTCTGGTTTCCTCAGTGTGTATGCCCAGCAGTGGGATTGCTGGATCATAA
>NW_011494837.1:1940197-1952341 GCF_000754665.1 Bison bison bison | reverse complement strand
CAGGTTTTATAGTTTTCTATATATAGGTCTTCAGTTTCTTTAGGTAGATATATTCCTAAGTATTTTATTCTTTTCGTTGCAATGGTGAATGGAATTGTTTCCTTAATTTCTCTTTCTGTTTTCTCATTATTAGTGTATAGGAATGCAAGGGATTTCTGTGTGTTGATTTTATATCCTGCAACTTTACTATAATCATTGATTAGTTCTAGTAATTTTATGGTGGAGTCTTTAGGGTTTTCTATGTAGAGGATCATGTCATCTGCAAATAGTGAGAGTTTTACTTCTTCTTTTCCAATTTGGATTCCTTTTATACATAGATATGGTTCATCTTCAAATTTGATTTAGGTTGTGAGGAAGATGTCAAGATTAATTGTTTTTCAAAAGAATATTCAGTTGTTCTGGTTCTTTTTTTTATTAAATCTCTTTTTCTGCCATTGGATAATTACACATTTTTGTCAAAAATAATATAATTTATATAAGTCTAGGTTCAATTCTGGGTTCTTTACCTGTTGATGCTTAATATCACTGGCACACTGTCTTGATTAAGGTAGCTTTGCATTATTTCCCAAATACAGATATTATAAAAACCACTAGGAACTTTAACATGAAATTATTTTAGAGCTCACACCTGTGAAACATTTGCAGTCCCAGGAGCTAAAGTAAAAACACTTCACTGACAACTCAGAACATTAGGTAGAGATTCCTAAAAAAATCAAACATGATAAAAGCCACGACATAAAGGCTACTCTAAGCCTGTTCTACAAAATCTGGGTTACAATTCCCTAAGGAATGAATCAGATATGCAAGAAAATTATATGCTTCCCAAAATGAACTTCAATAGTCTTTAAATTGGGATTTTCAAAAATCTAGAATCCAGGAAATCTAACACTTACCATGCCATGATGTAACTTTTAAAATTTATTAGATGTGTATAGAAATGATAAAACATGACTCATAACAAAGGAGAAAAAAAAGTAAAAGAATCTCAACAATGACAGAGATAATATAATTAGTAGCCAAGGACTTTAAAGAAGTTCAGTTCAGTCGCTCAGTGGTGTCTGACTCTTTGCGATCCCATGAATCGCAGCACGCCAGGCCTCCCTGTCCATCACCAACTCCCGGAGTTCACTCAGACTCACGTCCATCGAGTCAGTGATGCCATCCAGCCATCTCATCCTCTGTTGTCCCCTTCTCCTCCTGCCCCCAATCCCTCCCAACATCAGAGTCTTTTCCAATGAGTCAACTCTTCGCATAATGTGGCCAAAGTACTGGAGTTTCAGCTTTAGCATCATTCCTTCCAAAGAAATCCGAGGGCTGATCTCCTTCAGAATGGACTGGTTGGATCTCCTTGCAGTCCAAGGGACTCTCAAGAGTCTTCTCCAACACCAGAGTTCAAAGGCATCAATTCTTTGGCGCTCAGCTTTCTTCACAGTCCAACTCTCACATCCATACATGACCACTGGAAAAACCATAGCCTTGACTAGACAGACCTTTGTTGGCAAAGTGATGTCTCTACTTTTCAATATACTATCTAGGTTGGTCATAACTTTCCTTCCAAGGAGTAAGCGTCTTTTAATTTCATGGCTGCAGTCACGATTTGCAGTGATTTTGGAGCCCCCCCAAAAAATAAAGTCTGCCACTGTTTCCACTGTTTCCCCATCTATTTCCCATAAAGTGATGGGACCAGATGCCATGATCTTTGTTTTCTGAATGTTGATTTTTAAGCCAACTTTTTCACTCTCCTCTTTCACCTTCATCAAGAGGCTTTTTAGTTCCTCTTCACTTTCTGCTTAAAGAAGTTAGTATACCTCAAAATTTTAGGGAAAAAAGAACTTAATGTGGGAAAAATTAGTAGCCCACCAGGCTCCTCTGTCCATGGGATTCTCTAGGCAAGAATACTGGAGTGGGTTGCCATTTCCTTCTCAAAAAAAATATAGCATATCAAATACAAAAATAGCAAGGTGATTTAAATGCAGGTTACATATCACACCAATAAAAGATTAGTAACCATGAAGACATTGTAATAGAAACCACATGACCACATGAAAGCACAGAAAGAAAAAAAAAAAAAACAGGAAAAAAAAAAAAAAGCCGTCTATTTGCCTGTGGAAAAATATTAAGCCTCCGGACACATGTAATAGTAAGAAAAGGAAAAAATAAATGTAGAGAAAATTTTTTTTGAAAAATTCTCACAAATTTTCCATACTTGAGGAAAATTTTAGACCTGTATATCCAAGAATGTAAAAGAAAAAACAACAACAACAACAACAAAAGCAAGAAGGACAAACAAAAAGAAAATTGCACTAAAACATATCAAAATGCAGTTGCTGAGCACCAGTGATAAAGAATGGAGAAGGCAATGACACCCCACACCAGCACTCTTGCCTGGAAACTCCCATGGATGCAGGACCCTGTTAAGCTGCAGTCCATGGGGTCGCAAAGAGTCGGACATGACTGAGCGACTTGTTACTTTCACTTTTAACTTTCATGCATTGGAGAAGGAAATGGCAACCCATTCCAGTGTCCTTGCCTAGAGAATCCCAGGGACGTGGGAGCCTGGTGGGCTGCTGTCTGTGGGGTCACACAGAGTCGGACAGGACTGAAGCGACTTAGCAGCAGTGATCAAGAAAAATCTGAAAAAAAGCCAGAGTAAAGATAAATATATATATATATATATATATATATATATAACAATTAGATAAATCCCAGAATCCATATCAGATGTTAGGTATGAAAATGGGACAGCACCATTAAAATAGCAAACGGAAAACAGTGAGGTGAAACTAAAGTGCTGTCTCCATCAAGGGAGACAAGAGGCCAAGATGGCAGAGTAGAAAGACCCTGAGCTCACCTTCTCCCACAGGCACACCAAAATAACAATTTACAGAGCAATTATTGATGAGAAAGACCAGAAAACTAACAGAAAAGATCTTCTACTTGAAAGATATAAAGAAAGAACCATAACAAGATGGGTAGGAGGGCTGGAGACAAATTACAGTCAAGACCCATACCCCAAGTTGGGTGACCCACAAACTGGAGCATAGTTACAATTATAGAACATCTTTCCAAGAAGCAAGGAATCTGACCCCTACATCAAGCTCCCCAGCCTGGGGATACTACACTAGGAAGACTGAGCCTCTAGAACATTTGGTTTTTAAGGTCAGAAGGGTTTACTTCCAGGAGAGCCAAAGGGATTTGGGAAATAGAGACATGACTCTTAAATGGTGGCGGAAAATCACATACCCTCTGAGACCCAGGGCAGAAGCAGTAATTTGAAAGTAGTCTGGGTCAGACACACTTGCTGATCTTGGAGAGCCTTCCAGAGAGGCAGAAGGCCACTGGAACTCACCCTGGAGATACAGACATGGGCCCTAGCCACTTTGGGGAGGTTGTTCTGCCACAAGGAAATGGCTGGCAAGCACCGTTTTGGAATCTTCCTTCAAGCTTATTAGCACAGGAACCTGGCCTTGCCCTTCAGCTTCCTGGGACCAGTACCTGGACACCTCTCCTCACTAACAAGCCAGCTGCCTTAAGCCCACAGCACCCTAGAACCTTTCACTGTCCATGAGAGAGCCAGATCCTAGTCTTGCACACTACTGCCCCAGCATTATTTTCAAGACTCCCAGAGCCCTGCTGCTAGACCCCAGGATCCATCTCTTCCCACCAGCCAGCCAGCATTAGTCCTGGGACCCAACCTTACATATCAGTGAGCAGTCATCAGCTTCAGAACCCCCTGTGCCCTGGCCCTGCCAACTGGCAGGTCAACACATCAACTCCAGGTCACCCAGGGCCCTGGAATCAGAGAACTGGGACCCGGATCTATTTACCAGTGAGCCAGCACTAGCACCAGGACTACCTGGGCTTCAGCCCTGATCACCAGTGTGCCGATACCAGCTCCAGAATGTTTCTACCCCTCAGCCAGAGATCCCAGGCCCTGGCTCCAATCATCAGTGGGATAGCACTAGCCCTAGGACCACCTGAACTCAGGGCCTGCTCACCAGCCTGTCAATACCAGTACTAGAACATCTCAGGTCAAACAGCTAGCTGGATGGTGACACAACCTTAATCACTAGCAGGCCAGTTGTCTTAAGAGGCCTGAATCCTACAGTTGCCCTAGGATCTGTCATGTCAACCAGAGGACCCAGGACATATCCTTCATACTAGTGCACTGAAACTAGTTCCTTAACTTACATAACCCTATATCCAGAGACCCCAGGACTGTCTCTGTCCTTCCAGTCTGCCTTTACTAGCTCTAAGACCTGGCTCCACTTGCTAGCAGGGGTACACTAAATCTAGGACCACTGAAGTCCCACAGCTTGCCATGTCAGGACCCAGACCACCCTCCAGCAGGCCTACACCAGCCTCAGGACCCACTGAGCCCTGGCCCTGCCCACTAGCAGGCCAATGCCAGCTCTGAGACACCTAGAGCCCCCCCAGCCAGCTACCCCAGGATCTGGTCTCCCCACCACCATGTAGACATCAGCTTCAGGACACCAGAGACCCCATAGCCAGACATGTCAAGGACCAGCCTTATCCACCAGCAGACTGACACTAGATCTGGGACACCTGTCCTTGCAACCAGGAGACACAAAAATCTTTAACCAAATTCAACATTTATTTATGATAAAAACTTAAAAAGGGGATACAAATTAATTCAGCATAATTAAGACAATTTATGACAAACCTACATCTAACATAATATACAACAGTAGCAAGCTGACAACTTTTCATTTAAATTCAGGAATAAAACAAAGATGCCTACACTCACCACTTCTACCTTACACAGTATTGAAAGGTCCTAGACATAACAATCAGATCAGAAAAATAAATAAAAGGCATCCAAATAGGAAAGGAAGAAGCAAAACTGCCACTGTTTGCATATGACATAATAATAAACATAGAAAAACCCTAAAGACACCACCAAAAACTACTGAATTCAATGAATTCAGTAAAGTTGCAGGATGCAAAATTCATATATAGAAATGTTTGTATTTCTATACACTAACAGTAAATTGTCAGAAACAAAATTAAGAAAACAATCTCATTTACAATTGTATCAAAAAGAATAACCTAGGAATAAGTCTAGCTAAGGAGGAAAAAAATCTCTAGGTATATGACACTGATGAAAGAAATTGAAAATGACACAAACAGATGGAAATATATACTGTGTTCATGGATTAGGATAATCAGCATTGTAAAAATTACCATGCTACCCAAAGCAATCTATAGATTCAGTATAACCCCTATCAAAATACCAATAGAATTTTTCACAGAACTAGAATAAATAATTCTAAAATTTGTATGGAAACACACAAGACTCCAAATAGCCAAAACTATCTCGAGAAAGAAGAACAAGGTTGGAGGTATCATGTGCCCTGATTTTCAAAATACTTTAAAAAGCTACAATTTTCAGAACAGTATGGTTCTGGCACAAAAACAGACACATAGATGAATGGAACATACTACAGAGCCCAGAAATGAACCCACACTTTCATGGGAAACTAAATCTACAACAAAGGAGACAAGAATACACAATAAGGAAAAGAGAGTGTCTTCACAAATGATGTAGGAAAAAGTGCGTAACTAGATTCTAAATAATCAAACTGAACTGCTCTCTCTCACCATGCACAAAAGTAAATTCAAAATGAAGTAAAAACTTAAGACCTGAAAGCATAAAACTTCTAATTAAAACCTTGGCAATATTCTCTTTGTCTTGAATCTTAGTAATTTTTTTTTTTGATATGTCTCCTCAGGCAAGTGAAGTAAAAGCAAAAATAAACAAATGGGACTAAATCAAAGTAAACATATTTTGCACAGCAAAGGAAAGTATCAACAAGCAAAAAGGCCACCTACTGATTGGGATAAGATATTTACATCTTCTGATACAGCTGATAAGATGTTAATATTAAAAATATACAAAGAATGCATATAACTCAGCATCAAAAAAAAAAAAAATTAAATGGACAGAGAACTTGAGTAGACATTTTTCCAAAGAAGGCATATAGATTGCCAATAGGCACATTAAAAGACCCCAGCATCACTAATCATAAGGGAAGTACAAATCAAAACCACAGTGAGATGTCACATCTTACCTGTTAGAATAATCCAACATCAAAAAATCTACAAACAATAGTACTGCAGAGATTGTGGAGAAAAGGGAACCCTCCTACACTGTTGGTGGGAATGTGAACTAATATAACCACTATGGAGAACACTATGGAAGTTCCTTAAAAAAACAAAATAGAAATAGAACTACCATATGATACAAAAATCCCACTCCTGGGCATGCTGCTGCTGCTGCTGCTGCTGCTAAGTCGCTTCAGTCGTGTCCGACTCTGTGCAACCCCATAGATGGCAGCTCACCTGGCTCTTCCATCCCTGGGATTCTCCAGGCAAGAACACTAGAGTGGGTTGCCATTTCCTTCTCCAATGCATGAAAGTGAAAAGTGAAAGTGAAGTCGCTCAGCTGTGTCTGACTCCTAGCGACCCCATGGACTGCAGCCCACCAGGCTCCTCCGTCCATGGGATTTGCCAGGCAAGAGTACTGGAGTGGGTTGGTATTGCCTTCTCCGACTCCTGGGCATATACCAAGAGAAAACAATAATTCTATTTGCAGAAGCATATTCTCCATAAAATATTTTACATAGAATGGAGAGAGAGGTTTCCCACAGCTGTTATGAATGATAACAATCTTTAAAAATATGAACATAATAAAATAGTTGTGATGCTGTAAATCATCTCATAATTTTGGTTATATTTTTCAGAAGGAAACTTACCTAAGAATTGTTATATAATTTTGCTGACCTAAAACAAATACACTGCCAGATACTTCTGGAGAAAAGATGAGTTTATTCAAGACCAGTATGCATGTGTGCTAACTGGCTTCAGTCATGCCTGACTGTTTGAAACCCTATGGATTGTAGTCCACCAGGCTCCTCAGTCCATGGGATTCTCTAGGCAAGAGTGGGTGGCCATGCTCTGCTCCAGGGGATCTTCCTGAACCAGGGATCGAACCTGGATCTCTTAAGTCTCCTGCATTAGCAGGCGGGTTCTTTACCACTAATGCCACTTGGGCAGCCCACACAGTGTGCCTAGTTTCTTAGTCATGTCCGACTCTTTGAGACCCCATGAACTATAGCCCACCAGGCTCCACAGTCCATGGGGATTCCCCAGGTGAGAAAACTGGAATGGGTTGCCACGCCTTCCTCCAGGCGATCTTCTCAACCCAGGGATGGAACCCAGGTCTCCTGCATTGCAGGCAGATTTTTTTTTACCATCTGAGCCACCAGGGAAACCCTCAAGACCAGAAGAGAATTTACAATTCAGGGTCTGCAACAATGACAAGCCACGTGCAAATTCCCACATAGCAGTGGGAGAATGCTTTCATAGAGAAGAAAAAGAAGTTGGGAGGACTATAATAAACAGAGTCCATGGCTTCTTATTGGCTGAATCCTTTTCCTGAAAGGAGTCTTTCTTCCTGTTCTTTGCAAGGTATGAGAGCTACCCCTTCTGGCTTCTCAATTGTATTTAGTGAAAGTTACAGGGTTTTTGCTGTTGTTTACAATTTTCATCTTTATTTGAAGGTTTTGTAGTAACTGATTTTTACCTTATTCATCCAATTACATTTCTTAATTAGACAACAGAAATCTTCTCTGAGTTGAGTAACTCTCCATAAAACTTTCCTATCTACAAGTTCATTTCAGCTATGTGCATGATTTTTTTTTTTGCATCTAAATGTCCTCTGATTTCTTCTCTTAAATGTCTTTCTTATTTCTTCAATAAAAAGAATATCATTTCTTAAGATTTATTTCAATCACCACTTTCTTGTTGCAGCAGCTTCCATCTGCAGACAAACTAATTTTTCTTTCTCTGAATTTATACTTTACTATACTCTGAAATTTGCTTGGTCTCATCTTTTAATTTTTCTTAGATAATTCCTTTATGGATAGTTACTTAAAAAACTAAGTCAAAACTTTCCCTAGGATTTCCAAATCATTTTATTGTATATACTTCGTAATGGACAGAGCAGATGATGGAAATGTGAAAAAAGAGGCGGGAACTATGTTTATGAGTTTCTGAACCATTGATCATATTATTGTCCTGAATTGTTCACTTTCTTTTTTTGTTGACAGATCATAGTCTGCAGGCCTCATTGACTCCAGTCACTGCTTTTGCACAGCCATCTGACTTTAGCCAATGAAACATGAACAAATGCAATGTTTGCTACATCCAAGCAGACATTTAAAAGGCTTTGCAAGGTTCCACTTGCTATTTTGTTTCTGTGCCCTGTGCTATGAGAAGGACATGTCCCTGAAAGCTCTGTCCTTTGAGGTAGCAAACTGTGAATATATATTTTGCAGGACTAATGTGAGACTGCATCTGAAAACAAAGAAATAGCAGACACAGGTGACACAAAGAAATAACTATCTGATGTTTTAAGTCATACATAATTTTAGGTTGTTTACTTTGCATCATGTTCTAGCAATATCTGGTAGACTCAAATCCATGAAAGTGTTTCAAGAAAACAATATTTAAACCAAATTTTCTTCATCTATGTATGGAGTAAACCATACTTCACTGTAACATAGACACTAAAAAATTTTCATGAGAAGCATCAAATGAGATTTTTTGTAAATATAGTTAATCTCTTACTTTAGTTTTTGAAATAATAATTTAGTTTTAAATTATGTAAATACCTATAGTATTACACATGGTTGTCACTAAGTCATGTCCAAATCTTGTGACCCCATGGACTGTAGCCAGCCAGGCTCCTCTGTCCATGGGATTTTCCAGGCAAGAATACTGGAGTGGATTGCCATTCCTTCTCCAGGGGATCTTCCCAACCCAGAGATTGAACCCAGGTCTCCTACACTGTAGGCAGATTCTTTACCAACTGATCTACCTGGGAATTCCTATAACATGCAATGAAATAAATGTTTAATGTATTTAAAAATAAAATATAAATTTTATAACACTACACATGTATTATTTGAAAGTATTCAGAACCCAATAATATTTTGTAAATTTGACTTAAATTTTTGTTTTAGAGACTAAGGAAACTTGAGATGATGAATTCAAAGCCATTTCTCAAGTATATATTACATTGGCCCTGTTCTTCTATAGCAAAAACCTTGAAATAGCCATATCAAATAGTTACTGAGAGGCAATATTGGCCACTGTTAATGACACATCTGTGATCACTTTCCCCCTCATAGTCTTCTTGGAATTTCCTATAGAAGAATGTCCTAAGTGATATAAATAACTATTAGAAGAATTAAAGATTTAATCATGGTTTTTCAATATAGTTAGCTTGTTCACATATACTTTAATAGCACTTGGCTAATAGAACACTGCAATAAAGAGAATCATAGGCTTCAGGTTCAAGATGGCAGAGTAGAAGGACATGGGCTCGTCTCTTCCTATGAGATCAACAAAATTGCAACTAGCTGTTGAACAACCATCAACAGGAGGATGCTGAAACCCACCAAAAAATATACTCCATGTCCAAACACAAAGACGAAGATGCAGAGAGACTGTAGGAGGGGCACAATCATGATAAAATCCCATACCTGCCAGGTGGGTGATTCACAGACAGGAGAATAATATCAAAGAAGTTCTTGCACTACTGTCAAAGTTCTGAACCTCACATCAGGCTTCCCAGTTCTAGGATATGGCAAAGGGACTGGGACTTCCTGGGAATCTGGCCTTGAGGGCCAGCAGGATTTGATTACAGGCCTTCCAGAGGACTGAGGAAAGCAGAGACTCCAGTCTATGAGGGCAAAAACAAAATTTTGCATCTACCAAGACCCAGAGAAGAGGAGAAGTTGACCCCATAGGAGACTGAACCCAAACTACCTGCTAGTGTTGGAGGGCCTCTTGTGGAGGTGTGGGTTGGCAGGGGCTCACCACAGGGATGGGGGCACTGGAAGGGTCCCCTTTGAGTAAACCCTCCTGGAGTTTGCCACTAACTCTACCATAGAGCCCTGGAGAACCCAGGGCTGGGTAGCCTCAGGCCAAATAACTACCATGAAGGGAGTGCAATCCTACCCATCAGCAGATTAATTGGATTAAAGCTTAACTGAGCAAGACCCTGACCACAGAGAAAGGCCTTCCCATCAAGAAGCTTACACATTAAACATGACTTGCAGTTTTTCAGCTAAGATTACATCAGTGTCTTTGGTGCTATCTATTCACGAAATGACCTATTACATATTTTTATAAATAACTAGTTGATCTCTGTGATGTTTTCTTATCTTAAACTGCTTGAAAATCTAAGGCTAAGATGAAAGCATTATTAAAGGAATTTTTCCTAGCAAAATAAGGATATCACAAATTTTTAATGAAAGAGATGTTGTGCCACATTTTTTTTTTTTTTTGGGTAAATCATGAGGCTGGAATTGTAACACTTCATAAATAGCTATACCAATTTATGAATTTATGTAACATTTAAAAATTGCCCAGTAAATAGCTACTGTAAGTATCCTTGTTTGTTCTTAGCAAGGAATACACAATCTGCTGAGTATATAATAAGTAAAGATGTTGCACTATATTGTAGAAAGGATGAGATATAAAATTTCCCCTATTGATAGATACAATTTAATTGTCCTTTTAAATCAACTTTTAATTTGACTATCTTGGAATTTCTTAATGTTTTAGCGATCTTAATCATTCATTAATACCACTATATAATCCTTTAGTTCATTTTACCTGCATCATTTAATTCACTTGACATGACAGTCAAATGAAACAAAATTTAATGTTCCTATATATTTCATGTATATGAAGTATGACATAAGATTCTTTGCTTGCCTAAACTTTAGTCAGGCTCTTGAATCTTCCCCTAGGCAGAACTCTTCACTTTCATGTAAAATCCAGTTTCAGCATGAACCCTGCTAAGTCAGTTTAATCAGAACCCTCACCCTTCATATCTGATTTTGATGTCTGATCATATTACTCATCTACCAGACAATGTCTAATCACCTCAGTCTGTCCCAGACAAGAATCCTGTATTTCAATTTAGCCAGAATCCCCTTTAGCTCTGGGGTTTCTTCTTAATAGTTTTGTTATCTGCTGACCTCCACCTGCAACCCATTCCTTGGCTATAAGTACCCACTAGCTTATGCTGTATTTGGAGCTGAGCCCAATCTCCCTCCCCCACTGTAAAATCCCATTGCAATGTCCCCTATACTATTACAGTGGTACTGAATAAACTCTGCCTTACCACGTTTAACAGATGTCATTGAATATTTCTTTCTTTAACAAGTCTATGACATATATATGTAATAGTTGACTTAATATATATGTAATAGATTTAACATCTATTATAAATTAGCCCAGCATCAGAGTCTTTTCTAGTGAGTCAGTTCTTTGCATCAGGTGGCCAAAGTATTGCAGTTTCAGCTTCAGCATCAGTCCTTCCAATGAATATTCAGGGCTGGTTTCCTTTAGGATGGACTGGTTGGATCTCCTTGCAGTCCAAGGGATTCTCAAGAGTCTTCTCCAACATCACAGTTCAAAAGCATCAATTCTTCAGCTCACATCCATATATGACTACTGGAAAAATCATAGCCTTGACTAGACAGACCTTTGTTGACAAAATAATGTCTCTGCTTTTTAAACTTAACTGGTAAGTTTTTCCGTGGGAGTTGGATGGACAGGGAAGCCTGACCTGTTGCAGTCCATGGGGTCACAAAAAGTTGGACACAACTGAGCGACTGAACTGAACTGAAGAATTAAAATATGATCTTGCCCATTCTGAAATCGAATGCATGCGTCTGAGTGCTAAACCACTTCAATCATGTCCGACTCTTTGTAACCCTATGGACTGCAGCCTACCAGGCTCTACTGCCCATGGGATTCTCCAGGCATGAATTCTGCAGTGGGCTGTCATGCCCTCCTCCAGGATATTCCTAGCCCAGGGATTGAACCTGTGTTTCTTATGTACCCTGCACTGGCACTTTACCACTAGTGCCACCTTGGAAGCCCCTGAAATGGAACAAATCTAAATATATCATCAATTCAATGGCAATTTTCAATTAAGCACCCTTCATAATGAACACTCTACTAAGCATATATTACTGAGGATACGTCAAATGAGGAAAACTTAAAAAAAAATCTCTTTGAAGCAGTATTCCAATAGTACAG
>NW_011494837.1:1929948-1940097 GCF_000754665.1 Bison bison bison | reverse complement strand
TTTTTTTTTTTTTTTTTTTTTTTTTACTACTAGTACTTCTTTATAAAAATATAAAGTCCCATACAACACCTAGCTGTCATTATTTTGGTTTTAGAATACCATGAATACAGGTGATTAGAAGGTACACTAAAGGTTCAAAAACATTAATTAATTCTAAAATTCAGAGACATCAATTCAGAAAATTAAAGACTCTAGATATCTACATTTCTATATATCACATCCTGGTGATTCTAATACAGATTATCGATAGAATATTCTATGTCCATGAGACTAATTTAGCATGAAAAGATTTCTGTAAACTCTGAGAAATCCTTGGCATTTTCCTGATTTCTTTTTTCCTACCTCCTTTGCCCTTATATCTTAATAAGGTCACAGAATTCTAAGAATTTGGAACTGAAAACCTGGTACAAGTGTTTAAAATTTAGAGTTTTATTAGCAGAAAGAAGTAGTGCAGGATTTTCATGACCATACACTTTGATACAAAACTTTACTCACATTCCAGACAGAGAGCCAGGACACAGAAATGCTGTTCCTCTTTTCAGTTCATACTTGCTAAGGACGCTAATGTAGATATTCATCATAAAAATTAACATCTATGGTGAATTTTGGGCCATAAAACTTCCATGGAATATTAGCAATGATAGCTTTCCTATTTCAGTCTCTTAAAGTTAAAAATATTAGATTTAGAGATTATTAATTATTCAGAGGAATAGCCTTTTCTTTTTATTATAAATTTATTTATTTTAATTGGAGGCTAATTACTTTACAATATTGTATTGGTTTTGCTATACATCAACATGAATCTGCCATGGGTATACACATGTTCCCCATCCTGAACTATTTTAACCTACAATTTATACAGGAAACTATTTTTAATTTGAAAATAATTTTTAGCTTCCTCAAATCAGATAGATTTTCTTCATTTTTTATTATAATGATTCTAAATGCTTTATTGGAAATGCTACTAATTACTCTACCAGGTATCTTTAGTTTCATAATAAACCATTCTAAGAGATACTGTCTTTAAACTTCAAATGATTATTTATCAGTTAATCTTCTGTGGATTAGTAATTTGGTTTGGAGTCAGTAAATCATTGTCCTGGGGGTCTGTGCCAGGATCAGAACTTCTCAACTTGGCTCACTCTTGCATCTGCAGTCAGTTTCTAGTTTAGTGGGAAACTGGTGGATTGTGCCTGAAGCAAATCTGTTCTCTGCAGGGCCCTCTTCCAGCAGACTTCCAGCAGACTTCCTCTTCCAGTCTGCCCTTCCATCAGACTAATTTGGGCTTGCTTATTCATACTTGTTCACAGGATTCTCAATGACAGAAAGAGAACAGATCTCAAAAACACCATTATTTTCATCATTTGCCATGTTCCACTGCCCCAAACAAGTAGCATGGTCAAATTTAAGGAATAAGAAAATAGACTCACTTCTTGTGGCGGATTCATTTCGATATTTGGCAAAACTAATACAATATTGTAAAGTTTAAAAATAAAATAAAATTTTTTAAAAAAGTTAAAAAAAAAAAGAAAATAGACTAACTTCTTGATGAGAGGTTCAACTTTATAAGAGCACAAATGCAGGGTGGAAAATTACTGCAACTAGATTAACTCAGTTATTTATATTGCTATTTACATGTTTAAGTATATAATTGAAAGTCTTGAATTCAGTAATATGGATAAACCATAATTTTTCAGATGCTAACTGGATTGACTTTTTCCTTTTCTGATAGTCTTTTTATTGGAATATTTAGTTCATTAACATTTAATATAATTATATCTATATTTACATCTACCATCCATTTACTCTTTGGCCAGCCAGTTTTATGTTACCTTACTCTCTCTTTTTTTAACCTAATTTTAGTTTGATTGGATATTTTTTTTATTAAATTTTTTACTCTCTTCATTTAGAAATTTTATCAAATGATGCATTCCCAAAAACAAGGTTTTAAATTTTGATAATATTTTAGTGAAAGAACTTATTTTGGACTAGTTTAAGGGAACCAGGAAGGAACAGTGGAGTGCATGTATTATAGGAACCATATCTGTGGATAAAGGGCAAGAGAGGAAATGGGGTTAATGCAGCCTCAAGCCATTGAATGGGGCTCTTCAACTCACGGCATTGGTGGAATATAATAACTGCCAGGAAGATTGGATTCAGGGAATACACCCAACCTTTATTCTTCTGACTTCATGCCAGTGCTTTCTAATAACCAAAGCTACTAAGAGATGAATACTCAAGAATGCTGATGCAATGTCAGCCTCCTGGGATAGAGAAGAAGACAAAGATAGATAACTGATTTATCTAGAATATGGCAAACAGAATACACAGCACAGAACTCATAATTCATTTATATTGCTTTATTGATTAAACATAAATCTTGTTTTATTTGGTCTAATGTTAACCACAACTGTATTACTTCCCAAACAAAGCCAAAACTTCAGACACATTAACTCTTTTAGCTCTAATTTCTATATACTCTTTTCATGCATTTTAATTCTGTATATTTATACTTCATAACCTTTCATTATTATTACTGTTTTGATTGTTGTTTAGTCACTAAGTCATATTGACTCTTTTTTTTTTAATTTTATTTTATTTTTAAACTTTATATAATTGTATTAGTTTTGCCAAATATCAAAATGAATCCATCACAGGTATACATGTGCTCCCCATCCTGAACCCTCCTCCCTCCTCCCTCCCCATACCATCCCTCTGACTCTTTTGTGACCCCATGGACTGTAGACGGTCAGGCTCCTCTGTCCATGGGATTTCCCAGGCAAAAATACTGGAGAAAGTTTCCATTTGCTTCTCCTAACTCAGGGGTCTTCCTGACCTAGGGATCTTCCTGACCCAGGGATCAATTACCACTGAGCCAATATATTTACCCTCATTTTTCCTGCATTTCCAGCTTCTATAGCTTTACTGTTTAAAGAGCAATATTTGGCATTTTTTTTTAGTTCATATTTATTATGGTAAAAATTATCTCAATTTTCACATATTTGTAAATGATTTTTTCCTCTTCATTCTGAAGGCTTTTATTCTAGATTTAAAACCCCCAGAGTAACAGTTATTTTATTCAACACTTTATGATTTGTCTTCTAACTTTTTAAATTCTTGTTGAGAAAATAAACAAGTTCTTTTGTTTTTGCTTTAAGTTGCTTTGTTTTTGCTTTAAGTTGCTTTGTTTTTCTCAGTTTGTTAACACTGTAAAGTAATTAGCCTCCAATTAAAATAAATACATTTAAATTAAAAAATATTTTCTTTTTGTCTTGCTTTTCTGTGACTTTTACTTTTCTGTTATTAATAAACAATATTCTTTTATCCCATTTTATAATCATAAGCTTTCTGTAATATATGGTTTATTGTCTTCAACAGTTGTGAATATTTTCAATAATTTTCTCTTCAAAATTTTTTTCTGGTACATTATCTTTCTTCTCTTTCTGAAATTTCATAAACATATCCAGCCATACTCACAGGTTCTGATCACACTCAAGGGCAAAGGAATCATACAATGTACCCGAGGATGGGAATCCTAAAGGACATCTCACAATTCTTTTTTTTTTTTTCATCTCACAATTCTGATAACCACAGAGAACAATATCCCTGATACATCTGGGAACACCATTTCCTTTCCTTGAGGGTTTAGACAAGCAAATGTAGTATTATATTAAATACTAATGATGAAAGATTTGTTTTCAGGAAAAATGCAGTCTTTCTGGAAGAAAAAATTTTATATTCTTATGGTAAATTTTCATTTTTTAAGAGAACTACTGTTATTAAAGTAGAGCCAAAGTGGAATAAACTGATATATTTTCATGAGAAATTGAATTCATATTAAGAAATAAAAGAAACTATTTTGAATAATGAGGAATGCTGCTTTATCCATGTCAATAAATAAACTGAAATTTCAGAATTGATAAAATGTTAAGCTTATAAAATTATTGTCCATTCACTATATGGATAGCACAAATCACTGATTTCTCTGTTTTCCTTTCTGATTACATTTGAGTATATATATATTCTTTTCTATTTAGTGTTGCAAAAGTATATTGGGGAGAAAGGAAGAGTTGGGGAGGAATTAATATACAGTGACAATAGCAGCTTGCATAGCAACATTCTGTAAAGGAAAAGTACAAATGCCAAAAAAATAAAATGAAGCATATATTGATTGATTGTCTAATATGTATCATAGTGTTTTTTGCTGCTTACCTATGTAACCCACATCACTGTAGCCAAAAAATGGTTATCCAATAATACTAAGTGCTCATGCAACATCATTAAATATTGTTCTCCATCACCATCCATCACAGCATTCAAGATTTATCTCTAATAGAATCAAAATGCTTTTTTTCTAACAAATGCAGTTAAACTATAATTTCATCCTACAACCTTTACTCTTTAAAACTAAAAGGCAGTGATTATACTACCTGACCTAGCACATATAAGCCAGCTCAATCCATTCATTAATTCCTGTTCCACAACACATAAATGATATCTCTGAAACTCTGGTGCCATTTACAGCTGTCTTCCCATTCCCAAATGCTCCTTAGTTTTTGCCCACTTCTAATTCAATTATACCTATACTTATACCTTTACCCAATTTTACCTATATTCAACCAAACCTTGCTTATTGTTTTATTTCCCTGATTTTTGGCCCACTTTTTTCTGTAGGATTTGCATACTAAATAAGGTTTTCCAGACTAGATTTATGACATTTCTCCAGGCTTTGGTTTCAGAGATTTTCTCTTTTTATCCCTGGTGGCCACAGACAGGCATTCTCACCCAAACTCTATCCTTTGGAAATTCAAAAATTTCCAAAGTCTAAGTTAGCATAGTCTAACTTAGTCATCAACCACTACCACATCTCTCCCCCTATTCATTCTATGATGGGAAATATAGACTCCAGGCAAACATAAGTCAAAGGGAACAAGAAAGCAGAGTAAAAATGAATCAAGCTATATAGCTCAGTTGGTAAAGAATCCACTTGCAATGCAGGAGCCCATGGTTCAATTCCTAGATTGGGAAGATCCACTGGAGAAGGGATAGTCTACCACCTCCAGTATTCTTGGGCTTCCCTTGTGGCTCAGCTGGTATAGAATAAGCCTGCAATGTGGGAGACCCAGCTTTGACCTCTGGGTTGGGAAAATCCCCTGGGGAAAGGAAAGGCTATCTACTCCAGCATCTGGCCTAGAGAATTCTATGGACTGTACAGTCCATGGGGTAGCAAAGATTCAGACACGACTGAGCGACTTTCACTTCCATTCATAAATTATAAAAACCTGTCAAAATCATTATATTTACACCATAGGGGCTTGGTGAGAACTAAATGAAAAAAAAAAAAATTCAAGCAATTAATTATCACAGTGCCTGACACATAGGGTTGCAAAGAGTTGAACAAGAATGAGGTGACAGCCCACATGAACACGCACACACTGGAATATTATAAGTACTCAATAAACATTCATTTTAACTTTCTGTGGAATAAAGCATTATTTTAGAAAAGAATTCTCACTCATTTTCTTTGTTTTAGCTGATGGTCCCTTAACTAAGTATTTTTTAGAAACTACAATTTGACATAAAGCAATACGTATACTTGGGGATTAATCCAGGCAAATCTGTTTTAATAACTTTTAATTCACTTTTGTTATTAAGATAATCTTAAATGAAGCACAGCCACAGTGATTATCCAATACAAATGACAAGTCATCAATATGAAAATACCTAGTACATATATGTTATATGTATGTAAATTCATATATACATTTACATAATAATATATACATATACATATATACATATACATATATTTATTTATTTAAAAAGAGAGACATTACTTTACCAACAAAGGTCCATATGGTCAAAGCTATGGTTTTTCCAGTAGTCATGTATGGATGTAAGAGTTGGCCTATAAAGAAAGCTGAGCGTTGAAGAATTGATGCTTTTGAACTGTGGTGTTGGTGTTGGAGTGTCAGGAAGCTCCAGGAGGCTTCCTGTGTGCTGTTTTGGATCTGTCATGAATCCTCTGTCCCTTATTAATTCCTGAATATTCAGGAATTAAGTGGAATTGCAAACTACTCCAGGGGGCTGAAGTATGCATGCATTTCCATACAGTGATAAGCAACTATTTATGACCCTCTTCCTTTTTACGAACCATATGGAAAAAGTGATTATTTACAACCCTCTCTCTTTCATATGAATGACTTCATGTTTCCTTGATAACTTGTAAGTCCCTGGTGGCTCAGAGGTTAACGCGTCTGCCTCCCATGAGGGAGACCCGGGTTCGATCCCTGGGTCGGGAAGATTCTCTGGAGAAGGAAGTGGTAACCCACTCCAGTATTCTTGCCTGGAGAATCCCATGGATGGAGAAGCCTGGTAGGCTACAGTCCATGGGGTCACAAAGAGTAGGACACGACTGAGTGACTTTTACTTTACTTTACTTACTGCTGAAAATAGCTACCTTGTAAGGCAGTATAAATACCCACACAATGTTGAGTGAAACACCTTTGCTCCACCAGAGCTTTGGTCCCTGTGTCTTCTCTCTCTCTCCCTCTCTTTCTTTCTCTCTCTCTCTCTCTCAGGCTAATTCTCTGGAGCACAGAGGCCCTCTGGGTTCACTTTCCTGCCCGGGCTTCTCAGACCCTCTGGTGAAGGCGCACTGTGCCTTCACCCCCTAAAGAGGGCACCTGAGGCCTTCGCGAACAGAGCAAGCTCCTAAAGGAAATCAGTCCTGAATATTCATTGGAAGGACTGATGCTGAAGCTCAAATACTTTGGCCACCTGATGTGAAGAACTGACTCATTGGAAAAGACCGTGATGCTGGAAAAGATTGAAGGCAGGAGGAGAAAGGGATGACAAAGGATGAGATGGTTGAATGGCATCACTCATGCGATGGGCATGAGCTTGAGTAGGCTCTAGGAGTTGGTAATGGAAAGGGAAGCCTAGCGTGCTGCAGTCCCTGGGGTGGCAAAGAGTAGGACGTAACTGAGTGACTGAACTGATTGACTGACTGACATATATATAATATTAACTTTCTGTTATGGTCTATTTATGTGGTTTTGACTATCTTATAAAATGCTTCACACATTATATGATGCTGATATTCTTGTTGCTTTTTAAGTTGTAAAGAATTCCCTTGGACATTGTCAGATTTTAAAATGATTGAGCCTTTAATAGACATTTCAGTTGGGGTTTTAATAATAAGCTTAAATGTAAAATATCATGTGTATGAAGACTTACAAGGTACAAAATAGATATGCTATTCAGATTTTATAATAACCTTTCCTGAGGATAAGGAAGTTCAGAAAATGTTAATATTCATATTTCTGTCTTTAAGATCTACTTTTACTTCAAAGTACATAAGGCAGTTTTTCTTTCCACTTTACTACAGTACATGGGACACAGCAACAGAATAAAGTACAAGGGGCCCAGGATCTGGTGGATTATATACATATGAGTTGACTCTTTGTAATTGTGGAGACAGTAAAAATAAGTCTACATTTTTATTTTTCTGCCTTACAAATTAAACATGTCATTTCAAACATTTCCCATTTCAGATAGTGAAATTTGATCCATCATTACCAAACTCACTTACTATATGAACACAAAAAGCAGTCCTATAAATATCAATTCATGCATGAAGACTGTTATCACTTAATAGAAAGTAATCTATGTAACAAATTCACTTTGGAATGCAGAACTAAAAAATATTAAGATATTTCTTGATTAGTATAGAGTGAAAAGAAGAGAAGGATCATCTTTGGCTCTTCTGTCATCAGTTCTTTGATGACAAATCGATGACTGATGGAAACTTATTGACAATGCTTTGACATTTTGCTACTTTGTTGTATTTCTGTGGTGAGAGAAACACTTTTTCTACAAACTAATTCCCCGAAACTTAAAAAATATATAATTTATAGTATATTTTGGTGGAAATATTTAAATCTGATGGCAAAAATGCCTTGGTTCTTGTCCTGTGTCACTCACTATGTTTCTGATTTCAGCCAAATCTCTTTATGAGCTTCATTTTTTTTATTTGTAAAATTATGTAATTATTCTATTTTACTAATTAACCTTACAAGTTTTGCTTCAGAATCAATGAAATAATGTATAAATTTACCTTTTATACAGCAAAACTCTCTAATAAAATTAGCTATTACTATCAGATCAGATCAGTCGCTCAGTCGTGTCTGACTCTTTGCGACCCCATGAATTGCAGCACGCCAGGCCTCCCTGTCCATCACCAACTCTCGGAGTTCACTCAGACTCACGTCCATCTAGTTAGTGATGCCATCCAGCCATCTCATCCTCTGTCGTCCCCTTCTCCTCTTGCCCCCAATCCCTCCCAGCATCAGAGTCTTTTCCAATGAGTCAACTCTTCGCATGAGGTGGCCAAAGTACTGGAGTTTCAGCTTTAGCATCATTCCTTCCAAAGAAATCCCAGGGCTGATCTCCTTCAGAATGGACTGGTTGGATCTCCTTGCAGTCCAAGGGACTCTTAAAAGTCTTCTCCAACACCACAGTTCAAAAGCATCAATTCTTCAGTGCTCAGCGTTCTTCACAGTCCAACTCTCACATCCATAAATGACCGCAGGAAAAACCATAGCTATTACTATACTTCAATATTATAAAAAAATATACCATTCTACTTTTCAAAACATGCTAATGAAACTTTAATTCAATAAAGTAATAAAAAGTGCTATCATTAACAGTTTTTGTCTGCTGAGGGAATCTAATATATATTCAGGAACTATTATTTGTTAGGACTTTTTAGTTTATCTATAAATCAATGTTTAGAACATTTATTTGGCAAACTATTTTATTATATACAAATTGCTAGTCACTCAATCATGTCTAGCTCTTTGTGACCCCACAGACTGTAGCCCTGCCAGGCTCCTCTGTCCATGGAATTCTCCAGGCAATAATACTGGAGTAGCCATTCCTTTCTCCAGGAGATCATTCCAATCTAGGGATTGAAACCGAATCTCCTGCATTACAGGCAGATTCTTTACTGTCTGAGCCACCAGGCATACTGCTCAGTCATGTCCGACTCTTTGCGATCCCATAGACTGTAGCCTACCAGGCTCCTCTGTCCATGGGATTTTCCAGGCAATAGTACTGGAGTGGATTGCCATTTCCTTCTCCGGGGATCTTCCCAACCCAGGGCTTGAACCCAGGTCTCCAGCATTGTAGACAGATGCTTTACCATCTGAGCCACCAGGGAAGTCCGTCTGAGCCACCAGGGAAGTCATTAAAAAAAAAAAGTATATATATATATATATATATATATATATATACACACACACATATACATACATACATGTATAGAGAGAGACAAAAGAAACTGAGACTTGGATGAATAAATAGTTTGAGGAACATAAGTAATTAGACACAGATCTCAAATTTGAATTCCTGCTTCTGTTTTGAACTGAAAACTCTTGAGACACCCACTTCTGTATTAGTAACTTATTAATCAGAAAGGAATAAACTTGTCATATACAGCTGACTAAAGATAAAGGTTAAGACTTTGAAATTCAGCCATGAATGAAGGCTTCATTCACATTTTATGAAAGTCCATTTGCATGCATTCTATATATATATATATATTCATCTCCCTGTAAAATATGCCATCTTCAACACACTATTCTCATCATTTTATAGGAATGGTACTGTTTCCCAAATCATAATGCATCACTTAACTTGGAGAAAGGCTACCTCAGGTCAAGTAGCCCCAAATGCCTTGACTAATTAGTATTAGTAATTAGTATGTTCCACTAAGTGACACCAACAGGTTAAATTTGAAAGTGAAAGTGAAAGTCACGCGGTGTGTCCGACTCTTTGTGACACCATAGACTAAACAGTCCATGGAATTCTCTAGGCCAAGACTGGAGTCGGTAGCCTTTCCTTTCTCCAGGGGATCTTCCCAACCCTGTGATCAAACCAAGGTCTCCCACATTGCAGGCAGATTCTTTACCAGCTGAGCCACAAGGGAAGCCCAAGAATACTGGAATGGGCATCCTATGCCTTCGCCAGGGGACCTTCCCAACCCAGGAATTGAATTGGGGTCTCCTGCATTGCAGACAGATTCTTTACCAACTGAGCTATCAGGGAAGCCCAGGTTAAATTTATTGGGTTAGAAGAAAAAAAAAA
>NW_011494837.1:1885944-1929848 GCF_000754665.1 Bison bison bison | reverse complement strand
AAAGAAGATGGTAAACGGTTAAAGCAGGAGTTCCTACTTGTTCAGTCACTGAGCCATGTCCAGCTCTTCCGGACCAAATGGACCACAACACACCAAGCCTCCCTCTCCTTCATCATCTCCCAGAGTTTCCTCAAACTCATGTCCATTGAGTCAGTGATGCCATCCAACTATCTCATCCTGTGTTACCCCCTTCTCCTGTGCTCAATCTTTCCTAGCATCAGGGTCTCTTCCAAAGAGTCAGCTCTTCACATAAGGTGACCAATTATTGGAGCTTTAGCTTCAGCATCAGTCCTTCCAATGAATATTCAGGGTTGGTTTCTTTAGGATTGAATGATTTGATCTCCTTGCTGTCCAAGGAATTCTTGAGTCTTTTCCAGCACCACAATTAAAAAGCATCAATTCTTCAGCACTCGGCCTTCATTATGGTCCAACTCTCACTTCCATACACAATTACTGGAAAAACCATAGCTCTGACTATACAGACTTTTGTTGGAAAAATGATGACTCACTTTTTAATATGCTATCTAGGTTTGTCATTACTTTTCTTACAAGGAGCAAACATTTTTAATTTCGTGGCAGCAGTCATCATCCGCAGATATTTGGAGCCCAAGAAAATAAAACTGTCACTGTTTCCACTTTTTTCCTATCTATTTGCCATGAAGAGATGGGACCAGATCCTGCAATCATCATTTTTTTGAGTATGGAGTTTTAAGCCAGCCTTTTCACTCTCCTATTTCACCCTCATCAAAAGGCTTTTTAGTTCCTCCTTGCTTTCTGCCATTAAAGTGGTATCATCTGCATATCTGAGGTTGTTGATATCTCTTCCAGCAATCTTGATTCCAGCTTTTGATTCATCTGGCCCAGCATGTCACATGATGTACGCTGCATATAAGTTCAATCTTAACATAATTTTTTCCAAATTTGGAACCAGTCTGTTGTTCCTTATCTAGTTCTAACTGTTGCTTCATGACCTGCATATGGCTTCTCAGGAGACTGGTAAGGTCATCTGGCATTCCCATCTCTTTAAGAATTTTCCACAGTTTGTTGTGATTCACACAATCAAAGGTTTTAGTATAGTCAATGAAGCAAAACTAGATTTTTTTTTTTTAATTTTCTTGCTTTTTCTATGACCCAACAGATGCTGGCAGTTTGATCTCTGGTTCCTTTGCCTTTTCTAAATACAGCTTGTGTATCTGGAAATCAGTTCACATACTGCTGAAGCCTAGCTAGAAGGATTTTAAGTATCTTGCTAGCATGTGAAATGAGAGCAATTGTATAGTACTTTGAATTTTTTGCATTGTCTTTCTTTGGAATTAGAATGAAAACTGATCTTTTCCACTCGTGCTGCCACTGCTGTTTTCCAAAGTTTTTGGCATATTGAATGCAGCACTTTAATAGCTTCTTCTTTTAGGATGTGAAATAGCTCAGTTGTAATTCCATCATCTCCACTAGCTTTATTTGTAGTAATGCTTCTTAAGGCCCACATGACTTCATTCTCCAGGATGTCTGGCTCTAGGTGAGTGACCATACCATCATGGTATACAGATCATTAAGACCTTTTTTGTGTAGTTCTTCTGTATTCTTGCCACCTCTTCTTAATCTCTTCTGCTTCACGTAGGTCCTTGCTCTTTCTGTCCTTTATTGTACCATTTCTCTCCTTTGTAAGAAATGATATGGATGCCTACTAGTCTCAAAGCAAATTGTTTTCAATCCAACTTTTAAAAGATGTATATGTAATAATATAGGACATTTTGATTTTTCTAATGAGTCCAATCAAATATAAGAACGCTGGGGGCAGTTATTTTGCTTTTATTCTTTGTCAAGTCAAAATGTGTATACAAATTACACGCTAAAACTCGAACCCTTATCCAAACTTTTATCTATGCCTCCCACAACTCATAAGTTCATTCTATCCTTCAATAAAACCTCACTTCTCCATCCATTTTTCAGTTTCCACTTATGTGATTGATCAGGGTAGTCTGTGGCCAGGTTTGTGGATGAGTTAAGAGATGGCTAAATGTAGGACATACTTTGAGGAAATAATGAAATAGGATCAAATGGAATACAAGCCTTAAGAGGGAATCATAGTAAAACTTAGCTAGGACATGCGGTGATGCTAATGATTTTACAAGAACTACACATGAAATAAAGGTGTTGTGGAGCAAACTCTGTGTGAAAAAACTAAACAAAACAAAATGTTCTTTAAAGGAGTCAAAATGACCTGGCACTTATATTTAAGCAAGCATGGCAAGAATGATTCAAAATCTTTATATAATGTGATAATGCCTTTTCTCATTTTTAGCTAACAGTTTCAGGCTCACTTAAGACTTAATGAGTTTCCTACTGTCCCAAGCATTTTCACATTTAATTACTGAATTCATAATATGGGCCTTAGTAACTTGATATTAATAACCTTAATTTGCAGATGAGGTACCATCAATTGTTTAATGTAATGCATTTTAAGAAGTGACTGAACCAAGACTACTTACTCAGAATTCAATGTCCCTTTAAGTAACCTCAGCTGTGAGGACATTTTCTGTTATTACTGAAGTGTTCTTACTAATTTTGGTAAAATTTGGATTTGCTAGACATATTAGTAACATAGAATCTGGATGATATCTGCAATTCTTTTACTCTATCTCACCAGCAGAATTACTCAATGACAGCAGTTTTCCAGTGCCTCACATACGTGTTACTGGGACAAATCATAAAAATCACATACAAGCATTCACACAAATTCATTTCTATTAACTTTGTACTCAAATTCCAAGATCAGTCTGCTGCTGCTGCTGCTAAGTCGCTTCAGTTGTGTCCAATTCTGTGTGACTCCATAGACGGCTAGCTATGCTTTAATCAGCTGGGTGTGGATTATCCAATTTTCAGATTTTCTGTTACACAGTTACATCTTTGGCTAGCTTCAGGAGTGTTCCCTTCTTTTGGTGGGTTGGGTGTTCAGTGTTAAAAATCTCATTGTGTTGTTAATAGCATTATTTATCCACTGACCTTTATTTTATTGAAGGCAACCCAGAGCAAGTTCATAGCAAACATGGGAGGTGAATTGAAAGTAAATCATGTTGGAGACATGATTTACGGACAGAAACTAAAATCACATTAATTCATAGAAACGTGGGGCAGCAGCGGGTGTTGGGAGTTATGTATTCTTAAACCAAAATCCTCTCCATGACTTCCCTGACAAGGGACTATTATAGGTTTTCTCTTTGAAGGGTATCTTTTTTATTCCACAGCAGGATGAGGCTATTTCAAAAAGTAACAATCTATTAACTGTGCTAGAGAGCTTGACTTCTGAAAGATGCAATCCGAGTCTTTAAATTCTATGCTAGTCTTGGCAGAAATGTGGCAAATATGGCTTTGCAGGTTTCTATCAGAAGCCTTTATTGAGGAGATCAAAACAGTGTTCAACCATGACTCTGAATCCTCGCAAAATGAATATATGCTTTTGAATTGACCTTTAGTCAGTCATGTATTCTAGTCTCTTCTACCTTAAAAAACAGAAAAGAAAAAATGCATGATCTTCCCACAGTGCACATCAGCATAGAGTAATGTATCTCACATACTATACTATGCATTGTAAGGAAAGTATGCATTCAAAACAGACTTTTAAATATAGGAACTGAATCAGCTCATTTTCATAATGTTTCTATTCCATTTAACTTTAAAAAATTAATATATGTGTTGTATACCTTCATATGTGAACTGGAAATTTATATGACAATCGTGAAATTATATAAGATATTACATTTTTCATTTTCTTATTTTATTATATAATAAAAATTATATTTTTCAACATAAAATAGTTAAATTCAGCCACTTTGCCTACTGAGATATAGATATGACTGTGTCATATACATAAACTGGTGGGCCTGAGATGGGCCTCTAGGCTGGACAGCTGGTGTTTTTCAAGTGGAATAAAACTGAAGCTTTGTTTTCCCTAGATACTCCACGGACAAAGCTAATGGTAGGAGCTGGGCTCTGCTGGAGTAGAGATAAGAGGGCCACTCCCAAGGTCAAGGAAACCTCTCTGACTATGTATGCATAGGAAGGCTCACTGGAGATCCAAATGGTGGGGGGCAACACCCTGTAACAAATGTGGACGTATCCCCAACAGGCTGCTGCACTAGAGTTCTTCTCAAAAAAAGTTGTGCACACATGTTGCGGAGGGTCCTGGAGCAGGTCAAGTGTGCAAAAATAAACAAGGTAATTGGCCAAAGGTAAACAAAGACCACACCAGGGAAGCCCCTTATACAAGACCCAGAGGGAGTGTCCTATGTAAGTGATTGAAATCACCTCTTTATTTCTCTCCTCAATCAGGATGCTGGGTGTGTATTTCTGCCTTACTTCTGACTTAAATAAACTGTTTCTCTGTGTACTCTCCATATGCTGTGCAAAGTCTTTAATAATCAACTTTGTACCTGTTTTTGTAGTCCTTGGAATTCATTTTTCAAAAGGGGCAAGAGCCAGGGGGAACTTTGCTTCTAACCTCAAGCCACTGGTGAACTAGTGGCTAGGTATAATTTCTGCACAGGGAAATAAAATCTTGCTTCAAGACTGCTGTCCTTCTGAGAATAGACCAGCCAATTCAAAGTCTTCTGATAGGCACATGGAAGGGCACTGTGGAATCACAACATCCCTAGCATGAAAAAGGAAGTTGGTTTCTGAAGAGAGCAGAGCTCTGCCTCTCACATTTTCATCAAATTCAACTTCTTGGGATTTACTGTGATTTCCAGAACAGAAGAGAGGCCTATGAATAAAGACGTTAAAGATTATATTTTCAGATAAAAATACTGTAAAATTCCCAGGTATAAAATAATACTATTTTTTTTCAATAATGTACAATACAAACAAGGAACATGCTGTTTCTTCACACACTGCCATATTTAGGAGACACCCTGAGGACTTAATTCATCAGCAGTATCTACAAAGATATTGCGTCCCACGGGAACTGACAGATCAGTTTTAGAGACTTCTAAGGATCACTCCTAAAGAATGTTCAGAAATATTGGAGGACATTTTGTACCGTGCCATACTGCTAAGGTCTTAATGCAACAGGTGTGGGTTAGATCCAGAGAAATATGAGTTACTTATGCCACCAAAAGTCAATTTTTACTAAAGACTGGTGTGGCCTGTGTTACATATAAACATTTCAAAGAGCAAAGTTTTTATAACTTTCTCTTTCCCATAGATGGATACTTTTTTTAAGAGAACTTTTTTTTTTTCAAATGGAAATTGTTATGAATTTTGAAAAGTTATTTGAATTGATCTTATACATATCAATTTAATAAATGGTAGTTATTTATACACCATGTGAACTTTAAGAAGTAGATTCTTTATGAAGATCAACACTGCATGAATAGGGAAGTTGGAGATGAAGAAAGCAAGACGAGAGTCACAAGATGTCACCTCTTCCCATCATGTGGCCAAAGTATTGGAGTTTCAGATTCAACATCAGTCCTTCCAATGAACACTCAGGACTGATATACTTTAGTGTCGGGAGCCATGTTAGGCATTACTGACAAAATGGAGGCACGGCCCCAAACCCCTCTCTTCATCCTGTAGGCACGGTACTGGGATGAAGGAGCTAGGTCTTGTGATTCTGACTTGTTCTTTCCTTTCTTTGGTTGAGTTGGATGGAAAGAATGTTAAGGTGCTTATTGTTCTTGAGTGAAGCATGAGAAAGCAAAAAGCCTTCTGCAGTTGTACCCATAACTGAACCATTGACATTTGTTTAAGGATCTTTACAAAGAATGGTCCAGGATGAGCACGTAGGCTGCAGCTTGAGGATATGGGAAAGATTGTTATCTGAGACCGGTTTGTGAGGGAAATGTTTATAGCAAAGGAAGTTTGCTGAGCTTAGGGTTTGGGAATAATTAAGAACAGCTAGAAGCCTTTTTCAGAGACAGTGAGCTTAGGATACTAGGGGCAAGCAGGATTTAGAAAGATAAGAAATAAACTGAGGGGTGTGGTATGCAGCCCAGACATAAGCATGAGTTAAAATGTAACTCTGGTTGAAGGGCAACAGTGATTTATGGAGACAATAAATCTGGGTAAGGGGGAGCTGAAAATGTAAAACCTCTGACCTAATGCTTTTGTCAAAGTATAAAAGAAGACCTGATGCTTGAAATAAACATGCAGTCCCGTACCTTGAGTCAGAGGCTGCATCAATCTCCACCAACACTGCTCATATCTTCAGGCTGATTCCCTGGCTGTTGGAGCTGGACTCCAGCACTTTAGAATGGACTGGTTGGATCTCCTTGCAGTCCAAGGGACTCTCAAGAGTCTTCTCCAACACCACAGTTCAAAAGCATCAATTCTTCAGTGCTCAGCTTTCTTTATAGTCCAACTCTCACATCCAAACATTACAACTGGAAAAACCATAGCCTTGACTAGATGGACCTTTCTTGGCAAAGTAATTCTGCTTTTTAATATGCTATCTAGGTTGGTCATAACTTTGCTCCCAAGGAGTAAGCGTCTTTTACTTTCATGGCTGCAATCACCACCTGCAGTGATTTTGGAGCCCCCAAAAATGAAGTCTGTCACTGTTTTCACTGTTTCCCCTTCTATTTGCCATGAAGTGATGGGACCTGATGACATGATCTTAGTTTTCTGAATGTTGAGTTTTAAGACAACTTTTTCACTCTGCTCTTTCTTTCACTTTCATCAAGAGGCTCTTTAGTTCTTCATTTTTCTGTCATAAGGGTGGTGTCAACTACATATTTGAGGTTATTGATATTTCTCCTGGCAATCTTGATTCCAGCTTGTGCTTCATCCAGTTCAGTATTTCTCATGATGTACTCTGCATATAAGTTAAATAGGCAGGGTGACAATACACAGCCTTGACATACTCCTTTCCGTGTTTGGAACCAGCCTGCTGTTCCCTGTCCAGTTCTAACAGTTGCTTCCTGACCTGCATATAGATTTTTCAAGAGGTAGTTCAGGTGGTCTGCTATTCCCATCTCTTTAAGAATTTCCCAGAGTTTGTTGTGATCCACAGAGTCAAAGGCTTTGGCATAGTCAATAAAGCAGAAATAGATGTTTTACTGTAACTGTCTTGTTTTTTCAGTGATCCAACAGATGTTGGCAATTTGATCCCTGGTTCTTTTGGCTTTTCTAAAACCAGCTTGATGGTATGGGCAGGGACATGGAAGGAGGGTTCAGGATGGGGAACACATGCACACCTGTGGCAGATTCATATCAATGTATGGCAAAACCAATACAATATTATAAAGTAATTAGCCTCCAATTAAAATAAATAAATTTTTATTAAAAAATATCTTTCTCAGTAAAGAAAAATAAAACATAAAACTTGCTTGAACATCTGGAAGTTCATCATTCACATACTGTTGAAGCTTGGCTTGGAGAATTTTGAGCATTACTTTACTAGCATGTGAGATGAGTGCAGTTGTGTGGTACTTTAAGCATTCTTTGGCATTGCCTTTCTTTGGGAATGGAATGAAAACTGATCTTTTCTAGTCCTGTGGCCACTGCTGAGTTTTCCAAATTTGCTGGATTACTGAGAGCAGCATTTCACAGCATCATCTTTTAGGATTTGAAATAGCTCGACTGGAATTCCATCACCTCCACTAGCTTTGTTCATAATGATGCTTCCTAAGGCCCACTTGACTTCATATTCCAGGATGTCTGGCTCTAGGTGAGTAGTAGGATTAAGATGTTTCATGATTTACAATTGACATTCTTTCCCATTACAATTCTGGTACCTATCAGCACATAATATAAAAATAAACCCTGTGTGAAATCATCAGAATTTCTAAGTTAGAAAACACTTTTAAACAAACTGCACCTGCAGATAAACTTTCCGAAACCATTCCATCATTTATGAATTGTACGAGCTTTGGGAAATAATTTCTACCTCTTGATTATATACTTCTAAAATCCATGAATGAATATGCTCATTGTCCACCAATATCCATTTGTTCCCTTCACAAAGAGAATTAGTTCCAGATATATGATTTTTCAAAAGAAAGACTACATTTCTTACTTTTACCTTTCCTTGCATTTATTTATATGGCTAAATTCTGACAAATGAAAGCTGCCATTTATCTGTTTCTGGAGATTTGTAGGTTCACCCTGTATTTCTGCTTATTTCTCATCCCTTTCTTCCTACCCTTCCTTTGCAACCACAGTTCCCCATTATCACCAACTGTTCATAATGAAACAGTCACTTGGAAGAAACCTGAGTTTGCGAAGAATCATGGAACAGAGTTATCATATAAATCCTTTAGTTATTTTTGAGAGAAATAAGCATTTCTTTATTTAAGCTATTGTTACTTCTAGTTTTCTGTAAATGTTAGCCACACACAATCTTAACTTGATGAATAACACAATACATCAAATAATTATTTTAGGAATTAAATAATTGCTATAAGCTTAGCATGCTGTCTTCTAATGTGCTAAATGTTTAGTTAAATGTTACCTATTATTTCTCTTTTAATAGTTATTTTAAGTGATTTATATGTGTTCAAGCAAAATAAGTCAGTTTAAGAAACATTTGACAACCTTCTCTTCCTAAGCATCGAAAACCAAGAGAGAAAGTCAAGCTTCTGTTTTTTTAAAAAAAATTTTTCATTGAGAGTAAATGCTGAAATAATTAGAATAGAATGAAAACATATATAGCTTTCCACAATTCAGTTACATACTAGGTGTTCTACAGATTAAAAAGGGTTTTAAGCAATTATTTTTTATATATGATTAATATATAAAATTAAAAATCTAAAACAAAGTTTGTAGAACAAACCCTTTCAATAACCTCTTTTATAACAAAATATTTCCTTTTTTAAAAATAAAATACACCTTAGATTGATTATGGAACTTGACACTTGGAAAATATTTTCTTCTGACTTTCAGTTTTATATCAATAATAAACTGTTAAACTGACTGACTACTTTTAAGTTCAAACTCAAGCATTAAAGACTCTTTTTCAAGGAAAAATTTTATAACAGTAAATTTAAAGAAATTTTTTACTTCAAAGAGATTGATTTCAAAAGATGAAATTATTGTTCATATATTGATATATGTCATATATCTGTAACAATGTATTAACCCTCAAAGTTCATGATTACAAATTATAAGTTAACTTTGCTAATTTTTACCATTTATATAGCCTACAAAAGTCAGAAAATGTAATATCCTATCCTGGTAAAACTTTTTTTGCAACCACAGGGACTATGTAGCCTGTCAAAATAGTACTCAGCCATGTAAAAGAATAAAAGAAATAAAATAAGGGTATTTGCAGCAACATAGATGGATCTAGAGATTATCATACTAAGTGAAGTCAGTCAGAAAGAGAAAAAAAAATACTATATAATAGTATTTATATGTAGAATCAAAAATATTATGCAAATGAACCTATCTAAGAAATAGAAACAGACTCACAGACATAGGGCACAGATTTTGGTTGACAAGAAGTAGAGGGAATGGGGGAGAAATGAATTGGAGTTTGGGATTACCAGCTGCAAACTATTATATGTAGAATGGATAAGCAACAAGATCCTACCATATAGCACAAAAATTTATATTCAATATCCTGTGATAAATCATAATGGAAGAGAATACTAATGTACATATAACAGAATCACTAGGCTATACAGAAGAAATTAACACATCTTAAGTAAACTATACCTCAATAAAAAATTTTAAAAGTCAAAAAATGTAGTTTGATCATTGACTTATTTCTATTTAGAATATATTCTGTTTATAGTGAGTGCTCAATTTGTGTGTGTGTGTGTGTGTGTGGGACAACCAGTTTCTTTATAAATAAAACTCAACTTGTGGCACAGTGGTAAGGAATCCACCTGCCATTCAGGAGACTCAGGTTTGACCCCTGGAAGATCCCCTGGAAAAAGAAATGATAACCCACTCCAGTATTCTTGCCTGGGAATCTCATGGACAGAGGAGCCTGGCAGGCTAGAGTCCACTGGGTCTCAAAGAGTCAGACACGACTGAACACAGCACAACAAGCCAAATTTACTCTTAATTAATATTGTAAATTTGTGACATTCAAGTCAATGAATGTATTTCCTCCATCTGGTATAATACACTTGTCAAAGAATTTTTGTAGGTAATGGACCAAGGCAAATAAAGTTATCAAAATATAGAACATTATCCCCTCTATTAACCCTTTATCTAATTATTGAAGTTAGTGTCACTATTTTAGACTACTTTTTTAGTTTTTATATCTAAAGTCAAATGTCAAAGTTTATTTTCCCCAAAAAATATTTACTAAAGTTTATAAGGTGGTACAAATTTCATCATAATGAAAATATAAGATGATAAAAAACCCCAAAATATGTTTATTTTGACCAAAATATATTAAAAGTATTTGACCTCTTTTTTTATGATGATACAGTCAAATATTAAGCAACTACAAATTTCTAGGAGATATATATAAATAATAAATATATGAAATAATCTTGAGTCAGTTTAATTTGGCAGTTTTATGAATAAACTGGACTAAACATTTGTTAATTTCCTATTCAACAAAATACATTAAAATAAAGTTTTCTTAATCTTTCAAGATTGTCTCGTTATATTTAAATGATAATATATTTTTTAAAAAATCTTAGAAACAGCATTTGATCATTTCCTTTCAGGATTCCTAGAGATTAAGATATACATATACTAAAAAAAGGACACAAAATGAAACTTGATTGTATGTGATTATTTTACTAACAGGTAAAATTTTATTTCTTGTCACTATGTCACAGATTTGAAGTTTCTGAATTTTGTTAACAAGTCAATTCATCTTCTCACGGAAAAAAAAGTTACATTTAATTAACTCTTCCTTTTTAAATGTCATAAATCTGAACTGAACTATTTTCAGAAGTATTGAAAATGTTTGTTCTACTATATTCAGTAATAAAAGTATAAGAAAATATTTAATCTTTATAGACCTTTCTTTTGTTTTATATAATTCAATTTATCCCAGCCCTAACCTATTTAAACAAACAAAGGTCTACGATTATAATTGCAGAGCATGATTTTCAAAAGGTTATCAACTGAAAAAAGTTACAAACATTTCAATATGGTAGGCATAAAGATTATACAAGAGCACATCACACTACCTTTTTGGTTTAAAATATTATTTTAATATTTGATAGAAATATTTGTTTCCAGAATGACACAAAGTAGTGGGGGGAGGGGGAAGAGCAAAATGTTACTTTCTTTTTAGGAAAGTTCCAACACCCATCAATTTGTACCAAGGATATATGGGTCATTTTTAAGATCTCTATTCTAGAGCTTTGTCATGCAAGCTTTTCCAAAGATCTCAGAAAAAAAGAAATTGTTTTCCATGCTTGCCTTTGTTTAGAACTTTGATTTGATTGAAATTAGATTGCTGCCAGTCCTAGGATACCAAAAAAATATATCAATTCACTTAAATCCAGAGTGTTTTTTCACTGGAATTTTTGCTGTAGTCTGGAGTCTTTTAATAGCAAAAATGGAAAACACCAGAGAAGGTAACATTAAAACAAGTATTGCAAGCAGAACTCAGAAAATTATAGGAAAAAAGTTGAATTAATTAAAACAAAAATAAACAAAAACTTGATTACCATTAATAAGAAATATGTTATTTAAAAAATAGCCCTTTTATACTTGAATTGCTAAAATTAATTCCCTGAAACATTATACTGGCATTTAATTTTCATCATCCTACATTTATATTTAAAAGACTTGAAAATAATTAAAACTAAAAGTATCCTGTCTCTCTTTTTTTATTGCAATTATATCATAAATATAGCACCCCATGTGTGTGGTACGTGGTAAGTCATTTCAGTGGTGTCCAACTCTTTGCAACCCTATGGACTGTAGCCTGCCAGGCTCCTCTGTCCATGGAATTCTCCAGGCAAGAATACTAGAGTGGGTTGCTATGTCCTCCTCCAGGGGATCTTCCCTGCTCAGGGATTAAACTGCATCTCTCATGTCTCCTATATTGGCAGGTGGGTTCTTTACCACTAGCACCACCTGGGAAGCACCCCATGAAGTTTATTTTAAAAAGGCAAGGTAAAAGTTTCAATTATAAAATACATTACTACTACAATTATTTGACAGTAAAATATTGCCTTTCTGATCATGTTCAACTGTCAGTTGCAGCAACCTAAGCAAACCTATAACCTTCCAGTTTGTCAAGCAACCTTAGTAGATATGGCCCTCAAGCACATACAAAGTAACCATGAGAATTTAACTACAGTTTTCCAATCCACTTGCATGTTATTGTGACCACCAATTCCTGGATCAGAAAATGTCTCCTACTTCTTTCAAAACCATGCATGTTTCTGCTAACTCTTAGAATAATCTTGAACATGATACAAATGACAGACAAAGATTGTATGGACTGGCTCTGTATAAAATATATTTTATTTCCAATCTCAGAAACCCAAAATAACCTTTTAAACTTAGAAATAAAATATATGTATCTCTCATACAATATAGACACTCTAAGATCTACATGTATATTTACCTGCCTCCTGTGAAACCTGTATGTAATTCAAGAAGCAATAGTTAAAACGGGACATGGAACAATAGGCTGGTTCTAAATTGGGAAAGGAGTATGTCAAGGCTGTATATTGCCTTCCTGTTTATTTAACTTCTATGCAGAGTATATCATGCAAAATGCCAGGCTGGATGAAGCACAAGCTGGAATCAAGGTTGCCAGAAGAAATATCAATAACCTCAGATATGAAGATGACACCACCCATATGACAGAAAGAAAGAGGACCTAAAGAGTCTCTTGATGAAGGTGAAAGAAGAGAGTGGAAAAGTTGGCTGAAACTCAACATTCAAAAAACAAAGATCATGGCATCCGGTCTCATCATTTCATGGCAAATAGATGGGCAAACAATTGAAACAGTGACAGGCTTTATTTTCTTGGGCTCCAAAATCAGTGCAGATGGTGACTGCAGCCATGAAATTAAAAGATGCTTGGTCCTCGAAAGAAAAGATATGACCAACCTAGACAGCATATTAAAAACCAGAGGAATTATTTGGCTGACAATGGTCCATCTAATCAAAGCTATGGTTTTTCCAATAGTCATATATGGATGTGACAGTTGGACCATAAAGAAGGCTGAGAGCTGAAGAATTGGTGCTTTTCAATTGTGGTACTGGAGAAGACTCTTGAGAGTCCCTTGGACTGCAAGGAAATCCAACCAGTCAATCCTAAAGGAATCAACCCTGAATATTTATTGGAAGGACTGATGCTGAACCTGAAACTCCAATACTTTGGCCACCTGATGTGAAGAGCACTTTCATTGGAAAAGACCCTGATGCTGGGAAAGAATGAAGGCTGGAGGAGAAGGGGATGACAGAGAAAGAGATGGTTGAATGGATCACCATCTCAATGGATGTGAGTTTGAGCAAGCTCCAGAAGACGGTGAAGGACAAGGAAGCTTGGCGTGCTGCAGTCCAGGGGGTTGCAAAGATTTAGACATGACTCAGCGACTGAACAACAACAAGGTTATACACTATCAGGTATTTAGCCCTTCTGACTTGTTTCTCTATGACACAAGACCTCTTTGGCCACCTAGTTCAAAAGAGCTCTTCCAGTTCTAGCTATTACATCAGCATTCTACACAAAAGAAAAGAAATAAAGGAAACAAGGGATAACCCATCACTTTAAAAACATATTACAATATTGGTATATTCAACTTCATATTCCACTGACTTGAACAGTGCCATAACTACACATAAGGAAAACTAAGAAGTGCAATCTTTACTTCATGGCCAAGTACAAAGATAAAAATTGAGAATTCTAACTACAGCTATTCTTTTGCTATCCTTTCCAATTATTTCTCAGTTGAACAAAGCTCATCTTCTGCAAGATGCCTCTGAAAGGACAGTATAGTAAGTTTTGTGTTCTTGATTGAAAATAAAAACTGAAGCTCTTCAGACTTGTTAAATGAGGACACCCTGGATGGTTATAAGTTATTGACCTACACTTTGTTTCCTGATTTCCTTAAAAAGGCATCTCCATTTTTGACCAGTCTTGTATATTGCTGTCAAAATTCTGATACCAACCTGATTTTCTCTTTTGTCAACTAATACAAGTTTTCACCTTGACATCCATAGAATTAAATCTTTGCCTTTAAGTTTCCAGAATTTTATTTATATAACTTGAAGTAGACCATTTCAGGTCAAATTTCCATCAAATATCCCAAAGTAAGAGATACAATTTCAAACATAAAGAGTAGAGCTTCTATTATTATAGAAAGTCTTCTTTATGCTATTTTAAGAATTAGTTTTTCCCCCATTCTATTAATATTTCACTGGTTCCAAAATGCTATGTTGAATCCTCTTGTGTTATTACTGTTTTTCCTTAATCCATTTTACCTCTCAACTTATTGTTTCTATTTACACTTTGTTGACAATATTTATTCATTTCTTCAACTCTCCTAGTTAGATTTTCACTTAATTCCATTTACATGATTACAATGAGATTTAGAATTCTAATTTACATGATTTTATAATTCAGCTGTTACTTTTAGTCAATTCATTTTATATTTTTATCCAATTCTCTGATGAATTTTTATGTGTTTTCATTTTCTTTTTATAATTGCATATGCTTGTTTAAGGATATTTGATTCAAGTTTCAAAATTGTGATGTAATTTTCTTCTGTTCTGAATTGCTTCATTAGAAAAATTTTTTTTTTTGGCTGAAATGTTTTGATTCTTATTGTTTAATTTTTACCAAAAGTGTCTCACTTGTGGAAAGTGGTTGGAAATAATCAATACCACCTCTGGCTTGGGTTTTAAAATTCTTTTGTTTTCTTCTCTTTTCTGTCTTTCTTCTTATGTTTATCGACCTGACTCAGAGCATTCATCTGAGACACTAAAACCCTAGGGGATGGTAAAGTCTCCAGCTTAGAAACTTGGAGAATGTATGGGAAAAAAATCCCTTCCACTTACAACTGACCTTGAACTAAGATATAAACGACCAGTAAACCTGACTCCAAACCTAACTCCATCTCTCTCTCTTTTACTCTCTTCTCCCTTCTCTATTTTTCTTAATTTAATATACATAAATCCAATGTTTGCAATATCCTAGTAGATAGCTTACAAGCACAATTATTAACTAATCCTAAGGCATATTTTTCCAATGAGTCAACCCTTCGCATCAGGTGGCCAAAGAACTGGAGTTTCAGCTTTAGCATCATTCCTTCCAAAGAAATCCTAGGGCTGATCTCCTTCAGAATGGACTGGTTGGATCTCCTTGCAGTCCAAGGGACTCTCAGGAGTCTTCTCCAACACCACAGTTCAAAAGCATCAATTCTTCAGTGCTCAGCTTTCTTCACAGTCCAACTCTCACATCCATACATGACCAATGGAAACACCATAGCCTTGACTAGACAGACCTTTGTTGACAAAATAATGTCTCTGCTTTTCAGTTGTAAATCCATGTCAAGGTCAATGTTTGATTCACTTTTTTTTTTTTTAATATATTTTTTAAATTTTTTTTATAATTTTATTTTATTTAACTTTACAATATTGTATTGGTTTTGCCATATATCAAAATGAATCTGCCACAGGTATACATGTGTTCCCCATCCTGAACCCTCCTCCCTCCTCCCTCCTCATACCATCCCTCTGGGTCGTCCCAGTGCACCAGGCCCAAGCATCCAGTATCGTGCATCGAACCTGGACTGGAGACTCATTTCATACATGATATTATACATATTTCAATGCCATTCTCCCAAATCATCCCACCCTCTCCCTCTCCCACAGAGTCCAAAAGACTGTTCTATACATCAGTGTCTCTTTTGCTGTCTCATATACAGGGTTGTTGTTACTATCTTCACTTCTAATTCCCTTTCCCTGGCAAAATTCCAGTTGCTCTGGTGCTGGGAGAGATTGGGGACAGGAAGAGAAGGAGATGACAGAGGATGAGATGGCTGGATGGCATCACTGACTCGATGGATGTGAGTCTGAGTGAATTCCGGGAGTTGGTGATGGACAGGGAGGCCTGGCTTGCTGTGATTCATGGGGTCACAAAGAGTCGGACACGACTGAGCAACTGAACTGAACTGAACTGAAGGTATATTTGGGGTTCCCAAGTGGTGCAATGGTAAAGAATCTGCCTGCAAATGCAGGAGATGCAGAAGAAGCAGGTTCTATCCTTTGGTTGGGAAGATCCCCTGCAGTAGGAAATGGCAACCCTCTCCAGAATGCCTGGAAAATTCCATGGCCAAAGGAGCCTGGCAGGCTAACAGTCCATGGGGTTGCAAAGAATCAAATATGACTAAGCGTGCATGCACAAGCTACAAAACCGCTACAGGGCATATTTAGGTTAGATATATAATATAACTGAGAAATACTGGGACCAGCCAGAAAGATTGTCTATATTGTTTGCTTTTTAACACAATAATGTATTGCTTCTCCATCTGACCCTTTTCTTACATGCTCCTTTGTCATTCACATTATTTTATTACATTGTATATTAGTATATCTGCAGTGACAGGAATTTAATTTTACATTGTAAATATTCAACCAAAATTAGAGAGTTTCAATATTAGTTTGAAAATATGAGATGCTTCATTCCATTTTTAACAACTCATTTCCATCTTTAATTCAAGTGTAAATTTACCAAGGTCTTCCATTTAACTATTCATTGTTTAGTGTAATCTTAATATGGTGCATAATGTGCACTTGAACAATGTAGTTAACTAATGAGGAATAATTTTACAAGTAAAATTATAACCTTAGTTGAAACATTATATTGAAAAGAAGCTCATAGACAATAAGTAACTGAAATAAGTAACTGAATATGAATTTAAAATATTATTTCTTGGTATAAAATCTTTAACTTTGGAGTTGTGTTTTTGAGGGAAGATTATTGCATTTTGATATTCTGATAATTTTAATGTGTCTTTTATTAAATTTTATTTTGTAGAATTTTGAAAATGATGAGATTTTAAACATCTTCATATTTTGTACTCCACTGTATTTTGTTTTACAAATCTACTTTTAGCAAGTTTATATGACCCTGGAAGATGTTTAGTTATTTTGAAATTGGAACTGTTGCCTTGATCTTTCTTCACAAAACTTTGCTCAGCCTAACACAGCATATTATGTGTTCATAATCCCTATTTATCCATTAGGAATAATGTTATTTGTTTTCAAAAAGAGATGTAGCTTTTGTGGAAATTTCTATACAGTTAATTGCTTTAAATGTGGCTATCTCTGCTTTAGGGCATTTAAATGTGACTATCCCTGCATTAGGGTATAGATATCCTACACAGATCACTGTCTAATTATTTGATCTTCCTGAGTTATTTTCTTTATATGCTTTAATTTCATCAAACTGACCCAGAACAATTGCTGGACTATATGTGAGAATAATTTTATATAATACTAGCAGTGATAAAAAGACATTTAATATCATAAATCGCTTCCAATTTACTTGGATTCCTTGCAACAACAAATGTTTAACTTGATATATTTTGGCCAAATATCTAGTTATACCAAAAAGAAGTGAGAAGAAATTGATATATGCCTCTGCTGATGTCCATGATTTTCTCCTTTTGCTTTCCTTATTTCCTTATCACCCATGCATAGGATCTAGGGAGAGATCTGAGGAATCATTAGGCAGGAAGAGCCAGGATCACTTAAACACTACTGGTTGAAGACATCCCAAGAGAAATGCAAGCAATTCTGCATGAATGGAATAAGAATTTAATATTATTACTTATTAATATATTAGCCTACCCTGACTCATATCAAAGTTGAGTAAATTGATATCAGACTAAAAATAAAAATATATAACTCAAAGTGGCAAAATAACCAACAAAATTTCCCAAGAACAAAAGAAAACTGTAGTTCAATATTCCTCATGAACATAGTTATGAAAACCTAATGAAACATTCCATATAAAATCCATCATATAATAAAGCTAAAGCACATCAACAAGTTAAAAGTTTTCAGCATACTAGAAAGAGAAGGAAATTTCTAAACCTCAAAAAAGATACATATAAAAGCCTATCATTAATAATGTACTTCCATGAGCACTTTCTCTTTAAGGTCAGAATCAAAGAACGATTGTGACCTTTTATGAAGTTTATTCAACATTGTTTGCAAACCCCAGCCATTGTAATTAAGGGGGGAAAAAAGAGATAAAGAAAGAAAAGGCAAATAGAGTTGGAAATAAAAGTGGCAACACTACCTTTTATCCACAGGTAACTTCAATGCTTGTGTCCATAGAAAATACTAAGGGCTGGAGACTTCCAGAATAATGGCAGGAGAAGTTTGCCAGACCATCTCTAAGAGAAGCATCCATTCAACTGGCGAAAATTATAAATAACAAATATTAAAAGAAATACACACATGAAGAAATATTTATTCAAGAAAATCGAATAAACCCCAGTTAGAAGAAAGAGAGATAGAATGAGAGTATTACTTATGCTATACGACACTCCTATATACTGCTCCCCTTCCTCCACACACACACACCTTTGCAGCCTAGAGTGATGAAAGCTTTACTCCAGGTGAAATCAAGAAAATAATTTTTCTAAGCTCCCTATGAGGGACTATGAAGAGGATGGCCACCCACATTTCTCACACCCCTCCCATGTGTGTGTTATAGAATCTCTGGTGCAGGCATATGTTGCCAAAGATCTAGGGTTCCTTCTTCCACTCATCCTCCACTCATAGAATAGAAGCTCTACCCCAAGAACAACAGAATGAGCAAGGGACCCAATCATCACCCCACTTTGGCTCCCTGTAAGACACAGATTCCTTTTCAAAAGGGGTAAACTGAAACACAGGGCTAAGCCCTGCAACTCCCATGTAGATTATGGTTATCAACTGGAGAAATTATAATACAAAAATTCTGCCAATGGAAAAAAAAAATTGTGAACAAAGAGCTCCACAGCTCTCAGGGTTGGAAACTAATTCACAACTGATGAAATTCATGTTCTCAGGGCATTGCTGAAAACAATGTAAATCACAGAAATAAGAAATTAAGTGAACGTTTGTAGTTCCAAAGCCTTAACAGCAATAAGAGAAGCAATAGAGCAGCAACAAATTTAACAGAGATAACCAGGAAACGACTGCTAAGAAACTTCTTGAAGTCAAAGAAAACCTGAAACTGGTAGCACTCTGTCTCTGAAAAGGGGGTCTAACTTTACTTAGATCAGCCTGTGAAGTGTGATATTGTTATTCAACATATATATATATATATATATATATATATATATTTAACACTATATATGTTATTTAAGATTATATATTTATATATAAAAAACATTATATATAATTTAACATTATATATATGGGATTCCCAGGTGGTGCTGTGGTAAAGAATCAGCTTGACAATTAAGGAGATGCAAGAGATGTAGGTTAAATCCCTGGGTCAGGAAGATTCCTTGGAGTAGGAAATAGCAACCTCCTCCAAAATTCTTGCTTGGGAAATCCTATGGACAGAGGAGTCTGGCGGACTACAGTCCATGGAGTCACAAAGAGTTAGACACAAGTGACTGATCACACACATTTATGTGTGTGTATGTATCTGGTTTTTGTTACCATTTCTGGCTCTGAGTTCCTAAAATCCTAGTAATTTCCTAAGAGATGAGAGCAATAAAGTGTCTCTTGTTATGTTAATAGGTGAATTTTGGAAAGCTCCTATGGATGAGTGCTAGTTGCCAGTGGAGCCAACCCTGTAATTGAGGAGCTGAAATTTTAGTCTCATCTTCCTGATTTCTGGGAGGAGGGTAGAAGGGCGTGAGATTGAGTTCAATATCTAATGGCCATTGATTTACTCAATCATGCATTTGACTTCTAAGGTGGTTCAGTTTTACACAATCCACCTAACGACACAGTAGAGAAGGGTTTAATCCCTGGAGTAGGAAATGACAACTCCTCCAGTATTCGTGCCAAAAAAATATTCCATGGACAGAGGAACCAGGTGGGGTGCAGTTCACTGGGTCACAGAGTTGGAAATGACTGAAGAGCCAGTGAAACTGTGGAAACAGTGTCAGACTTTATTTTTTTGGGCTCCAAAATCACTGCAGATGGTGACTGAAGCCATGAAATTAAAAGACACTTACTCCTTGGAAGGAAAGTTATGACCAACCTAGATAAACTATTGAAAAGCAGAGACATTACTTTGCCAACAAAGGTCCATCTAGTCAAGGCTGTGGTTTTTCCAGTGGTCATGTATGGATGTGAGAGTTGGACTGTGAAGAAGGCTGAGCACTGAAGAATTGATGCTTTTGAACTGTGGTGCTGGAGAAGACTCTTGAGAGTCCCTTGGACTGCAAGGAGATCCAACCAGTCCATTCTGAAGGAGATCAGCCCTGGGATTTCTTTGGAAGGAATGATGCTGAAGCTGAAACTCCAGTACTTTGGCCACCTCATGCGAAGAGTTGACTGAACCACCTTAGAAGTCAAATGCATGATTGAGTAAATCAATGACCATTAGATATTGAACTCAATCTCACGCCCTTCTACCCTCCTCCCAGAAATCAGGAAGATGAGACTAAAATTTCAGCTCCTTAATTACAGGGTTGGCTCCACTGGCAACTAGCACTCATCCATAGGAGCTTCCCAAAATTCACCTATTAACATAACAAGAGACACTTGGAAAAGACTCTGATGCTGGGAGGGGTTGGGGGCAGGAGGAGAAGGGGATGACAGAGGATGAGATGGCTGGATGGCATCACCAACTCGATGGATGTCAGTTTGAGTGAACTCTGGGAGTTGGTGATAGACGGCGAGGCCTGGCATGCTGCGATTCATGGGGTTGCAAAAAATTGGACACAACTGAGTGACTGAACTGAACTGAAGAGCCAGTGAGAGCATTTGCAATGAAGGCTCCAGTAAAACTAAAAATAACAGGATTTCACAAGCTTCTTGGTAGCTGAAAGTGAAGACTGAAGGAAAATGGTGAACTCAGAAAGCATGTGGAAGCTCATGCCTTTTCCACACTCCTTGCCCTGTGCATCTCTTCCATCTGGCTCTTCTTGCATTACATCTTTTATAGTAAACCAGTGATCTAGTGAGGAAAGTGTTTCTCTGAGTTCTGTGAGCCACTGTAATAAATTAATTGAACCTGACCAGGGGTAGTTGGCGGAGAAGGCAATGGGACCCCATTCCAGTACTCTTGCCTGGAAAATCCCATGGATGGAGGAGCCTGGTAGGCTGCAGTCCATTGGGTCGCTAAAAGTCAGACACAACTGAGCGACTTCACTTTCACTTTCACTTTTCACTTCCGTGCATTGGAGAAGGAAATGGCAACCCACTCCAGTGTTCTTGCCAGGAGAATCTCAGGGACGGGGGAGCCTGGTGGGCTGCCATCTATGGGGTCACACAGAGTTGGACACGACTGAAGTGACTTAGCAGCATCAGCAGAGGTAGTTGGAACCTTCAACCTACAGCAGGTAAGGCAGAGCACAGGTGACAACCTGAACTTCTGAGTGGGTGTGGGTGGGGGAGGCAGGGCAGATATTCTCACAGTACTGAGCTCTTAAGCTGTGAGGTCTAACTCTGTCCCCAGGTCGATAGTGTCACAATTTAGGTGAATTTATCGTAGGACACCTAGCTGGTATCAGAACTTTGCTTAATAGATATGTGGGAACCCCACCCCTCATATGCTGGAATTGAGTGATCGAGATTCAGAATCTATTAGTAGCCAGGGTACTGACTAAAATATAGGCCAGTTAGATATCTATCAGTGGAGGCTAGCAGCTAGGTGTGATATCAGTAGAGGCAGATCAGCCAGAATATTAATGAGAGATCAGGGAAAAAGAAAATCAAGATAGCCTAATCAAAATCACACAGATTTTGAAATCAAGAAAAACTGTGCACACATCTAATGCTATGCATTCTAAGGAGATACATCAGAGGCTCCACTCTGTGGTAGGAATCAATTTTATTGAAGTAGGCAAGCCAATCATTAAAAATAATAATAATAATAAGCCCCAGGTTGGGAAGGGGCGGTGTATATTGCTAAAATATATTTCTAAACAGTCCACTTTTAAAGAAAAATGCATGAAATATAGAAAGAAAAAGAAAGTATGCTTCATTCATAGAAAAACAAGGAGAGAAGAAGTGGCTTCTAAAGGGATCTAGAAATTGGACCTAGATAAAAAGATGACACCAAAAACACATGTCCTTTTCATCAAAGGGGACTATAATGCAAATGGAGGAGGTCAAGAGATACCTGGAATAACAGGAAAGTTTGGCCTTGGAGTATAAAATGAAGCAGGACAAAGACTAATAGAATTTTGCCAAGAGAATGCATTGGTCATAGCAGACACCCTCTTCCAACAACACAAGAGAAGACTCTACACAAGAGAAGACACATCTGGACAACACCAGATGGTCAACACAGAAATCAGACTGATTACATTCACTGCAGCCAAAGCTGGAGAAGCTCTATACAGTCAGGAAAAACAAGACCAGGAGATGACTATGGCTCACATCATGAACTCCTTATTGCAAAATTCAGACTTAAATTGAATAAAGTAGGGAAAACCACTAGACCATTCAGGTATGATCTAAATCAAATCCCTTACAATTATATAGTGAAAGTGATAAATAGATTCAAGGGTTTAGATCTGATAGACAGAGTGCCTGAAGAACTATGGATGGAGGCTCATGATATTTTAGAGGAGGCAGTGATCAAGACCATCCCCAAGAAAAAGAAAGGCAAAAAGGCAAAATATTTGTCTGAGGAGGCCTTACAAATAGCTGAGAAAAGAAGAGAAGTTAAAGGAGAATGGGAAAAATATACCCATATTAATGCAGAGTTCTGAAGAATAGCAAGGAGAGATAAGAACGCCTTCCTCAGTGATCAATGAAAAGAAATAGAGGAAAACAGTAGAATGCGAAAGACTAGAGAAAATTTATTCAAGAAAATTAGAGATAACAGTGAATATTCCATGCAAAGATGGACACATTAAAGTACAGAAACAGTATGGGCCTAACAGAAGCAGAAGATATTAAGAAGAGAAGACAAGAATACACAGAACTATACAAAATAGATCTTAATGACCCAGAACCATGATGATGTGATAACACACCTACAGCCAGACATCCTGCAATGTAGAATAACTTGGGCCATAGGAAGCATCACTATGAACAAGCTAGTGGAGGTAAGGAATTCCAGGTGAGCTATTTCAAGTTTAAAAGATGATGCTGTGAAAGTGCTGCACTGAATATGCCAGCAAATGTGGAAAACTGAGCAGTGACCACAGGAGAGGAAAGTGTCCATTTTCATTCCAATCCCAAAGAAAGGCAATCCAAAAGAATGTTCAAACTACCACACAATTGTGCTCATCTCAGTTCAGTTCAGCTCAGTTCAGTCGCTCAGTCGTGTCCAACACTTTGTGACCCCATTGACTGCAGCACGCCAAGCCTCCCTCTCCATCACCACTCCCAGAGCCTACTCAGACTCCTGTCCATTGAGTTGGAGATGCCATCCAGCCATCTCATCCTCTGTCATCCCCTTCTTCTCCCTCCTTCAATCTTTCCCAGCATCAGGGTCTTTTCAAATGAGTCAACTGTTCACATCAGGTGGCCAAAGTATTGGAGTTTCAGCTTCAACATCAGTCCTTTCAATGAATATTCAAGACTTATTTCCTTTAGGATGGACTGGTTGGATCTCCTTGCAGTCCAAGTGACTCTCAAGAGTCTTCTCCAACACCACAGTTCAAAAGCATCAAATCTTCGGTTCTCAGCTTGCTTTATTGTCCAACTCTCACATCCATACATGACTACTGGAAAAACCATAGCGTTGACTACACAGACCTTTGTTGGCAAAGTAATGTCTCTGCTTTTTTAATATGCTGTCTAGGTTAGTCATAACTTTGCTTCCAAGGAGCAACTGTCTTTTAATTTCATGGCTGAAGTTACCATAATGCAGTGATTTTGGAGCCCAAGAAAATAAATCTGTCACTGTTTCCACAGTTTCCCCATCTGTTTGCCATAAAGTGATCGGACCAGATGACATGATCTTAGTTTTCTGAATATTGAGCTTTAAGCCAACTTTTTCCCTCTCCTCTTTCACTTTCATCAAGAGGCTCTTTAGTTTGTCTTCACTTTCTGCGATAAGGGTGATGTCGTCTGCATATCTGAGGTTATTGATATTTCTCCCCACAGTTTTGATTCCAGCTTGTGCTTCATCCAGCCCAGCCTTTCTCATGATGTAGTCTGCATATAAGATAAATAAGCAGGGTGACAAGATACAGCCTTGACATATTCCTTTCCCGATTTGCAACCAGTCTTTTGTTCCATGTCAATTTCTAACTGTTGCTTCCTGACCTGCACATAGATTTGTCAAGAGGCAGGTCAGGTGGTCTGATATTCCCATCTCTTTCAGAACTTTCCACAGTTTATTGTGATCCACACAGTCAAAGGCTTTGGCATAGTCTATACAGCAGAAATAGATGTTTTTCTAGAACGTTCTTGCTTTTCCGATGATCCAGCTGATGTTAGCAATTTGATCTGTGGTTTCTCTGACTTTTTTAAAACCAGCTTGAACATCTGGAAGTTCACAGTTCACATCTTGTTGAAGCCTGGCTTGGAGAATTTTGAGCATTACTGTACGCTTACTTTAGTGTGTGAGATGAGTGTAGTTGTGTGGTAGTTTGAACATTGCTTAGCATTGCCTTTCTTTGGGATTGTATAGGCCTAATTTTGATGAAGAAATCAGATTTATATCAATGAACTAACATAAAAGTAAGCTCCAGGTTCAGATGTGTTCCATGATGAATTCTACCAAATATTTAAATACGAAATGATACCGATTCTCCTCAACCTCTTTCAGAAAGTAGAAGTAAAAGAAAGGATAGCATTACCCTCATATTAAACTGGATAAAGCTAAATATCTCTCATGAATACAGATGTGAAAGCCTAGAACAAAATATTAGCAAATCACATACAATGATATATAGACAATTGTATATTACAAAAGTTAAATTTAACATATGCAAATTTGAGTCAACATTCAAAAGTCAATTAATGTAATTCACCACACTAACAGACTAAAGAACAAAAATCATGTGGTTATATCAATTGATGAAGGAAAACTATCTGAGAATATATAATTACCATTCATGATGAAACATAAAAGTCAAAATCTAGGGGAATTTCAACAATTCATAAAAAAACATCTACAATAAATGCAAGGTTAGCTTCATATTTAAAAGTTAGCAATTGGAAAACTGCGCATTAAGATCTGGAACAAAGTAAGGATTTCCTTCTCATCACATTTATTCACCATTATGCTAGTAGCCTGGTACGATAATACAGCAAGTAAAGGGTATAAAATATACCGATTTGGAAGAATGTAGTAAACTGTCTTTGTTCTGAGATGATATAATTGTCTGCATAGAAAACCAAATAATCAATTTTAAAAATATCCCTGGAATTAATAAGTGATTTTAGAAACATTGCAACATACAAAGGTAATGTTCAAATATTAATTGTGTTTTATATGTTGTCAATGAAAACTGGGTTTTGGAATATTAAAAAACAAACAATTTATATGAGCTCCCACAAAAATGAAATTCTTAGAGAAATTGAACAAAATATGTTAAAGTCTATATGCAAAAATTATAAAACTTTGATGAAAAGATTCAAAGATCTTTTAAAAATGGAGAAAAAGTCCATCATCATGGACTGAAACACAATGTTGTTAAGACTATCATTCTTGCAAAGAATAACACAATCTTCATCAAAATCCAAGAAAAGTATTTTATAGATATTGAAATAGTAATTCTAAAGTTCATATGGAAAAGGAAAAGACTTGTTAACAGAACGTCCATTGTTCAGTCACCCAATCATGTCTGACTCTTTGCAACCCTATGGACTGCAGCATGCCAGATCTCGCTGAGCCTCACCACGTCCTGAAGTTCATGTCCAATGCATCAGTGATGCCATCTGGTCATTTCATCATAACACTAAAAAATATAGAGTTGGAAAATTCTATACGACTTCAAGACCTATTATAGAGCTATAGTAATCAACACAGCATACCACTGGTGAAAAGAAGCACATAGATCAATGGGACAGAGAAGAGAACCCAGAAATAGACCCACAGAGATAAAATTGACTGATCTTTGAAAAAGGGACAAGGCAGAAGGACAAGGACAAGAATTTAATGGAGAAAGGTGAGAAAGAATGGTCCTTTCAGTAAATAGTACTGGGACAAAGAAAGGAAGAAAAGAAAGAAGAAAGAGATAAAGAAAGGAAGGAAGGAGGGAGAAAAATGGCAGGAAGGAAAAGGAATCTAAACACATTTTACACTTTTCACATAAATTAACTCAAAATGGATCAAAGACCTAAATGTAAGGTATTTTATATTTGCATTATTCTATAACACTGGTGAAAAATAAGTGACTTTGGTTCCAGTGATGAGTTTTCAGAAGCAACATCCAAAGCAAAATCTATTGTTTTTTTTTTTTTTTTAATGACAAATTGGACTTTCAGTTCAGTTCAGTGGCTCAGTCGTGTCCGACTCTTTGCTCCCCCACGAATTGCAGCACGCCAGGCCTCCTTGTCCATCACCACCTCCTGGAGTTCACTCAGACTCACGTCCATCGAGTCAGTGATGCCATCCAGCCATCTCATTCTCTGTCGTCCCCTTCTCCTCCTGCCCCCAATCCCTCCCAGCATCAGAGACTTTTCCAATGAGTCAACTTTTCACATGAGGTGGCCAAAGTACTGCAGTTTCAGCTTTAGCATCATTCCTTCCAAAGGAATCCCAGGGCTGATCTCCTTCAGAATGTACTGGTTGGATCTCCTTGCAGTCCAAGGGACTCTCAAGAGTCTTCTCCAACACCACAGTTCAAAAGCATCAATTCTTCGGCGCTCAGCTTTCTTCACAGTCCAACTCTCACACCCATACATGACTTTACAAAAAGTGCAATTTTCTTCTCTGCTAAGACATTGTTAAAATAATAAAATTAGAAGCTAATGATTGGGAGAAATACTTGTAGAACACATTTCCCACATAGGGCTTGTATCCAAATTATCAAAAGAACAGTTAAAACTCAACAGCAAGAAAACAAACTATCCAGTTATTTTTAATGGGTAAAATATCTGAACAGATGCAGTTCAGTTGCCCAGTCGTGTCCGACTCTTTGCGACCCCATGAATTGCAGCACCCCAGGCCTCCCTGTCCATCACCAACTCCCAGAGATCACTCAAACTCATGTCCATCGAGTCAGTGATGCCATCCAGCCATCTTATCCTCTGTCGTCCCCTTCTCCTCCTGCCCTCAATCCCTCCCAGCATCAGAGTCTTTTCCAATGAGTCAACTCTTCACGGGAGGTGGCCAAAGTATTGGAGTTTCAGCTTTAGCATCAGTCCTTCCAAAGAACACCCAGAACTGATCTCCTTTAGAATGAACTGGTTGGATCTCCTTGCAGTCCAAGGGACTCTCAAGAGTCTTCTACAACACCACAGTTCAAAAGCATCAATTCTTCAGCACTCAGCTTTCTTCACAGTCCAACTCTCACATCCATTCATGACTACTGGAAAAACCGTAGCTTTGACTAGACTTTGTTGGCAAAGTAATGTGTCTACTTTTGAATAAGCTGTCTAGGTTGCTCTAACTTTTCTTCTAAGGAGCAAGAGTCTTTTAATTTCATGGCTGCAGTCACCATCTGCAGTGATTTTGGAGCCCCTCCTCCCTCCTCCAAGTAAAGTCTGACACTGTTTCCATTGTTTCCCCATCTATTTCCCATGAAGTGGTGGGACCAGATGCCATGACCTTAGTTTTCTGAATGTTGAGCTTTAAGCCAACTTTTTCACTCTTTTCTTTTACTTTCATCAGGAGGCTCTTTAGTTCTTCTTCACTTTCTGCCATAAGGGTGGTGTCATCTGCATATCTGAGGTTATTGATATTTCTCCTGGCAATCTTGATTCCAGCTTGTGCTTCATCCAGTCCAGGATTTCTCATGATGTACTCTGCATATAAGTTTAATAAGGAGGGTGACACATTAAATGGCTAAAATACAAAAACAACAACAAATGATGATACCAAATATTTTTGAAAACTCGGATGCCAAATATTTTTAAGAACTGCAGCAAAAGGAACTCTTAGTCGTTGCTGATGGAAATACAAAATTGTACAGTCAATTTGGAATTTTGGATACAGTTTCATAGTTTCCTACAAAGCTAAATGTACTCTTGCCAAACTAACAATAATCTTTCTACATCTTTAATGAGTTGAACTGAAATTTTATATTCACACAAATCTAAATGTGAATGTTGTGGCAACATCATTCATAATTGCCAAAGGACAAGATGCCCTTCAATAAGTGAATGGGTAAATAATTACACATCCATATAATTGAATTTTATTCAGTGATAAAAAGAAATGAACTATCAAGTCATGCGAAATGTGGGTGAATCTTAAATACATATTGCTAACTGAAAAGAGCCAGCCAGAAAAGATAGCATACTATATGATTCCAATTATGCTAATTTTTGGAACAGGCAAAACTATAAATAGTGTTTTTAAAAAAATCAGTGGTTGCCAGGGATTTGGGAGTGGGAGGGAAGAGCATGGGATGCAGGAGACTTGTGGATATGAGACTACTCTGAATGATAGTGCAATGGTGAATCCATGATATACATTTGTCAAAACTCATAGAACTTTACAACACAAAGAATGAGCTAAAAATAAGTGATTATGTATAAACTGCTCAGATCCAAGGAGGGAATGAAGAATATTACACAAAAATCTAAGTGCACTTGCTCATGTATGAAAAAACCTCATTACAAAGGTAAGAGCTGGGACTGGGAGATGGAGGACAAATCAGGTGGGGATGTGATGACCTAAGTAATTATGGAAACAAGTAGAGAGGGTAAGAGTTAAGGGAAAACAAACTGTAAATAAGTACTGTATTTTATTTGACAAAGTATTTCCCATGGTGAAGCAACTCTTATAATGCTTTACATGTCTGCAATATATTGGAATGAAACAAATAATCAAATCTATTATGAATGGAGGAAGCTACATTCTCACCATTGAAATGGGAATTAAGAGGTAAGCAAAAGGAAACTAGAATGATCCACATGGTAATAGATTAGTGTTGTAGTCATCAGAATGAGCTCATATTCATCTTAATATATATCCAGATGGAGTATACAGAACTATTTCTAGGTATACTAATGGACATATGTTAGAAAATCACACACATTTCCTTGTTCGTATTCTCTTCCACTGAGTGGGCATAGAAGCTAACACCCCAGGAGCAAAAGTACACCTGGTATCAGTGTCTCTGCTTCTTTCGTTTGTTTGTTTTGCTTTGTTTGGGGTGGGGGGTGTGTGGCAGTTCTTGGCTGTGCTGTACTCCTTGTGGGATATCTTGGTTTCCAGGCCAGGACCAAGAATAGAACCTGGGCCATAGCAGTGAAAGCTGAGTTAAAACAACTGCATCACCAGGATGCTCCAAAAATCTTGGTTTCTAATACCATTTTTCAATAAAAGAAACCAGGTTCCTGGGAGAAATAATTGATTCTAGGGCCCAAGCAGGAAATATGAATGATGAGAATGCAGCATCTTGTTTAGTCATATCAAAATAAATAAATAAATGAAACCTATACTGATGAGCTCAACATTCAGAAAACTAAGATCATGGCATCTGGTCCCATCACTTCATGACAAATAGATGGGGAAACTGTGGAAACAGTGGCTGACTTTATTTTGGGGGGTCCAAAATTGCTGCAGATGGTGATTGCAGCCATGAAATTAAAAGACACTTACTCCTTGAAAGGAAAGTTATGACCAACCTAGACAGCATATTAAAAAGCAGAGACATCACTTTGCCAACAAAGGTCTGTCTAGTCAAGGCTATGGTTTTTTCCAATAGTCATGTATCGATGTGAGAGTTGGACTATAAAGAAAGCTCAGTGCTGAAGAATTGATACTTTTGAATTGTGGTGTTGGAGGAGACTCTTGAGAGTCCCTTGGGCAGCAAGGAGATCCAACCAGTCCATCCTAAAGGAAATTAGTCCTGAATATCCATTGGAAGGACTGATGTTGAAGCCAAAACTCCAATACTTTGGCCACCTGATGGGAAGAGCTGATTCATTGGAATAGACGCGGATGCTGGGAAAGATTGAGGGCAGGAGGAGAAGGGGACGACAGAAGATGAGATGGTTGGATGGCATCACTGACTCAATGGATGTGAGTTTGGGTATTCTCCAGGAGTTGGTGATGGACAGGGAGGCCTGATGTGCTGCAGTTCATGGGGTCACAAACAGTTGGACACAACTGAGTGACTGAACTGAATTGATACTGATGGGATGTGAAAAAGACACTGGAGCAAAAAGAAACATCTCCAAATTGCCAAAGATGGAACATGTGAACAACAAAATAAAATAATATTGAGGTACAACTTAAAGTACTGAAGTGATATACAGTATAAACTAATGTAATAAACAAATAAATGGGATGGTAAAGACAAATCTCATTTACAAAAGAATTCCAAATAATTTATAAAAACTAAATGTAATGTGGTATCCTAAATGGGATCGTGGAACAGAAAAGGGTGACTAAGGTAAAAGCAAAAACTAAAGGACACTAAATAGAGTATCAAATATAACTAATGACAGTATATCAAAACCGGTTAATTTATTTGGACAGTTACATTCGTGAATAAAGCTCAAGAAATCAGAAGGATGAGGACATTACAATTTTAATTTCATGCCTTCTTCAATATTAGGTTGCTAGTACAAAAATAACTACAGTTTCGGATCACAGATTTTTAAATCTTTATAACTACGCTTAAACACCTCTTACTAATCAAAATGGAAACATTACAATCAACACATTTGTGCCAATGAGAAATAAGTTTGTTTATTCCTGTAGCATAAAAATCCAAGCTTTGGGATTTGACAAAATTTTAGAAAGCATTTTCTGCCTTTTGCTGGTTGTGGAAGCATTTTACCTGCCAAAAGTTGTTGAGATGATTGAAGAAGTGGTAGTCAGTTGGCAAGAGGTCAGGTGATTATGATGGATAAGGCAAAACTTCATAGCCCAATTGGTTCAACTTTTGAAGCACTGGTTATGTGATGTGCAGTCAGGCGTTGTCATGGAGAAGAATTGGGCCCATACTGTTGACCAATGCTGACTGCAGGCATTGCAGTTTTTTGTGCAACTCATCAATTTGTTTAGCATACTTCTCAGATGTAATGGCTTCAACCAGGATTCAGAAAGCAGTAATGGAATCAGATGGGCAGCAGATCACCAAACAGTGGCCATGACCTCTTTTTGGTGAAAGTTTAGCTTTAGGAAGTGCTTTGGAGTCTCTTCTCAGCCCCATCACTGAGCTAGTCATCACTGATTGTCATATACAATCCACTTTTCACTGCACATCACAATCTGATCTAGAATTGGTTTGTTGTTTTTCCACAGAATAAGAGAAGACAACACTTCAAAATGACGATTTTTTTTTTTTTTTTTTTGTGGTCAGCTCATGAGGCTCCTCACCTTTAAGGCTCTCCTCTCCTTTACAAAACTTCTTGAATCACCATTGCACTATACGTCTGTTAGCGGTTCCTGGGCCCAATGCATTGCTGATGTTGCAAGTTGTCTCTGCTGCTTTATGACCCATTTTGAACACAAATAAAAAACTGCTTGAATTTGTATTTTGTCTAACATCATTTCTATAGCTTAAGATAAATATAAAATAAACTGCAAGTAATAAGTAACTAGCAACAAAAATCAAGCAAGAAACATGCATTAAAATGTTGTGAATAACATAAGCACATTTATTTAAGAATGTATTCCAATATCCAGAGAAGTCAATGGCAACCCCCTCCAGTACTCTTGCCTGGAAAATCCCGTGGACAGAGGAGCCTGGTAGGCTGCAGTCCATGGGGTCGCGAAGGTCGGACAGGACTGAGTGACTTCACTCTCACTTTTCACTTTCATGCACTGGAGAAGGAAATGGCAATCCACTCCAGTGTTCTTGCCTGGAAAATCCCAGGGATGGGGGAACCTGGTGGGCTGCCGTATCTGGGGTCACACAGAGTCGGACATGACTGAAGCGACTTAGCAGCAGCAGCATTCCAACATCAAATACTAAAACTCAACAGTGTAAAATCATAATTAACTTGCACCAACCTAATAACATTTATTTTATATAAAGACTGAAGGCAGAAGGAGAACTGGATGACAGAGGATGAGATGGTTGAGCAGCATCACTGTCTCAATAGACATGATTTTGAGCAAGTTCCAGGAGTTGGTGATGAACAGGGAAGCCTGGCCTGCAGCAGTCCATGAGTTTGCAAAAAGTCAGACGCGACTGAGCGACTGAACTGAACCTGAAATCAACATGTTACATCTATAAAATGTTTCTACATTATGTTGAAATTCCAAAGAATAGATTTTGTGATAAAATGTTCATTTCCCCATGCATTCTCTCTCTTATGTTCCTTTAAATTAACCAAGAATAGTGCATGAGGCGCACTCATTCAGAAAAAATAAAAGACAAAATAGCAAGAATCTGGAGCAAAATTGGTCATTACATATGAAACAGTAGAAAATAAGTTTCCCAGTTTTAACAAGATATTTCTTGTACTTGAAACCTCAAGAAAAGGGAATTATCTGAATTTAGAAGTCATAGAATATTAAAACAAATTCAAAATAAAAAAATACCCTTTAAACCTATTATTATATAAAATTATCATAGCAATGATTCTCACGTTGACTATCACTGTGCTAGATTATTGCTACTGCAAGTCAAGAAATAATTAAATCAGTTTATTATGTCCTTGTGTTTCAAGATATTGTAACATTATTATACACTTCCTTTTATAAATTACTAGAAAAATATGTTAACATCATTTTGTATATTGATTTGTAGTTTTTAAAATGTCTTTATTCCATAAGAAATTGTTCACATTTCTACTTCAATAAATAAAATAAAGCAATTTGTCTAATTTTAGATTTGATATTTCCATCAATAAGATGAATATCGTTTTAAAAATCAGCATCATTGTGGTCAAGCTTACAACAACACAAACTGTGAATTTTATTCACTTTATATAAATATCATTGCTTCATGAATTGTTGATATTTAATCAATGCAAATTTGAAATGTTTCTCTAAAGAATGGACATCATTTTTTAAAATAAATTTATTTATTTTAATTGGAGGCTAATTACTTTACAATATTGTATTGGTTTTGGCATACATCAACATGAATCCACCACGGGTGTACACGTGTTCCCCATCCTGAACCCCCCTCCCACCTCCCTCCCCATACCATCCCTCTGGGTCATCCCAGTGCACCAGCCCCAAGCATCCTGTATCCTGCATTGAACATGGACTGGCAATTAGTTTCATATATGATATTATATATGTTTCAATGCCATTCTCCCAAATCATCCCACCCTCTCCCTCTCCCACAGAGTCCAAAAGACTCATCATTTTTAAATTAATTTTAACTTAGTCCCTTTAATATTTAAGAAAAAACATAGAATGAGAATTAGGCTGATGTGTAAAATTTATGTTGATCACATACTTTAAAAATATATTTCAGTTTTGTGTTTCTGGAATATTTAAAATTTCTATTACCTATATATCTTTGGAAGGAACGATGCTAAAGCTGAAACTCCAGTACTTTGGCCACCTCATGTGAAGAGTTGACTCATTGGAAAAGACTCTGATGCTGGGAGGGATTGGGGTCAGGAGGAGAAGGGGACGACAGAGGATGAGATGGCTGGATGGCATCACTGACTCGATGGACGTGAGTCTAAGTGAACTCTGGGAGTTGGTGATGGACAGGGAGGCCTGGTGTGCTGCGATTCATGGGGTCGCAAAGAGTCGGACACGACTGAGCGACTGATCTGATCTATCTTTAGAAACAATGACTACTTTAAAATTACATACGTGAAAGACCTTAAAAAATTTGAAAATTTGTAAGAAACTCTTGACCTCCAGTCCTACTTCTACTATCTGCGGTATTTCTTTCCTTTTAAGTGACAGCAATAGAGGGCTAAACAAGTAAACATGAAAATATGAGATCATAATTTATTTGCACAAATATAAAACATATCAATGACAGGAACATGAGTTCTACTGTACCCCTTAACCTTCAAGCCCACAAAATTGGTATGAATCCAATTATCTACAACTCATATTCATTCTCATTTGATCTTATCCTTTTCCAGTGAAAAAGCAATGATGTATGTCACTCATTCCAACCCTGCCCAATGTAGAATCAGCCACCACTGATTCTTATCTAATTTCTTTGAGTAATGAGCAGTTTTGCTCAATATGATATCACATTCATGAGGAGGGAACTCATCATAGAGTCTGTTTCAGTTGAACCCTCCACTTTCCTTTGCAAGATGCAAATATATTCTTCAGTTCTTATACCTGGGAGCTCTTAACTGTGTAAACACACTACTGCCTCCCCATCTACTTACTTTCACATACTTTCATATGTCCTCTTACAAATTCCAGTTTTCTTAAATCAATAGTTTAACAAATAAAATTTAATTTATTTATAATAACAATAATATGAAAGTAGCAAGAAAAAACAAACAACAAAGAATATCTAAACCCACTGGGAAATATAAAGGCTAAAATAAGTATATAAAAATCATTCAATAAGATATTTTAAAGATGAAAACATAAATTCTTAACTTAATATTGACATCTATGTGTTCATTATCAAAATCCTGCTAATGTTCTTATTTTGTTTATTTATCTTTTCTCATTATTTCCAGTTTTTAGAAACATAACAAATCAGTATAAATTTTATCTGTAAAATAAATATTTGTATGCAGCCAGAAAATTGCTTTTTTAAAGGTTTAAAGGTGTTATATAATTTTCTTATAAAAAGTACTATAAAATTTTCATAGTAGAAGTGAGTGAACAGATTTAACTGAATTAATTGGTAATTAAGTATAAATGAGCATTCATTGCATAAAAAATACTATATTAGTAATTATTTTTCAGTTCCAAATGACCATTACAAAATGACTCAAGCTAAAGATTGAGGATAGCTTAAGGCAGGTTTTAAAAGATGCTCAAATTATATCTTATGCCACCAAGAATAGATTTTCTGTCTCTCCTATTTCCTGTCTTCTCTCAAAGTTGTCCATATTCAGCCAGTTTTGCATTTATGCTTTCAAGATAGATGTTGTACCTACAACATTCTATAGACTTTCTTACTTAAGTTCAGTTGGAAAGTCACAAGAATTTCTTTCCCAGAATATTTAGCAAAAACCTTTTGGTCTTTTTGATCAAAGGCAATATTGAAACTATCAGTGTGCTCATTAACAGAAGCATGATTTTTTTGCACTAAAAATCATGTTTGGCAGTAGGATCTCAATTATAAATCATACAAATTATTTAAGTATTCTCTTTTTTATTTTTTTAAATTTATTTATTTTAATTAGAGGCTAATTACTTTACAATATTGTATTGGTTTTGCCATACATCAACATGAATCCGCCACGGGTGTACACGTGTTCCCAATCCTAAACCCCCCTCCCACCTCCCTCCCCATACCATCCCTCTGGGTCATCCCAGTGCACCAGCCCCAAGCATCCTATATCCTGCATTGAACCTGGACTGGCGATTCGTTTCTCCATATGGTTGATGCCTACAATAATATCTATCTCTATATAGGATACATATCTTTTTTTCAAATTCACATATTCGAATTTTCAAGGTTAGTTTTATTATTTAATTATTAAAATAATTTAAGAGGCTACATTTCTTTCATAATCTTATAGAAGTATATGATGTAATACAGGAAGAAGCGGCATCCAAAATGAAGGAAGATATATTTGTTTTTACTAAAGAAAATGATATTTTTTTTCTACTGAAAGTAGAGCAAATAGGGTAAATATAGAGAAAAGTTGATGCCTGAAAGCAGAGAGAATATTTGCCTAATGACATAATAAGGAAGAAAGATTACATGATGAAAGTAAAGAAATGATTAGATAAAAACATTGAAGGAAATAATAAAACATATTGAGAAACTACAGTAATAGTTCTCATGAAATTAAAACACTTTTAGTTGAATCTAGGCACACATTAATTTTTTATCTAAAAATAATATGAAGTTGTTGTACTACCTTGGAGTTGGGATGCAGTGTGTTTTATTGGGGTTTACAGAACACCTGCAACAGAATGATAGAAAGGGCAACAGAACTGAGTATAGCAAAAGCAAGAAATTGATGTCATAAACGATGGAATCTGTGCTAGAAAAAAAAGAAAAAGGTTGGAATTGGAAAAAACACAAAACGGAGCTGGAAATCTTGATGAGACTGCAAAGATTGCTATTGATGTTGAGAGGGATAGAGCAGCAAAAATAGGAAACTATGTTCAAAGAATGCAATAAGATTTCACAGTTGAGAGATTTCAGGAAATAAATTCTGTGTTGTAACCATGGGAGTGAGATTGTTAAAGTGACATGTTGATAAAGAGTATTCAAATTTAACTGGAATTCATGAAGGTTTTACTGCATCTTCTCTATGCTTATCCAAGTTTAACCACTGTTTTAACAAATGATTCTGAGAATGTTGATCAGAATAATTTGATCTGGCTCTAGATCTCTCAGGTTGTTTTCCAGCAAAAGTTTTAGAAATGCAAAAGTGATTACTGATGACATTAGGATCCCTAAACAGTGTTCAAAGTTTTATTAACATATGTATAACTCACCCATTTATTATTTTTAAAAAATCTATTTATGATCTCTATTTGTCAGGCATTGTTATATACACGAGAAATATAAAGAATAATATATCATAATCTCTGCTCTAAAAAAAAGTGTGTTTATGAGTATTATTATGGAAGAAGACATGAGACACAGTGGGAGAAAGATGGAAGAGTAGAAGCTAGGAAGGAGATAACAGATGAGAGATTCTTTCTCTAAAGTAACTGGAGGTAAAGAAAGAAAGGAAAGAGTACAGGAAATAGTAGATGTGCTACTCTGAGAGAAGTTTTTCAAGATGGTTAGTTCAAAACTACCAATTAAGATTAAACTCATAATCCTTTTAATCAAAGATCATAGAAAATGCTTTGAGTATCTGAAATTTATCCTAATCAGGAAAATTACTGAAAATGCTCTGATCAATATCAAATTCAATGATTATTAACAAGAAACAATGTGGTGCATTAACACAACTATTTAAAATATTAAATTCAATGTATTCACATATTCTCACAATCAAAAAAGGAAAATTATAAGATTTAAAACTTGGAACATACATTTAACTCAAATGCTAAAATATGCTATAAAAACTACTGGTAAAATAATCCATATGATTCTTGGACACATATATCATTATTTGCAATATTCTCCATTATTATGTTATTTAAGAATGATAAATATATTTCAAGTTATCCCAACCAAGAAATTAGGAATATTTTAACATGCAATTTCTAATTTCACATGTACTTAGAAGACCTTTGAAATCTAGCCATTATGCAATTTATACAAATTTTTCATTTACCAGTGTTCGTGTCTATAAAATAGCTTCTCCTTATGACACTAAGAGGAGAAAGCAATGGCAACTCACTCCAGTACTCTTTTTTTTTAATATAATAATGTACCATTTTATTTTTTACTTTTTTTAGTTTTTATTTTATTTTATATATATACATATATATATATTTTTTTTTTTTTTCTTTACAATATTGTATTGGTTTTGCCATACATCAATATGAATCCGCCATGGGTGTACACATGTTCCAACACCATGGGCAGGGAGCCTGGTAGGCTGCAGTCCATGGGGTCGCTAAGAGTCGGACACGACTGAGCGACTTCACTTTATTTTTTTTCACTTTCATGCATTGGAGAAGGAAATGGCAACCCACTCCAGTGTTCTTGCCTGGAGAATCCCAGGGATGGGGGAGCCTGGTAGGCTGCCGTCACACGACTGAAACGACTTAGCAGCAGCAGCAGCAGCATCACATATTGTGCAATGTTTGCTACTAAGACCCTGTTTGCTTCTAAGATCCAGGCATTTCTGGACATGTCTGATTAATTTCTAAGAAAGTTCTATTTATACAGAGGTCTTAGGGTAGGAGAAGATAGACACAACAAACTTGACCTAATGTCAAGCCATAGTCTTCTGAGTTAAAGAGAAACTTTGTGCAAGATACAATAAGTATCACAAATTTAATACAGGGCTTACCCCTCAGTGGATTTAGCTCTGTCCTGTGGCAGGCAGAGAACAGGAATGAAACGCTGAAAAAGATCATGTACTGAACTCTTTAAAACCTTTGGTACACACAGAACTAGTCTGAGATCTTTCCAATAATGTAAAAAAAAAAAAAACAATGCTTCTGTGTATATCTTTCAAGATACGCTGTTATGCTATGTAACAGATAAACACAGAGATCTGTCTGATGTCAGCTGGAAAAATCTGTCTCCAATTTACAGCTAGAATGGTTGGATCACATGATCTCCTGGACCTTAATGTTAGGGAGGAGAAGAAACAGAGGAAGGCATACTAACTTTTAACTGTGCTGGTCCAGAAGTACCTTATATCACTTCCACTCCTAATATTATCACTGTGTCTCACCTTACTGCAGGGGAAACTGGGAAATCAAGTGTTCCTATGAGTCCCCTCAAAAAAGGAAAAAAAAAATAGCCTAGCCCCATACCAACCTATCACTTGAATGCAAATTAACGTCTACTTTCTGCAAGAGGTGCTGAGGGTGTGAGTGGTTTCCCAAAGAGCAGTGGGTACCAGATTAGCAGATAATTCTGGAGGGCTTTGGGAAATGTCAAAAAACAACGTCGAGTACCACTGCAGTAATAGCTAAGCTTTCAGGTGCAGACAAATTTACAGGAGGAAGGGAGACTTCCTTATCCAAGAGAACCAGCATGCCCCACAGAATAAAAGCTTTGATGCCTGGACTGATCCATGCTAAGAATTATAAGTAGATTTGTTAACGAAAATATGCTGGTGAGGAATAGAGAAACTAAGTTACACGTGTTTATTTCATGTTTTGCCTTCTTTCTCCTACTTTTGTTTCTTCAGTTTTTAAGTGGTCTTACTTTTTATTTTCAATCTGGCTCAATCAAAATAAAATTATTGGTATCCTGAAGTTTTTATTGCTGAATTTAAGAATCAGATTTAAGCAGTTTATCTTTAAATTTGCAGCTCGGAGTGTTATTATCCTATTCTATTAAGTTCTGTAAATATTTGTTGCTTCTTTTTATATGTAAAGCATTGCTAAGGGCACGTAAGGAAGTAAAAAGTTAAAAAAAATGTTTCTTGACTCAAGAAATAATCAGACAAATATAACTGTGAGTTAAATTCACAAATAATTATGGAACAACAAAAAAAGACCATGGTTAGCACAGTAAATGTGGCATAAAGTGATGTAGAAAATTAAAGAGAACACATCCAGTTTGGGAATAAAGAAAATCTAAAAGCCAATTTATATGCGTATATCAATCTCTCTGTGTCACTCTCTCTCTAATATATATAATATAATATATATTATTTAATATATCTATATATATATATTAAATGGGTTTTGGTTTCCATTCCAGCAATTCTCATGAGTTTAAACACAAATTTCTTAGGAATTAACAAATCAAGTCCTTATCGCCCTTAATCCCCAGATTATGAATTCAAACTTCCTGTTGATCACGACTAACAAAGAATGCTGAAACTACCACACAATTCCAATCATCTCACATGCTAGTAAAGTAATGCTCAAAATTCTCCAACCCAGGCTTCAGCAATATGTGAACCGTGAACTTCCAGATGCTCAACCTGGTTTTAGAAAAAGCAGAGGAACTAGAGATCATATTGCCAAAATCCGCTGGATCATCAGAAAAACAAGAGAGTTCCAGAAAAACATCTATTTCTGCTTTATTGACTATGCCAAAGCATTTAATTGTGTGGATCACAATAAACTGGGGAAAATTCTGAAAGAGATGGGAATACCAGACCACCTGATCTGCCTCTTGAGAAATTTGTATGCAGGTCAGGAAGCAACAGTTAGAACTGGACATGGAACAACAGACTGGTTCCAAATAGGAAAAGGAGTACGTCAAGGCTGTATATTGTTACCCTGCTTATGTAACTTATATGAAGACTACATCACGAGAAACGCTGGGCTGGAGGAAGCACAAGCTGGAATCAAGATTGTCAGGAGAAATATCAATAACCTCAGATATGCAGATGACACCATGGTCATGGCAGAAAGTGAAGAAGAAATAAGGGCCTCTTGAAAGTGAAAGAGGAGAGTGAAAGAGCAGAGTGAAAAAGTTGGCTTAAAACTCAACATTCAGAAAACTAAGATCATGGCATCTGGTCCCATAACTTCACAGCAAATAGATGGGGAAACAGTGGCTCCTTTTACTTTTGGGGGCTCCAAAATCATTGCACATGGTGATTGCACACATGAAATTAAAACATGCTTACTCCTTGGAAGGAAAGTTATGACCAACCTAGACAGCATATTAAAAAGCAGAGATATTACTATGTCAATGAATGTCTGTCTAGTCAAGGCTATGGTTTTTCCTGTAGTCATGTGTGGATGTGAGAGTTGGATTATAAAGAAACCTGAGCCCTGAAGAATTCATGCTTTTGAGCTGTGGTGTCAGAGAAGACTCTTGAGAGTCCTTTGGACTCCAAGGAGATCCAACCAGTCCATCCTAAAGGAGATCAGGCCTGGGTGTTCATTAGAAGGACTGATGTTGAAGCTGAAACTCCAATAATTAGGCCACCTGATGTGAAGAGCTGACTCATTGGAAAAGACCCTGATGCTGGGAAAGATTGATGACAGGAGGAGAAGGGGATGATAGAGGATGAGATGGTTGGATGGCATCACTGACTCAATGGACATGGGTTTAGGTAGACTCCGGGAGTTGATGATGGACGGGGAGGCCTGGCGTGCTGCAGTTCATGGGGTAGCAAAGAGTTGGACACAACTGAGCAACTGAACTGAACTGAACTGAACATGATCTTTCTCCCTCCTTCTGACTACTATTGAAATCAGTATTTTTCCCACCACACTAGCTTAAAACTAATTTGTTATTATTAACAATTCATTGTGTATACTGACCAGCTGAAATTCACTTTTCCCCTGTTACTTATCAGTATTGATAAGATGACCTTATCAGTATTGGGCATCATCTCCCTGCTATATCTTACTGTAGTGTTATTCCTCTCTAGCTTTTTAGTTCCCCTCTTAATGTGTACCCTGGATGTAGCTAACAGGAATGCATTCAACCACCAATTCAGCTTTTCAACGCCCTGTACTAATTCAAATATCTCTCTGGGAAACTTTCACTACTCCTTTTAACCAAATGAAACCTTAAATTATTAAGGATCTCCTTGGTTTATAACTCACTATACTATCAGTATCTATCACACTGCTTCACTTGCTTATTTAATCATTAGCACAACCAACCTTTTTTCTGCTGAAGGTAGGAAATGTGACTGGAAATAATGTGTATGTGAGTTCAGTTCAGTTCAGCCAATCAGTTGTGTCCAATTCTTTGTGACCCCATGGACTGCAGCACGCTAGGCCTCCCTGTCCATCACCTATGCCCAGAGTTTACTCAAACTCAAGTCCATTGAGTCAATGATGCCATCCAACTATCACATCCTCTATTGTCCCATTCTCCTCCTGACCTCAATCTTTCCCAGTATCAGGGCCTTTTCAAGGGAGTCAGTTCTTCACATCAGGTGACCAAAGTATTGGAGTTTCAACTTCAACATCAGTCCTTACAATGAACATTCAGGACCAGTTACCTTTAGGATGGATTGGTTGGATCTTCTTGCAGTCCAAGGGACTCAAAGAGTCTTCTCTGACACCACAATTCAAAAGCATCAATTCTTCGGGGCTCAGCTTTCTTTATAATCCAACTCTCATCCATACATGACCACTGGAAAAACCATAACCTTGATTAGATGGACCTTTGTTGGCAAAGTAATGTCTCTGCTTTTGAATATACTATCTAGATTGGTCATAACTTTCCTTCAAGGAGTAAGTGTCTTTTAATTTCCTGGCTGCAATCACCATCTGCAGTGATTCTGGAGCCCCAAAAAATAAAGTCTGACACGCTTTCCACTGCTTCCCCATCTATTTGTCATGAAGTGATGGGACCAGATGCCATGATGTTCATTTTCTGAATGTTGAATTAAGTCAACTTTTTCACTCTCGCTTTCACTTTCATCAAGAAGCTTTTTAGTTCCTCTTCACTTTCTGCCATAAGAATGGTGTCATCTGCATATCTGAGGTTATTGATATTTCTCCCGGCAATCTTGATTCCAGCTTGTGTTTCTTCCAGCCCAGTGTTTCTCATGATGTACTCTGCATATAAGTTACATAAGCAGGGTAACAATATACAGCCTTGACGTACTCCTTTTCCTATTTGGAACCAGTCTGTTGTTCCATGTCCAGTTCTAACTGTTGCTTCCTGACCTGCATACAGATTTCTCAAGAGGCAGGTAAGGTGGTCTGATATTTCCATCTCCTTCAGAATTTTCCACAGTTTATCATTATCTACAAAGTCAAAGGCTTTGGCATAGTCAATAAAGCAGAAATCGATGTTTTTCTGGAACTCTCTTGCTTTTTCCATGATCCAGCAGATATTGGCAATTTGATCTCTGGTTCCTCTGCCTTTTCTAAAACCAGCTTGAACATCTGGAAGTTCACGGTTCACATATTGCTGAAACCTGGATTGGAGAATTTTGAGCATTATTTGCTAGCCTGTGAGATAAGTGCAATGGTGCGGTAGTTTGAGCATTATTTGGCATTGCCTTTCTTAGGGACTGGAATGAAAACATCTTTTTCAGTCCTATTGCCACTGCTGAGTTTTCCAAATTTGCTGGCATATTGAGTGCAGCACTTTCACAGCATCATCTTTCAGGATTTGAAATAGCTCAACCAGAATTCCATCACATTTTTTACCTTCGTGCATAGTGGTGCTTCCTCAGGCCCACTTAACTTCACATTCCAGGATGTCTGGCTCTAGGTGGGTGATCACACTATCATGATTATCTGGGTCGTGAAGATCCTTTTTGTACAGTTCTTCTGTGTATTCTTGCCACTTCTTTGTATCTTCTGCTTCTGTTAGGTCCATACCATTTCTGTCATTTATTGAGCTCATCCTTGCATGAAATGTCCCCTTCTATCTCTAATTTTCTTGAGGAGATCTCTAGTCTTTCTCATTCTATTATTTTCCTCTATTTCTTTGCATTGTTCACTGAGAAAGGCATTCTTATCTTTCATTTGTATTCTTTGGAACTCTGCATTCAAATGGGTATATCTTTCCTGTTATCCTTTGCTTTTGGCTTCTCTTCTTTTAACAGCTATTTGTAAGGCCTCTGCAGACAGTCGTTTTGCTTTCTTGCATCTCTTTTTCTTGGGGATGGTCTTGATCCCTGTCTTCTATACAGTGTCATGAACCTTCCTCCATAGTTCATCAGGCACTCTGTTTATCAAATCTAGTCCCTTAAATCTACTTCTCACTTCCAATGTATATTCATTAGGGCTTTGATTTACGGCATACCTGAATCAAGAAGGACCTGGGGTAACAGGCAAATTTGGCCTTGAAATACGGAATGAAGCCAGGCAAAGACTAACAGAGATTTGCCAAGAAAATGCACTGGTCAAAACAAACACCCTCTTCCAACAACACAAGAGAAGACTCTATACATGGACATCACCAGATGGTCAACACCAAAATCAGATTGATTATATTCTTTGCAGCCAAAGATGGAGAAGCTCTATACAGTCAACAAAAACAAGACCAGAAGCTGACTGTGGCTCAGATCATGAACTTCTTATTGCCAAATTCAGACTTAAATCGAAGAAAGTAGGGAAAACCACTAGACCATTCAGGTATGACATAAATCAAATTGCTTATGATTATACAGTGGAAGTGAGAAATAGATTTAAGGGACTAGATCTGATAGATAGAGTGCCTGAT
>NW_011494837.1:1885479-1885844 GCF_000754665.1 Bison bison bison | reverse complement strand
ACTTCCAGATGTTCAAGCTGGTTTTAGAAAAGGCAGAGGAACCAGAGATCAAATGCCAACATCTGCTGGGTCATGGAAAAAGCAAGAGATTTCCCACTCCAGTATTCTTGCCTTGACAGTCCCATGGACGGAGGAGCCTGGGGGGCTACAGTCCACGGGGTCGCAAAGAGTCGGACACGACTGAGCGACTTCACTCACTCACTTACTCTGGAAAAACATAGATTTCTGCTTTATTGACTATGCCAAAGCCTTTGACTGTGTGAATCACAATAAACTGTGCAAATTCTGAAAGAGATGGGAATACCAGACCACCTTAACTGCCGCTTGAGAAATCTATATGTGTGTTAGGAAGCAACAGAACTGGA
>NW_011494837.1:1884434-1885379 GCF_000754665.1 Bison bison bison | reverse complement strand
GACTCTATACATGGACATCACCAGATGGTCAACACCAAAATCAGATTGATTATATCTTTGCAGCCAAAGATGGAGAAGCTCTATACAGTCAACAAAAACAAGACCAGAAGCTGACTGTGGCTCAGATCATGAACTTCTTATTGCCAAATTCAGACTTAAATCGAAGAAAGTAGGGAAAACCACTAGACCATTCAGGTATGACATAAATCAAATTGCTTATGATTATACAGTGGAAGTGAGAAATAGATTTAAGGGACTAGATCTGATAGATAGAGTGCCTGATGAATTATGGACAGAGATTTGTGACACTGTACAGGAGACAGGGATCAAGACCATCCCCATGGAAAAGAAATGTGAAAAAGCAAAATGACTGTCTGGGGAAGCCTTACATATAGCTGCCGAAAAGCAAAGGAGAAAAGGAAACATATAAGCATCTGAATGCAGAGTTCCAAAAAATAGCAAGGAGAGATAAGAAAGCCTTTCTCAGCGATCAATGCAAAGAAATAGAGGAAAACAACAGAATGGGAAAGACTAGAGATCTCTTCAAGAAAATCAGAGATACCAAAGAAACATTTCATGCAAAGATGGGCTCGATAAAGGACAGAAATAGTATGGACCTAACAGAAGCAGAAGATCTTAAGAAGAGGTGGCAAGAATACACAGAAGAACTGTACAAAAAAGATATTCACAACCAAGATAATCACAGTGGTGTGATCACTCACCTAGAGCCAGACATCCTGGAATGTGAAGTCAAGTGGACATTAGTAAGCATCACTATGAACAAAGCTAGTGGAGGAGATGGAATTCCAGTTGAGCTTTTTCAAATCTTGAAAGATGATGCTGTGAAAGTGGTGCACTCAATATGCCAGCAAAGTTGGAAAACTCAGCAGTGGCCACAGGACTGGAAAAGGTCAGTTTTCATTCCAATCCCAAAGAAAGGCAATG
>NW_011494837.1:1880778-1884334 GCF_000754665.1 Bison bison bison | reverse complement strand
CCAGGAAATTAAAAGACACTTACTCCTTGAAGGAAAGTTATGACCAATCTAGATAGTATATTCAAAAGCAGAGACATTACTTTGCCAACAAAGGTCCATCTAATCAAGGTTATGGTTTTTCCAGTGGTCATGTATGGATGTGAGAGTTGGACTGTGAAGAAAGCTGAGCACCAAAGAATTGATGCTTTTGTTTTTTCTGTTTTTTTAATTTAAATTTATGTATTTTCACTGGAGGCTAATTACTATACAATATTGTATTGGTTTTGCCATACATCAACATGGAGAATGGCATTGGAACATGTGTAATATCGTATAAGAAATGAATCTCCAGTCCAGGTTCGATGCAGGTTACAGGATGCTTGGGGCTGATGCACTGGAATTGATGCTTTTGAACTGTGGTATTGGAGAAGACTCTTGAGAGTCCCTTGGACTGCAAGGAGATCCAACCAGTCCATTCTAAAGGAGATCTGTCCTGAATGTTCATTGGAGGACTGATGCTAAAGCTGAAACTCCAATACTTTGGCCACCTCACGTGAAGAGTTGACTCATTGGAAAAGACTCTGATGCTGGGAGGGTTTGGGGACAGAAGGAGAAGGGGACGACAGAGGATGAGATGGCTGGATGGCATCAGCAACTCAATGGACGTTAAGTTTGAGTGAACTCCAGTAGTTGGTGATGGACAGGGAGGCCTGGCGTGCTGCAGTTAATGTGGTCGCAAACAGTCGGACACGACTGAGTAACTGAACTGAACTGAATTGAATGGTCTAGTGATTTTCCATACTTTCTTCAATTTAACTTTAAGTTTGGCAATAAGGAGTTCATGATCCGAGCCACAGTCAGCTCCCAGTCTTGTTTTTGCTGACTGTATGGAACTTCTCCATCTTTGGCTGCAAAGAATATAATCAATCTGATTTCACTGTTGACCATCTGGTGGTGTCCATCTGTAGAGTCTTCTCTTGTGGTGTTGGAAGAGGGTGTTTGCTGTGACCAGTTAATTCTCTTGGTAAAAGTCTATTGCCTTTTGCTCTGCTTCATCGTGAACTCCAATGCCAAATTTGCAGCCTGTTACTCTAGGTATTTCTTCACTTCCTACTTTTGCATTCCAGTGCCTTATAAACAAAAGGACATCTTTTTAGGGTTTTTCTTCTAGCAGGTCTTGTAGGTCTCCTGAGAACCATTCAACTTCAGCTTATTGGTAATGACATAGACTTGGATTTCCATGATATTGAATGGTTTGCCTTGGAAATAGAGATCATTCTGTCATTTTTGAGATTGTATCCAAGTACTGCATTTCAGACTCTTTCGTTGACTATATGGCTACTCCATTTCTTCTAAGTGATTCTTGCCCACAGTAGTAGATACGATGGTCATCTGAGTTAGTTTCCCCGATTCCAGTCCATTTTAGTTTGCTAATTCCTAAAATGCTGACTTTCACTCTTGCTATCTCCTGTTTGATCACTTCCAATTTGCTTTGATTCATGGACCTAACATTCCAGGTTCCTATGCAATATTGCTCTTTCAGCATCAGACCTTGCTTCCATCACCAATCACACCCACAACTCAGTGTTTTTTGTCTTTTTTTTTTTGGCTTTGGCTTTGTCTCCATTTCTTCATTCTTTTTGTAGTCATGTCTCCACTGATCTCCAGTAGCATATTAGGCACCTACTGACCTGGGGAGTTCATCTTTCAGTATCCTATCTTTTTGCCTTTTCATACTGTTCATGTGGTTCTCAAGGCAGGAATACTGAAGTGGTTTGCCATTCCCTTCTCCTAGTAAGTAAGCTTACTTACTCTTAGTAAGTATGCTTGTACTTGCTGCTGCTGCTGCTGCTGCTGCTGCTGCTAAGCCGCTTCAGTCGTGCCCGACTCTGTGCGACCCCCTAGACAGCAGCCTACCAGGCTCCCCTGTCCTTGGGATTCTCCAGGCAAGAACACTGGAGTGGGTTGCCGTTTCATTTTCCAATGCATGAAAGTGAAAAGTGAAAGTGAAGTCGCTCAGTCGTGTCCGACTCTAGCAACCCTATGGACTGCAGCCCACCAGGCTTCTCCGTCCATGGGATTTTCCAGGCAAGAGTCCTGGAGTGGGGTGCCATTGCTTTCTCCTGTGCTTGTACTTACTAAGTACTTAATACACATTTGAGCTGAAATGAATTATCAAACTATACTACTTGAAATTTTGAAAGAGAAAGTGTGAAGCCAGTTGTAAGAAATACCAAAAAACATTTAGTCTCTTCAATATTGTATATAAAATAATGATAATTAGAGAATTGATTGTATCAATGCCATTTTTTCAATTTTAAAATTGTTCTTATGATAATCCATTATAATAATATAATTTACAAGAATAATGATAGGCTTGCTTTCCAGAAAAAAAAAAAAAAGCCTACTATATCCAAAGTTTTTTCTGTCCCCTTCAAATATAGAAGCTTTAGAAATGGAAAAAGTGTTCTTATTTACTACTTTGTAACAAAGAAATTTTGTAACATTATCAACTCTAGGACAACTTGCCAAGCAAGTCCCACCAGATACTGCAGGAAAAGGTCAAAATTATTTATACATTATTTTATTCTCCAATATTAGTAATAGGTTAAGGGAAGCAATTATTTAAGGGGAACAAATAGACTTTTTAAAGATCTCAAGTGGAAATACTGCCAAGGAAAAAAATTATGGGATCATAGAACTCCAGTAAAAGTGTCAACTTGCCTGTTTCAGTGTTTTATACATGGCTGATAGTTGTGCCAAGATATCTTTTCACAATGGAAAATAATAAATTATGCCACCATTATTTGAAATATACGTACCCCCACAGAGAATGTTTTCCTTTCTAGATCCTGGTATACTGTGGCCTCATTTAGCTCATAAAACATGGACCTGTCAAAATATCTTATGATTAGTAGAGAAGTAAGTATATTTTGAGTATTTCAGAGGGAGTATTAGGTTTATTATTCAGAGTAAAGATTATATTTCAAAGAAAATTTTCTAATACTATGAACACTAAAATTATGATTGTATATGTTATATATAGAGGAAAACAACAGAATGGGAAAGACTAGGGATCTCTTCAAGAAAATCAGAGATACCAAAGGAACATTTCATGCAAAGATGAGCTCAATAAAGGACAGAAATGGTATGGACCTAACAGAAGCAGAAGATATTAAGAAGAGATGGCAAGAATACACAGAAGAACTGTACAAAAAAGATCTTCACGAACCAGATAATCACAATGGTGTGATCACTGACCTAGAGCCAGACATCCTGGAATGTGAAGTCAAGTGGGCCTTAGAAAGCATCACTACAAACAAACCTAGTGGAGGTGATGGAATTCCAATTGAACTATTCCAAATCCTGAAAGATGATGCTGTGAAAGTGCTGAACTCAACATGCCAACAAATTTGGAAAACTCAGCAGTGGCCACAGGACTGGAAAAGGTCATTTTACATTCCAATCCCAAAGAAAGGCAATGCCAAAGAATGGTCAAACTACTGCACAATTGCATTCATCTCACACGCTAGTAAAGTAATGCTCAAAATTCTCCAAGCCAGGCTTCAGCAATATG
>NW_011494837.1:1877376-1880552 GCF_000754665.1 Bison bison bison | reverse complement strand
TTGAGAAATTTGTATGCAGGTCAGGAAGCAACAGTGAGAACTGGACATGGAACAACAGACTGGTTCCAAATAGAAAAAGGAGTTCGTCAAGGCTGTATATTGTCACCCTGTTTATTTAACTTCTATGCAGAGTACATCATGAGAAATGCTGGACTGGAAGAAACACAAGCTGGAATCAAGATTGCTGAGAGAAATATCAATCACCTCAGATATGCAGATGACACCACCCTTATGGCAGAAAGTGAAGAGGAACTCAAAAGCCTCATGATGAAAGTGAAAGAGGAGAGTGAAAATGTTGGCTTAAAGCTCAACATTCAGAAAACGAAGATCATAGCATCCGGTCCCACCACTTCATGGGAACTAGATGGGGAAACAGTGGAAACAGTGTCAGACTTTATGTTTCTGGGCTCCAAAATCACTACAGATGGTGACTGCAGCCATGAAATTAAAAGACGCTTACTCCTTGGAAGGAAGGTTATGACCAACCTTGATAGCATATTCAAAAGCAGAGACATTACTTTGCCAACAAAGGTTCGTCTAGTCAAGGCTATGGTTTTTCCTGTGGTCATGTATGGATGTGAGAGTTGGACTGTGAAGAAGGCTGAGTGCCAAAGAATTGATGCTTTCGAACTGTGGTGTTGGAGAAGACTCTTGAGAGTCCCTTGGACTGCAAGGAGATCCAACCAGTACATTCTGAAGGAGATCAGCCCTGGGATTTCTTTGGAAGGAATGATGCTAAAGCTGAAACTCCAGTACTTTGGCCACCTCATGCGAAGAGTTGACTCATTGGAAAAGACTCTGATGCTGGGAGGGATTCGGGGCAGGAGGAGAAGGGGACGACAGAGGATGAGATGGCTGGATGGCATCACTGACTCGATGAACGTGAGTCTCAGTGAACTCCAGGAGTTGGTGATGGACAGGGAGGCCTGGCGTGCTGCAATTCATGGGGTCGAAAAGAGTCAGACACGACTGAGTGACTGACCTGATCTCATCTGAGCTTCATTTATTAGAGTAAAATGTTTGATTCTTTCTAAATATAATAAAAATTTTATGAGGTTATTATAGCAACATAAAAAGTTTTTAGTTTATAATAAAATAAGATCTGGTAAAATTCTATTTTCTGGTTCCATGGATCTTAATCTTTTTAAGACATGCTAATTAAATACTGCTTTAATTGATAGTTTATATAGCCATAAACATCACTATTCAGTCATTCTTACATAGTTATTACAGGTAAAATGGATGAGACAGATAGAATTGGAAATCACTAGTATTTGAAGGTAAGATGAGATTAGGGGAAATATTTCTATCTTCCCTTAGAGAAAAAGATTATATATGAAGACAGAAGTCAGGAACATATAGAATTCTACACTAGTAGGGACTCTATCATAAATAATGAATAAGATTCCAGAATGAAGACCTAGCATCAAGAAGAGCTCTATGGGACTCATTCATTCCTTAACATACAAATATTTATTGAGTGCCTGCATTTCAATTCTCAAGGTAGTAGGAAAAGAATAGTGAATAAAACAACAAAAACGTGTTCTTTCATGGCATCTATGACACTAAAGAGAAAGTAAGCAAGCACAAATATAGAATAGTATAATATCTGAGAGCAATAATATTACAAAGAAATAGAGTTGGCTAAGAGAATAACTGATTTTCTGTTAGGGTCTATGGATTGAGAATGCTGAAGAGGATTGGAAGACTAGAGGAGAAAACAATGTCTTGTTATTTCCTTCCTGTTCCAAACAATATTAGCTTAGCTATGTTTTTCTTTTTTATCCTGGTAGTAACAATTGAAATCAGCAGCAATAGTTGGTGCTGGTTTGTTGTCTTTCCAACAATCCCAGAATAGTCTCACTGATTTCCCTCAGAGACACTACTACTGATAGCTAGCATCTTCTACACTGCCCCTCCCCTAACTTTAGGACACCAGGACCAGCCAAGCAATGTCCTCTATAAGTCTGTATGATTCTTAACAGACTTGCTCACTAAATAATTGTATAGGTTTCTCTGGCTAAAATAACTGGATTTTTAAGAATTCTAGTACTTTGGCCTAACAAATGATTTAATTGAAAGTGTGACAACTGAGGAAATACTTAGATATTAAAGCCAATTATCAACTGTGCTTAATCAAGGCTTTAAAAAAGCTTAAGATCATATGCTTAATAAAGAAATTTTTCAATGATGTTTAAATTGAATTTCACATTTGGTCAAGTGTTAAATAATCACTTCTAAGAAGAAAAATTCAACTCTAAAAGATTATAATTTGCATGCACATTTACATGCTCATTCTCAGGTCAGTAGTGAATGCTACTTCAGAAATATACATCCATTCTTAGTAAATCAACTGACTTTAAATGCAGTTTAAGAAAGTATGCATAATGTGCTTCTTCAAGTACTAATCCTTTGGTAGGTGAGAAGTCACTTGACAACTGAGATTACTTTTATGGGCGTTTCATTCCCAAGTCTTACACATCTATTCTATCCATATATTACAATTTCAAAATGATCATAATTCAGAATTTGACCAGAGTACCACCCTTATGACCGAAAATGAAGAGGAACTAAAAAGCCTCTTGATGAAAGGGAAAGAGAAGAGTGAAAAAGTTGGCTTAAAGCTCAACATTCAGAAAACTAAGATCATGGCATCTGGTCCCATCACTTCATGGGAAATACATGGGGAAACAGTGGAAACAGTGTCAGTGCAAAATCACTGCAGATGGTGATGGCAGCCATGAAATTAAAAAACGCTACTCCTTGGAGGCCAAGTTAAGACCAACCTAGATAGCATTTTAAAAAGCAGAGACTGCAAAAGAGACACAGATGTACAGAAGAGTCTTTTGGACTCTGTGGGAGAAGGCGAGGGTGGCATGATCTGAGAGAATAGCATTGAAACATGTATACTATCATATGTGAATCAGATCGCCAGTCCAGGTTGGATGCATGAGACAGGGTGCTCGGGGCTGGTGCACTGAGATGACCCAGAGGGATGGGATGGGGAGAGAGGTGGGCGGGGTTCAGGATGGGGAACACATATACACCTGTGGCGGATTCATGTCAAGTATGGCAAAAACCACTACAGCATTATAAAGTAATTAGCCTCCAATGAAAATAAATAAATAAATAAAAATAAACTAAATTCTTTTGCTAAAAAAAAAAAATAAAAAATA
>NW_011494837.1:1859512-1877276 GCF_000754665.1 Bison bison bison | reverse complement strand
AAAAAATGAAAAAAAAAAAAAAGCAGAGACATTACATTGCCAACAAAGGTCTGTCTAGTCAAGGCTATGGTTTTTCCAGTAGTCATGTATGGATGTGAGTGTTGGACTATAAGGAAAGCTGAGCGCTGAAGAATTGATACTTTTGAACTGTGGTGTTGGAGAAGACTCTTGAGAGACCCTTTGACTGCAAGAAGATCCAATCAGTCCATTCTAAAGAAGATCAGCCCTGGGTGTTCATTGCAAGGACTGATGTTGAAGCTGAAATTCCAATACTTTGGTCACCTCATGTGAAGAGTTGACTCATTGGAAAAGACCCTGATGCTGTGAGGGATTTGGGGCAGGAGGAGAAGGGGATGACAGAGGATGAGATGGCTGGATGCATCACCAACTCGATGGATATGAGTTTGAGTAGACTCCGGGAGTTGGTGATGGACAGGGAGGCCTGGTGTGCTGTGATTCATGGGGTCGTAAAAAGTTGGACACAACTGAGTGACTGAACTTAACTGAAGATTATTTAAGTACATCAATATGATCTTTGTTCAGTGCAGCATATATTTATAAAGCCTCTTCATATTTAAGATATAAATTATGAACATTTTCTCTTTATTTGTAAATTAGATTCACCATAAAAACTTCTGTGTTGATTACATGTTTCAGTCAGTTCAGTCTTTTCAAGGGAGTCAGTTCTTAGCATCAGGTGGCTAAACTACTGGAGTTGCAGCTTCAGTATCAGTCCTTCAAATGAATATTCAGGACTGACTTCCTTTAGGATGGACTGGTTGGATATTCTTGCAGTCCAAGGGACTCTCAAGATTCTTCTCCAACACCACAGTTCAAAAGCATCAATTCTTCTGTGCTCAGTTTTCTTTATAGTTCAACTCTCACATCCATATATGACTACTGGAAAAACCATACCTTTGACTAGATGGACCTTTATTGGCAAGGTAATATCTCTGCTTTTTAATATGCTGTCTAGGTTGGTCATGACTTTTCTTCTAAGGAGCAAGCATCTTTTAATTTCATGGCTGCAGTCACCATCTGCAGTGATTTTTGGAGCCCCAAAAAGTAAAGTCTGTCAGTTTTTCCATTGTTTCCCCATCTATTTGCTATGAAGTGATGGGACCAGATGCCATGATCTTAGTTTTCTGAATATTGAGTTTTAAGCTAACTTTTTCACTTTCCTGTTTAACTTTCCTCAATAGGCTTTTGAGTTCCTCTTCACTTTCTGCCATAAGGTGGTGTCATCTGCATATCTGAGGTTATTGATATTTCTCACTGCACTCTTGATTCCAGCTTGTGCTTCATCCAGCCCAGCATTTCTCATGATGTAGTCTGCATATAAGTTAAATAAGCAGGGTGACAAGATACAGCTTTGATGTACTCCATTCCCTATTTGGAACCAGTCTGTTGTTCCATGTCCAGTTCTAACTGTTGCTTCCTAACCTGCATGCATACAGATTTCTTAAGATGCAGTTCAGGTGGTCTGGTATTTCCATCTCTTTTAGAATTTTCCACAGTTAGTTGTGATCCACACAGTCAAACGCTTTGGCTTAGTCAATAAAACAGAAGTAGATGTTTTTTCTGGAGCTCTTTTGCTTTTTCGATGATCCAGTGGATGTTGGCAATTTGATCTCTGGTTCCTCTGCCTTTTCTAAAACCAGCTTGAAAATCTGGAAGTTCATGGTTCATTATTGCTGAAGCCTGGCTTGGAGAATTTTGAGCATTACTTTGCTAGCGTATGAGATGACTGCATGTGAAATAGTGCAATTGTGCAGTAGTTGATTGCATATTTATGACAACCCAAACATCAATGTGAGGTTATATTCAACTTTTAAATCAAATTTTTAAAAAGTTAACTACTCCAAAATGCAAGAAAATGAACCATTCCAAAACTTATCTTTCTTGTATCTGTACGATCATAAAAGAAGCTAATTCACATCACCAAAGGTGGGGGCAGGGGGCGGAAATTAATTGAGATGACGAATATACTTTAGCCAACAAGACTTCAGTCTTCAATGAAACGTATACAAACTGAACTGTCTAAAATTTAATATGTAATGTAATGATTGCTGAGAGATAAGTACTTCATTTAAGCTATGTTAATTCACTACAGAATTTTGCCAGTAACCAAGTGAATAAATGAGTCATATAGAGATTTGTATATTATATTTTAATTTTAAAGCTGCTTCTATAAACTTCAATATATATATATATTTCTAAGTATTTTCTGTTTCCTTGAAAAAGCTTAATCAAATATTATAGCATAAACCACTTCAATAACATGAAGAAATATTTTTTCCTTATTTAATCTTCACCTGTAGCAGCCATCTGTTCAATTAAAATTCCACTCACATAGACACTAGATGTTTTTCCCACAAGTATAAAGTTAGCAACATGCCACTATATCCTTTTTAGTTGATATAACAAATCATGCAGCATATTAAAATTATAAAACATATTTCTTATCTAAAAATACACTTGACCTATAATATGATCAGGAACTCAACTTCACTTTACATATCAGGCAGACTTACCTAAATAATTGTGTGTGTGTGTGTGTAAGTATCTGTAATATGTGTGTGTTTAATATTTCCAAAATATTTTGAAAACTTAAATTCTGTGGTTGATTTTAATGATGGATGAATTTTATAAACTTTGCCATGCAATTTAAGTCATCTTCCTAAAATGGATAACAGTCACTTTATTCACATATGAGCTTAGGAAAATAGGAGTAGAAGCATGAGTAAAATTATTATTTCCAAGACACAGAAGGAGCCCTTGAAACTTTGAATATACTTCTCAAGTCAATGCTTCCATCTACTCCCAGAATATCTCTGAAGTGTTTAACAAGACTGTGTATGAACCTCCATTGATAGGGAACCTTATCTTTCTAGCCAAAAAGTGAAAGTTGCTCAGTTGTGTCCAACGTTTTGCAACCACATGGACTACACAGTCCAAGGAATTCTCCAGGCCAGAATATTGGAGTGGGTAGCCTTTCCCTTCCCCAGGGGATCTTCCCAACCCAGGGATTGAACCCAGGTCTCCCACATTGCAGGCAGATTCTTTACCAACTGAGCCACAAGGACAGTCCATCTTTCTAGCCAGTCAGAGCACAGTTGTACAAAACTGAAAATTTTAGACCACTGATATTGAATTATTACTTGCAAACTTTAGTCATTCACCATGTAAATACATGTTGAGTTGAGTGAACTTTATTATAAATGTGGTGAATATATTTAATACCATGGTTATTATCCAGAATCCAAACAAATATGACAAGTCTATATGCTGATAAGAAAAAAACTATAAAATACTGAGCAATTAATTCCAATAATAAGTATTATAGATGTTACCCTCAAATTTATCCCCAAAAATGTAACTCTGACACAGAAATAGATGTTGTAATAGACTATATTATATCTCTCTCAAAACTGGAATACTGAATCCCTAATATCCAGTACCTCAGAATTTAACTGAATTTGAAGACAGGGTATTTAGAGGTGATTAGGTTAAAAGGAGACTTTTACAGGGGTCTCTTAATCCAATCTAATTGGCATCCTTATAAGACGAGGAAATTTGGACACAGAGACAGCAGGGGTACCTACATACAGAGAAAATACCATGTGAGAACACAGAGAAGGTGGCTGTCTATAAACCAAGGAGAGGGAAGAAACTAAGCCTGTGGATACCTTGACCTTGTTTAAACTATCCAGGTTTGCATTTCATTATGACAGCCCTAGCTAATGCAGATATGTAAAAACAGAGAAAATAATTAAATTGATTTTAAAGATTTGCACAATGTATCAAAGTAAATCTAGTTGATCATTTGGCAATGTACTTCAAATTAAATTTCAAGTGTAGAGTTGGAAAAATCAGTTGCATAATAGAGTGTTAACTCGTAACAACACTGAGTCTTGTGTATTCTCACACTATCTAAAATGTATATATTCATCACTTGGCACATAATTCCTGAGAACATATTGTGCACAAAGCATATTTCTAGGCCTTGGGTGTATAGCAGTGACTAACGCAAGACAAGCTGGTATCCTCATAAACCTTACATTCTGGCGGGGGTGATGGTTAATAAATAAGCCAATGAATGTGAAAAGGTAATTAAATGTTATATATAATAAAACATGAAGAATGAGGGCATGGTCAGGGTACTATATTTTTAAAGAGTGGTGTTATGTGCTGGATTGTGTCCCCCTCCAAATTCGTAAGTTGAAATTCTAATACCTGAGAATGTGACAATATTTTAAGATAGTTAAGTTAAAATTAGGTAATTAGGGTAAGCCCTAATCCAATATGACTGATTTACTCGTCGGGGGGGGGGGGGGGAGGTACATTTAGACACAGACATATTTAAAGAGAAGATGATATGAAGACACAGGGAGAAGATGGCCATCTACAATCAGAGAGAGAAGTCTCAGAAGAAACCAACATTACCAGTACCTTGATCTCAGACTTCTAGTCTCCAGAATTCTGGAAAATAAATTTCCTTTGTTAAACACACTCAGTTTGTGGTCCACTATTATGACAGCTGTAGCAAACTAATATAGATGGTCTGGGAAAGGTTTCCTGAGGAGGTAACATTTCAGCAGAAAACTATGCAGAGCGCCAAAGAATTGATGCTTTTGAACTGTGGTGTTGGAGAAGACTCTTGAGAGTCCCTTGGACTGCAGGGAGGTCCAACCAGTCCATCTTAAAGGAGATCAGTCCTGGATGTTCATTGGAAGGACTGATGTTGAAGCTGAAACTCCAATACTTTGGCCACCTCATGTGAAGAGTTGACTCATTGGTAAAGACCCTGATGCTGGGAGGGATTGGGGGCAGGAGGTGAAGGGGACAACGCAGGATGAGATGGCTGGATGGCATCACCAACTCAATGGACATGAGTCTGAGTGAACTCTGGGAGTTGGTGATGGACAGGGAGGCCTGGCGTGCTGCGATTCATGGGGTTGCAAAGAGTCGGACACGACTGAGTGACTGAACTGAACTGAACTGATGGCTGAAAAGCAAAGTACAATGTCCCTGAAAAGCACCAATAGACATCTTTTAGCTGAAGCAAATTCAGCAAGATGAAAGAATAGGAGAAAATTAGATAAGGAAGATAGGGAGAGGGAATGTACTTTTGCCTGCAAAGCACTTTACCAGGGTCAATGAGAAAGGAGAATATGTGTTTGTTACCCAAAACATTTCTCTCTTATATAGCACTAATCTGAAACACAAAATTCAAAAACTGAATTTTTAACGACCAAAATCTCATTATAACCAGTGTTGTAGAGGTTGAAGGAAAATGAACATTCACATTCATTGTTGGTAAAAATTTGATCAGTATCTATACAAATTTGAAAACAGTACCTATTGACACAACAGTCTTTAAAACATCTTTAAGAATCTTCTATAAAAATGAAGAAAAAACTACTGAAGGATATAAGTACAATAATATTTACTATCTACTGGTTATAAGAAAAATAATTGGAAAATATTTGACTAAAAATAGAACACCTTATAATATTTACAGGAACACCAATTAGTAAACTATCAAACAGAAAAAATCCATGGTTACAAATAGCTTGGTTTTTCTTTATTGTCAGAGCATAATTTCTTACATTGTACTATGTATGATATATAATAAACCAGAATGTGGTTCTTTATAATCTTTAAAACAAATTTTGCTACATAATTTTATTTCTTCATGATAACACCACTGAGAATTAAACACTATTTTTACTGTAGAAATAAGACATAAGTGATATAAGATTGAACATGGTAAAATTACTGATTGCAAAATCTTTTTCACACTGGAAACTCATAAGGATTTTTACAAATGCCAGTTTCCACATTTCATGCTAGACAATTATTAACAATTGTGAATTGCGTTAAGAGATATATATAGGCATTACTTTTTTGAAAATTTGTCTTATGTAAAAGCTATAATGTTTAGCTAGTTTTAGAACTACTGGTTAAACAACTTGATTATATGAAAGCAAAGAAAGAGGACCTTATTTAAAATGGATCTGGAAGCCCTGAAGAAAGAGCTCTCAAATTTGTACCTCCCACTGCAATCTGCGTAACTAGCAGGAAGAAGGAAGATAAGAATTATTTTGACAAACCATGACATTAATCACACGGGAATTTTATTTCCTGCATTTAAGAAAAGAAGATTCCTTCTTGCCCCAGCAACAATTCTCTAACCACTACTTGCAGCCCATGAAAAACCACCACAACCTTGAACTTTTATTGTTCCCCAATAAGCTTTTGTTCAAGACAACTCTTCCCAATTTCCTCTTGAATAAAGTGAAGTGAAGTGAAAGTTGCTCAGTCATGTCTAACTTTTTATGACCCCATGGACTGTATCTTTCCAGGCTCCTCTGTCCATGGAATTCTCCAGGCCAGAACACGAGAGTGGGTAACTATTCCCTTCTCCAGGGGATATTCCCAAACCACGGATCATACCGAGGTCTCCTACATTGCAGGTGGATTCTTTACCACCTGAGCCACCAGGGAAGCCCCTGGTATCCTCCTAAAACCTGCTAAAACTAAGTGCTTCCCCTTTGATCTCCACACTTGCCCATGACCTTAGAGAAGTCAGGATCAGAATCATAATATTAGAAATTAATATAATAAATGAACTAAAGCCAGGAACCCTCAGAGGTGCTAAAGTAGCCAAAGGCTTAATCAAACTCTAGGGCCATGTTGAAAATACAGAGGCATGGAAATACCTTGAAAGAAAATAAAATAAAAATAACAATTCTTACAGTAGGATATATTTAATAAACATGAAATTATATCTAGAACTAAAGAGTAAAGGAAAGAAAAGTGAAAGTTGGATGTTGTTTAGTCACTAAGTCCTATCACACTGTTATGAGACCCTAGGGATTGAAACCTGCCAGGGTCCTCTGTCCATGGAATTCCCAGGCAAGACTACTGGAGTGGATTGCCATTTCCTACTCCAGGGGATCATCCTGATCCAAGGATTGAACTCTTGTCTCCTACATTGCAGGCAGATTCACTACCACTGAGCCACCAGGAAAGCCACCACAGTTTGCCTGTTACAAATTGCGGTTTTCTGCTATTCCCAAATAAACCCATTTTGCTGGTAAAATAACTGGTTGTTTTATTTTTAAGGTACATAATTGAAAGGTCTTTATGTAGACGAGGCTAAATCAAGTAGACTTAAAGAATAAAATGCTTACCACATCAGAGCCCCACAAAACATTATTTTATCTTTGAAATCAATGGAAAACTTGAAATATGTTGGCTAGAGCTAACTTCAATTTTCTTCCAGATGTCAACACTTTAAAAAAACCTGGATATATATAAAATAAAAAGCACATACCCAATATTAAAAAGAAGAAAATAAATTTACTTTATGTCAGAAATAAAGGAAAAACTCCAATATAACTTCATAAACAGTTTCAATTCTATATATAACCAGTGGGGTGCAAAGACTTGGGCCCTGCCCTCTGTGTGAAGATAGAAGACTTGGATTTGAGTCCCTGTGAATTAGGGAAATGGAATTAATAACAATGTGTAAAGATGGAATTTTGAATGAGCTGTATTTTCAAGAAAAAGTATTAAGAAGCTCTGGACCCACCAGCCGAGGTAAGTGCTCAGGGGGAAGATATGACAGAAAAAAAAAAACAAGAAACAGAGAGAGAAGAAGAAAGGGAAAGAAAGATGAAAGAAGAAAAGAAGACCTGAGAGAAGTGAGTATCAGAATCATGATATTAGAAATTAATATAATAAAAGAACTACAGCCAGGACCCACAGAGGTGCTAAAGTAGCCAAAGGCTTAATCAAACTCTAGGGTCATGTTGAAAATACAGAGGCACTGAAATACCTTGAAAGAAAATAAACAATATAAAAATAACAATTCTTATGGTAGGATATATTTAATAAAAATGAAATTATATCTAGAACTAAAGAGTGAAGGAAAGAAAACTGAAAATTAGTTACTCAGTCATATCCAGCTCTTTGTGACCCCCATGGACTGTAGCCCACCAGGCTTCTCTGTCCAAGGAATTCTCCAGGCAAGAATACTGGAGTGGGTTGCCATTTCCTTCTCCAGAGTAAAAATCTTAAAAAGCATGATTAGTAGAAATTTTGCAAATATGCTTTTAAATAAAATAAGAAGTAACTCTGTATTTAAACAAAAAGCTACTGATGGGAATTTTAAAACAAGGTGAAAACCAAACAGTAGACACTTTTTCAAGCAAAATGGAAGAACATAATTAAAATTTCAAGTTTTCTAAGGCACTGTTATTGCCTGAAGAGTAAGGTCAAGAAATAGATTAATTTTAGATATTTTTAGTCAAGGAAGCATGTTAAAATGTCACAATATACAATAAAATAACATGAATAGAATGTACAAAGATACAAAATCCACATAAGGAAAGCGAAATAAAGAAAAAAATGCAACTGTTATAAAGGAAAGCAAAACAAAGAGAGTAACCCAAAAAAGGGATAATATTTGAAAACACAAACTAAGCACTCAATAATATGGTGGGCAATAGTCCATATAATTTTTTTTCCTTACTAGACTACCAGTTTTTTTTATGGTAATAATAAGGAAATAACCCAGGAGCAGCTTATGCACCTCTTCCAAAGGACAAAGTATGGGGAAAAGTTGTGGAACTTCCATGCTTTAGAGTCCAGGCACATCACCCTCCCAGAACCTCCACATGTTTACCAACCCAAAAGAAATCTGGTATAGGCTTCCCCAGTGGCTCAGTGGGTAAATAATCTGCCTGCAATGCAAGAGACACAGGAGACTTGGGTATGATTCCTGGGTCGGGAAGATCCCCTGGAGAAGGAAATAGGAACCCACTCCAGTATTCCTACCTGAAAAATCCCTTGGGCAGAGGAGCCTGGAGGATGATATCCAATGATTTGCAAAGAATCAGACAAGACAGAGCAACGAAGCATGCATATAGCATTGGAAATGTTAGACAGAAGAGAATTTAAGGAAATCAAAGATAAAGAGCCAATGAAAGTTTTAAAGTGTTAATTGCTCAGCCATGTCTGACTCTTTGCTACCCTATGGACTGTGGCCCACTGGGCTCCTCTATCCATGGAATTCCATGGACAAGAATACTGGAGAGGGTAGCCATTCCCTTTTCCAGGTAATCTTCCCAACTCAGAGATCAAACCCCAGTCTCCCAAATTGTAGGCAGATTCTTTACCATCAGAGCCTCCAGGGAAGCCCAAAGAGCTAATGAGTTAATATAAAAGAGAAATGGTTCAGAATAACAAAACAAAATAGGACACACTTGTTCTTAAAAACATAATCTTAACATAAAGGAAAACTATATATTGAGAAAACACCATAGAGAAATTGAAATTTCCACATTAATTGTGCAAACTTTAAAACATAATTTTCAAAGAGATAAATTAGGAAAAAATAAGTATATAGAAGATCCATATAGTACAAAAAAACTATGTATCATACATGCATAAAGAACCTTGAATAACAAAAAAATAGTACTATTTTTAAGAATCATATTGTAACACATATAAAATTTGAACTTCATTACACTACAAAACAAGTTTTAATAAGTACCAGATTATTTAAATTATACAGACTATGTGTGCCAGAGAAAACACAATACAAAAGCCATAAACTGGTGGAGACTGCTAACTAATCTGCCATTTAAATTTTCCCTTCTTTGGCTACCCAACTGAACTACATTTGTAACCACCTTAGTTCAGTTCAGTTCAGTCACTCAGTCATGTCCAACTCTTGTGACCCCATGGACTGCAGCACGCCAGCTTTCCCTGCCCATCACAAGTCCTAGAACTTACTCAAACTCATGTCTATCAAGTCGGTGAGACCATCCAAACATCTCATTGTCTGTTGTTGCCTTCTCCTCCTGCCTTCAGTCTTTCCCAGCATCAGGGTCTTTTCCAATGAGTCAGTTCTTTGCATCAGGTGGCCAAAGTATTGGAGTTTCAGCTTCAGCATCAGTCCTTCCAATGAATATTCAGGACTGATTTTCTTTAGGATGGACTGGTTGGATCTCCATGCAGTCCAAGAGACTCTCAAGAGTCTTCTCCAATACCAGAGTTCAAAAGCATCAATTCTTCAGTGCTCAGCTTTCTTTATAGTCCAACTCTCACATCCATACATGACTACAGGAAAAACCAGCTTTGACTAGATGGACCTTTGTTGGCGAAGTAATGTCACTGCTTTTTAGTACGCTGTCTAGGTTGGTTGTAGTTTTTCTTCCATGGAGCAAGTGTCTTTTAATTTCATTGCTGCAGTCACCATCTGCAGTGATTTTGGAGCCCCCAAAAATAAAGTCTGTCACTGTTTCCATTGGTTCCCTATCTACTTTCCATGAAGTGATGGGACCAGGTGACGTGATCTTAGTTTTCTGAATGTTGAGTTTTAAACCAAACTTTTCACTCTCCTCTTTCACTTTTATCAAGAGGCTTCTTAGTTCTTTGCTCTCTGCCATAAGGGTGGTGTCATCTGCATATCTGAGGTTATTGATATTTCTCCTGGCAATCTTCATTCCAGCTTGTGCTTCATCCAGCCCAGTATTGTCATGGTGTACTCTGCATATAAGTTAAATAAGCAGGGTGACAATATACAGCCTTTATGTACTCCCTCCCTGATTTGGAACCAGTCTATTGTTCATGTCCAGTTCTAACCTCCTAGAAGTGAAATATATAAAACAAGGTATCTAAATATTCTGCGATAAAATGTGAGCATAAATAGAAAATGTCATTTCCAGGTCTAGCCATGACAATTCTACAGGCTCCTATTGCTTCTGCTGACTGAATGCAGATTTGGGTCAAACACTAAAGGGCAGGGCTTCAACAGTACATGAACTGAGAACTTCCAGAAGTTCAAGCTGATTCAGAAAATGCAGAGTAACCTGAGATCAAGTTGCCAATATCCATTGGATCATAGGAAAAACAAGAGAGTTCCAGAAGAACATCTATTACTACTTCATTGACTACATGAAATCCTTTGACTGTGTAGATCACAACAAATTGTGGAAAATTCTTAAAGAGATGGGAATGCCAGATTACTTTACCTGCCTTCCAAGAAACCTGTATGCTAGTCAAGGAGCAACAGTTAGAACTGGACATGGAACAACAGACTGGTTCCAAATAGGAAAAGCAGTATGTCAAGGCTGTATATTGTCACTGTGCTTATTTAACATATATGCAAAGTCCATCATGTGAAATGCTGGGCTGGAGGAAGCATAAGCTGGAATCAAGATTGCCAGGAGAAATATCAAAAACCTCAGATATGCGGATGACACCACCCTTACGGCAGCAAGTGAAGATGAACTAAAGAGCCTCATGATGAAGTGAAAGAAAAGAGTGAAAAAGATGGTTTAAAACTCAGCATTCAGAAAACTAAGATCATGGCATCTGATCCCATCACTTCATGGCAAATAGATGGGGAAACAATGGAAACAGTGAGATATTTTATTTTCTTGAGCTCCAAAATCATTGTAGATGGTGACTGCAGCTATGAAATTAAAAGATGCTTGCTCCTTGGAAGAAAACCTATGACAAACCTAGACAGCATATTAAAAAGCAGAGACATCAATTTGCTGACAAAAGTCTGTATAGTCAAAGCTATGTTTTTTCCATTAGTCAGGTATGCATGTGAGAGTTGGACCATGAAGAAAGTCGTGAAAGTTGTTCAGTCATGTCCAGCGCTTTGCAACCCCATGGACTGTACAGTCCTTGGAATTCTCCAGGCCAGAATACTGGAGTGGTTCACTGTTTCCTTCTCCAGGGGATCTTCCCAGCCCAGGGATCAAGCCCAGGCCTCATGCATTGTTGGTGAAATCTTTACCAGCTGAGTCGCAAGGGAAGCCCAAGTACACTGGAGTTGGTAGGCCATCCCTTCTCCAGTGGACCTTCCTGACCCAGCAATCAAACAAAAGTCACCTGCATTGCAGGTGGATTCTTTACCAACTGAGCTATCAGGGAAGCCCAAAGAAAGCTGAACTCCAAAGAATGGATGTTTTCAAACAAAGTAATGTCTCTGCTTTTTAATATGCTGTCTAAATTTGTTATAGCATTTCTTCCAAGGAGCAAGTGCCTTTTAATTTCATGTCACTGTCTGCCATGATTTTGGAGCCCAAGAAAATAAAACCTGTCACTGTTTCCATTGTTTCCCCATCTATTTGCCATGAAATGTTGGGACCAGATGCCATGATCTTAGTTTTTGGAATGTTAAGTCAATTCTAAAGAAAATAAATCCTGAATATTCATTGGAAGGACTGATGTGGAAGCTGAAGCTGCAATACTTTGGTCACCTGATGCCAAGAGCCAGCTCATTCAAAAAGACACCAATGCTGGGAAATACTGAAGGCCATAAGAGAAAAGGGTGGCAGTGGATGAGACAGTTGGATGGCATCACCGACTCAATGAACATGAACAAAGTCCAAGAGATAGTGAAGAACAGGGAAACCTGGCGTGCTGCAGTCCATGGAGTCCCAAAGGGTCAGACTTGACTTAGGACTGAACAACAAAACCATTAAATGTTCAGATCTGGATGAAAAAGGAAAGCAGCAGGAGATATTTAGAGCCTGTAAAAAGTTATTAAACAGAAACTTCTGTTAAATAGAGTTGGGAGACTAAAAGTGTTTCTCATCCTTAGCAGAACCTGACAGGAAGAAGAAAGACTGCCCGTTATTCCTGGTAAGCACTCAATGAAAAGTCATGGATTCTGTTATTAAACAGACCTCCAAATTCCCTCTTCCCCTCTATAAAATAATTCTTGCCCCCCGCTGTGGGGGATCTTGCTTAGGATTCTCCTATGTGGCAGACTCCAAATTTTAATTCTCTGACAATCCAGAATAAAGCTACCTTTGCTAGAGAAATATCTGGCAATCTATTTCTTTCAGCTCAACAAGTATAATAGCTTTACTACTTAGATTAGGAAAATAAGACACATGTAAAATTAACAGGATAAGTATTCAATTTAAGGACACTACAGAAGAACAAAGACAGAGGAAAGAGGAAAACATTAATGACAAAATCAGAAAAGGAGAAAAAAAATGGAGAGTAAAGAAATAATAGATACCATCAATGAAATCAAAAGCTTGTTCTTTGAGAAGACTAATTAACTGATTCTTAGTCAAAATAATAAAACCTGAAGAAACCAAAAAATTATAGAAAATGGAACGTTAGTAAAAATCTGTTCACAAAGGTAATATCATGAGTACATAATATATTTTAGAAGTGATATTAAAAGTTTAAGACATGAATAAACAAACTTATGCAAAATATTGATTTAATATTTTTTTATTAAAGCAAAATAGGCCAGTTTATTTTATCATCCAAAAAGCAATAGCTTAAATCCCAAATGCATTAACTAAAAACTCTTTGCAATCTCCCACAGTGTTTAGGAGATAGCTAAGACCTAAGAGTCTGCTGTCAAATGCTCTACCCCAAGCTGATTTAATATTTTTAATGTAATAGTAACAAAGAAGAGCATTTGTGGTAGATAATTTTATATATCAATTTGACTGGGCCACAGGGTATCCAGACTTTTAGTCAAACATTATTTGGGGTATATCTGTGAGAATGTTTCCTTTTTTGATAAAATTATCTTTTAAATCTACAAACTGAATGAAGCAGATTGCATTCCCTAATGTGAACAGCCTTTATCCAATTATTTGGAGTCCTGAATGGAATAAAAAGACGGATCTTTCATCAAGTAAGGCAGTATTTCTATTGCTTGACTGCTTTTGAGCTTGGAGATCAGTTTTATCCTGCCTTCAAATTCAAATTGAAACATCAACTCTTCCTAGATCAAGCCTGTGTCCTTAAAATTGGAAGTACACCAATGACTCTGTCTGGTCTCCAGCTTGCCAGCTCACCCTGCATATCTTAGGACTTGCCAGCCTTCACAATCTAGTGAGCCAATGTCTTATAATAAATCGTATATATACTATATCTGCAACTGGCTCTGTTCCTCTGGAGAACCCTGAGAAACCCAGCATTGAAAAAAATTGTGAGGCAATTTTCTTTACAGATGAAAAAAGCATAAATGAAATAACAGAACACCATTGATAGGGATACATATATGCTTATTTACAAACACATAAATATATAGCATGATCAAGTGGAATTATTCCTAGAAATGTAAAGAGCAACTTTTTATGAATTTTGTCAAAGGAATCAGTTAAAGGAAAAAAAAAAATGATCTTAGTATTAGCTAAATAAAAAGTATTAGATAAAACAAGGATCATCAATGACAAATACTTTAGTAAAACAGAATTTTAATAAAAAATTAACTTAATAATAACTACCTATTAAAAAATCTGTAGTACTCTCAGTGTGATAAAAGTATTGTATCCAAAAGCAATAAAACAAAGTTACCAAATAACATTTACTCAACATATGCATGTCCTATGCATGTCAATAATAGTAGAAAAAAGAAGTGAAGCATACAGGAATCAGAAAGGAATCATTTTAAATATAATAATTTTATGCAATGATTGCCCATTTGGAAAACTCAATAGAATCTACAGGCAAGATATTAAGATGAGTATGCAAAATTAAAATATATAAAATCAATATAGAAATCCATACCTTGGGGCTTAGCAGAACTAGTTTTGAAATGAAACTTTTGAAAACTCAGTTCACAGAAACAGTAACCCATATGGTATATGGGAATAAATCTACCAAAATATATAATTTCATATATAAATACATTTTATAAATACAATTATTTTTAGGAAATAACATGTGCATAAAAAAGTCCTCAGTAAATGAAGTGATAAATTATATTTATATTTATATATATAGTAAGACAACATTATATAGATAAGATGTCAGCTGAAAAAAAATGCACAACTTAAGAGCTATGAGTTGAGTGTTATTCAGGGTCAAAGAACTATTATTCAAGAGATATCGTCTCAGATAGGTCTGAGGAACTGCTCTGAAGTGGTAGGGGGAGGTGGCCAGTAAATAAATGATTTAGGCCAGGTAACACATGCAGTCAAGCATATAGATCAATAAAACGTTACTGTTCTTCAGAAGGAACAGATATATTCATTAACGATTTTAGTGTCTTTTCCTATGTATGGGAATTCATAATAACTTGTTTTCATTGAAATTCTTCCTGAGATATCTAACTGTTTGAGTGCCATTTTTTTATCCAAGGCATAGAATGCTTTATCATGTTTTTTGTCCTTAATCCCTCTCAGGGTGTACAATTATTCAGTGACTGTAGTGGTTAATGACTTAATCCTTGTGACACTAGATGGAAAAATGTACCTTCAAAATGAGACTTTAATGTCTGTTACTGCCAGTATATTTGTAGAATTTGAAATTTTGACCCAAAAATTATCAGAAAAAAAGGAAATTAGGTGTTACATTAATTATCAGTGAAACTGAATAAAATCCTGTTGCCTCCCCTCTTTCAGTACAAAGGGCCTTCCATGTCCCCTTCTTCCTGATTACAGAAAAGCTGAAACATCCCAGGCCTTCCTGAGTCATGAAAGAGCATGTTCAAGCAGTTAGTTACTAGGACAATAGAGTCACAGAATCTTCCAGTGTCTGATGAACATTGCTGAGTTGTTTTACAGATACTAAAACTGCCACCAGAGGGAAAAGTCTAACTGTATAATGATCAGACTGTAGCCATGATACAAATTGCCCCATTTTGAGCAGTACCAAATCTACTGCGAGTATAATTTCAAGAACTGCCTTCGAGAGAATGAGGTTAATACTATTGCTCATAACAATCTGCATCTTTGTGCATATCAAAATAATTGTAACTTGCTCTGTTCATACATGTAAACAGGCAGCTAAAATTGCTAGCAAAGATGCTACAGACCCATGCCAACATTTTCCATTTTAATACAGTTTCCTATACAACTTAAAAGCCATGGGTTGCATGTTACATAAAGAATTTACAGGAGATGGACCTTCACCCACAGTCCCATAAAAATGGAATGATGACTGAGAGTGGGGATTTGTAAGCAAGTTTTTGCAGAAAAGAGTTCTTTGCAGGAGGCCCCTTTTGCCCTATCACTTAGCAAATTTGTATTTTAACTAACCTCTAGGCCAAACCCACATTTTCCAATCTTTTGATTAAACAATACATTGTCTAACTTGTTGATTATTTTCCTCAATAAAAGAAATAGAAATAAATAATTAGTAATTAACAGATGGAATAGGTCTTTTCTCCCTGGCTTCCTCTTTAGTAATCTTATAAACTGTATAGCATCTAAAGAAAGATCACAAGGAGGAGACAAGTCATGCAATGAGATGGTGCATGGTGGGATGATGGTGGGAGATGGTGACAAATCTGATATGCTATCTCAATGATCAGCTGAGATTACTTTCCTTTTTTCCATTTAAAATTTTTCATGGTCAAGCAAAATCTTTGGAGTTGGTTTTGGCACATGAGTCTGCCTTCTCCTGATTACTGGCTTTCTGATTAAAGCAACTTTTCAGTTGCTACAGCACTTGCCATTAGACTATTGACTTTTGAGTGAAGAATAGCCAAATCCAAGTTCAGTAATATCAACACCCAAGAAAGGATTTTGATGATGCCCTCATTTTCCAACATTCTCTTTATTTCTGTAACTCTCTGGTATCCTTATAATGTACTGTTTATTTATATTTAAATAGTCTGAGTGGTTGTTATTGCTATAACCCAGAATATTTATATTTGTTTGAGTTCAAACTATTCATTAAGTCTATATTACCCCACCTGTAAAAAGAGGTTTCTTGAATATTTTCTAAATTTCCCTCAAGCATATAGAATATTTTTCTTTTCATAATCTCTGTTATGGAACTTGTATATTCTTTATCTTAAATAAAAAGCTGTCTCTGTTAGAAGAATTAGAGGAATTAAACTACTTGCCACACTCATTCCATTAGCCTAGATGTATTAGTCAGTCTTCTGAATACAGTTACACTGGTTTATTCATTTATTTATTTTTAATTGATTGATGATTGCTTTACAATATTGGTTTGATTTCTGTCATACATCAACATATAGTTACTTTGAATTCAAGTTATTTTGCCTTTCACAAGAGTGATGTGTATGGTGAAAATCTTTCCAAGACTATATAATAAAACACTTGCTGGAGAATGACAGTGCTTATGTGGATCATAAAATCACCATAGCAACATAGCCCTGAGCTGGACCTGAAGATGCTTTCGAATAATGCATTGTTCCTAAAATCGGTAGTCAAATTATCCATTTTAATGGGAGAAGAATTCTAAGAGAAGAAAAAAAGATGTTGAATGGATTTTGTTATGCTCTGTTGAAAAAAATTGTAACTGCCTTGATACAGTAGAAGTATAACCTGAAAGTTTTAGTTGGACTTCAAAACGAAAATCTGGTTTCTTTCTTAAATAATGGTTTTATTTATTTACAAACTAAACCTGCCCTTAGTATTAAAATAACCTATGATAAGGTTTTAAAAACTGAAAAACACAAATAAACACAAAAAGAAAACATAAATAATATATAGTCCTCTCCATGATGCAGATATTTGTTTATTGCTTTCATTATTTTGTTTCTGAGGAAATGACACAACCTTTTGAAAATTCTAGGTTAAGGCTTGTTGAACAAGAATTCTTTATTTACCTGTGTAGGATTTCTGGAATTATTCAATAGTTATAAAAGTATATTTCATACATAGTTACTTAAATGTGAATATGTAGTTTTGTTAAAATTAGGCACTTGCAAGGAAGTCTCTATTTCAAAGCTAAATATTCACTTTGAAAAATGTACTGAAAGCAGTAAAAAAAAAAAAAATCA
>NW_011494837.1:1850474-1859412 GCF_000754665.1 Bison bison bison | reverse complement strand
ATTTTCAGTGATAAACAGTAGCCAAATATATATATATATATATATATATAATGGAAAGTAATATTTTTATTTGTTTATTAGCATATCCAATGTAAAACTTTTGTTCTTAATTTAACTTATAAAGAAGTCTATGTTGATTCCTAGGACTCTATAACATTTTATAAAATTTCTGCTTTAATGCATTATTAGCTGTTTAAACATTTTAAGCTTCTATTTCTCTTGCTTCTAGCACCAGTTAAAAGTTTTGAATGTAATTTACACTTCCTTATCAGCATTCACATACAGATGCTACTTACTGAATGCACTGTCTGGAAATTAATGCTTCAAATAAGCTTTCTTTTGTCAAAAGCACTGCTGAATCACGACGTAAACATTTAAATTGAGAAGGTCTAACAAACATCATCAAAGCGGAATGTTGACTGATGCGTCTGGTTTTATTCTATTTCCAAAAGATTAGGAAGGAAAACATAAAGCATTGAATTATAATTTAGTGTGTCTTTTCAAAAGTTACGACTACTGAATATTTCAAATCAAGTTATGATGTAAAGATTTTTAAGTTATCTGGCTTATTATGATCAAGAAGGAGTCCTTTCCAGTTCTACAAATTGACAAAGCAAATCTAAATCATCAAGCATCCAGCAAGTAATCATCCCAAAAATACATGGAAAAAATAAATGCCTTAAAGACTAGAACCAGGGTGTCTTTAACCTACACAAATGCTGTTTCCAAGAGACTTTATTATTGACTGATTATAAATTATTTTTAAATAAGCAAATGTAAGACATGAGACAGAATTATTGGTAACTCAGAATTTTAACTATTCCTCTCTTTTCAAAAATTTTTAACACTATTTGACCCCAAAACTTATCCAAGTGTTTCACTTTTTTGTGAATATATAATTTCCTACTTTAACATTGAGTGACCACCCTAATGTTGTATTACAAACACAGATTTCTGTTCAAGGAGCAATTTAGTTGACATTTGGATAACAGAGATTTGAACCGTGTGGGTCCACTAATGGGCATACTTTTTTCCAATAAACACAATCTGCGCTTTCTATCCACAGTTCCATATCTGGCTTTGAATCCATGGATGTGGGAATTATTGGATACAGAGTCCAATATGGGACTTGAATTTCCATAGATCTTGCTAGTCTATACTGGAACCAATTTCTTGTGGATACTGATAATGATAGTGTTTGAGATAGAAACTAGATGGCAGGAGACAAACATTTAATCATTTATCCATTCATTGAAAAATATTAATAGAATTCTTCTGTGTGCTATCACACTTTGATAGGCACACAGATTCTGTGGAGAGATGAAAAGGAGAAACAGGAATTTCTCTTTTGTAGTAGATGATAGGAAACACCTGGAGTAACAGGCAAATTTGGCCTTGAAGTATAGAATGAAGCAGGACAAAGGCTATTAGAGTTTTGCCAAGAGAACACATTGGTCATAGCAAACACCCTCTTCTAACAACACAAGAAAAGACTCCACACACGGACGTCAACAGATGGCCAACACTGAAATGAGATTGATTATAATCTTTGCAGCCAAAGATGGAGAAGCTCTATACAGTCAGCAAAAACAAAAACAGGAGCTGACAGTGTCTCAGATCATGAACTCCTTATTGCCAAATTCACACTTAAATTGAAGAAACCTCTGGACCATTCTAGTATGACCTAAATCATATCCCTTATGATTATACAGTGGAAGTGACAAATAGATTCAAGGGATGAGATTTGATAGACAGAGTACCTAAAGATCTATGGACGGAAGTCTGGGACATTGTATAGGAGTCAGTGATCAAGACCATCCCCAAAAAAGAAATGCAAAAAGGCAAAATGGTTGTCTGAGGTGGCCTTACAAATAGCTGTGAAAAGAAGAGAAACCAAAAGGTAAAGGAGAAAAAGAAAGATATACCCACTTGAATGCAGAGTTTCTGAAGAACAGCAAGGAGAGATAAGAACACTTTCCTATGTTATCAATGCAAAGAAAAAGAGGAAAACAATAGAATGGGAAAGATTATCAATCTCTTTAAGAAAATTAGAGAACCAAGGGAACATTTTATGCAAAGATGGGCACAATAAAGGATAGAAATGGTATGGATCTAAAAGAAGCAGAAGATATTAAGAAGAGATGGCAAGAATACACAGAAGAACTGTACAAAAAATGATCTTCATGACCCAGATAATCATGAGGGTGTGATCACTCACCCAGAGCCAGATATCCTGGAATGTGAAGCCAAGTGGGCCTTAGGAAGCATCACTACTAACAAAGCTAGTAGAGGTGATGGGATTCCAGTTGAGCTATTTCAAATCCTGAAAGATTATGCTGTGAAAGTGCTGCACTCAATATGTCAGCAAATTTGGAAATCTCAGGAGTGGCCACAGGACTGGGAAGGTCAGTTTTTATTCCAATCCCAAAGAAAGGCCATGTCAAAAAATGCTCAAACTACCACACAATTGCATTCATCCCACAGACTAGCAAAGTAACTCTCAAAATTCTCCAAGTAAGGCTTCAAAAGTACACGAATCTTGAACTTTCAGAAGTTGAACCTGGGTTTAGAAAAGGCAGAGGAAAAAGAGATCAAACTGCCAACATCCGTTGGATCATCAAAAAAGCCAGAGATTTCCAGAAAAATATCTACTTCTTCTTTATTGACTAGCCAAAGACTCTGACTGTGTGGACCACAACAAAATGTGGAAAATTCTTAAAGAGATGGGCATACCAGACCATCTGAATTGCCTCGAAAGAAATCTGTATGCAGTTCAGAAGGCAACAATTAGAACTGGACAGGGAACAACAGACTGGTTCCAAATAAGAAAAGGAGTATGTAAGGCCATATATTGTCACCCTGCTTATTTAACTTATATGCAGAATACGTCATGCTAAATGCTGAACTGGATGAAGCAAAAGCTGAAATCAAGATTGTCAGGGGAAATATCAATAACCTCAGTTATGCAAATGATACCATCCTTATAGCAGAAAGCAAAGAACTAAAGAGCCTCCTGATGAAAGTGAGAGAGGAGAGTGAAAATGTTGGCTTAAAACTCTAGAATCAGAAAACTAAAATCATGATATCTGGTCCCATCTCTTCATGGCAAATAGATAGGGAAACAATGGAAACAGTGACAAACTTTATTTTGGGGGGGCTTCAAAATCACCGCAGATGGTGACTGCAGCCATGAAATTAAAAGACGTTTACCTCTTGGAAGAAAAGTTATGACCAACATAGCATACTAAAAAGCAGAGACATTATTTTGCCAACCTAGGTCTGTCTAGTCAAGGCTCTGGGTTTTCCTGTAGTCATGTATGGATGTAAGTGTTGGACTGTAAATAAAGCTGAGGACCAAAGATTGATGCTTTTGAAATGTGGTGTTGGAAAAGACTCTTGAGAGTCTCTTGGTCAGCAAGAAGATCCAACCAGTCCATCCTAAAGGAAATCAGTCCTGAATATTCATTGGAAGGACTGATGCTAAAGCTGAAACTCCAATACTTTGTCCACCTGATTCACAGAACTGACTCATTGGAAAAGACCCTGATGCTGGGGAAGATTGAAGATGGGAGGAGAAGGGGATGACAGAGGATGAGAAGGTTGGATGGCATCACCGACTCAATGGACATGAGTTTGAGTAAACTCTGGGAGCTGGTGGTGGACAGGGAGGCTTGGCATGCTGCAGTCCATGGGGTCGCAAAGAGTTGGATATGACTGAGTTACTGAACTGAACTGAACTGAACTGCAACATGTCAGCCTTCTCTGTGTTTCACCATCTCCCAGAGCTTGCTCAAACTCATGTCCATTGAGTCCATGATGCCATCAAAACATCTCATCTTCTGTCATCCCCTTCTTCATCTGCCTTCAGTCTTTCCCAGCATCAGGGTCTTTTCTAATGAGTTGGCTCTTCACATCAGATGGGCAAAGTATTGGAGCTTCAGTATCAGTCCTTCTAATGAATATTAAAGACTGGTTTCCTTTAGGATTGACTGGTTTTATCTCCTTGTAGTCCAAAAGACTCTGAAAAGTCTTCTCCAACACCACAGTTCAAAAGCATCAATTCTTTAGTGCTCAGCCTTCTTTATGGTCAACTCTCACATCCATACATGACTACAGGAAAAATCATAGCTGTGACTATATAGACCTTTTTCAGCAAAGCAACATCTCTGCTTTTTAATATGCTGTCTAATTATGTCATAGCTTTTCTTCCAAAGAGCATCTTTTAATTTTATTGCTGTAGTCAACATTTGCAGTGATTTTGGAACCCAAGAAAGTAAAGACTGTCACCATTTCCATTTTTCTCCATAATTTGCCATGAAGTGATGGGACCAGATGCCATGATGTTCATTTTTGAATGTTGAGTTTTAAGTCAGCTTTTTCACTCTGCTCTTTCGCTTTCCTCAAGGGGCTCTTTAGTTCTTCTTCACTTTTGCCATAAGAGTGGTCTTATCTGTATATCTGAGGTTGTTGATATGTCCCCCAGCATACTTAATTCCAGGTTGTGCTTCATCTAGCCTGGCATTTTGCATGATGTATTCTGCATATAAGTAAGCAGGGTGACAATATATAGCTTGATGTAATCCTTTCCCAATTAAAAGACAAAGCAGAATTTACCTGGCTCACTGTTATTTTCAAACACTAATTTGTGTCCTACTCTTTTCGACCCTATGATCTGTAGCGCACCAGGCTTCCCTGTCCTTCACGATTTCCTGAAGTTGGCTCAAACTCACATCCATTGTGTCAGTGATACCATCCAACCATCTCATCCTCTGTCACATCCTTCTCTTGGGCCTTCAGTCTTTCCCAGCATCGGGGTCTTTTCTAATGAGTTGGCTCTTTGCAACAGGTGGCCAAAGTACTGGATCTTCAGCTTTGGCATCAATCCTTCCAATGAAGATTCAGGATTGATTTCCTTTATGATTGACTGATTTGATCTCCTTGCTGTTCGAGGGACTCTCAAGAGTCTTCTCCAGCAGCACAGTTTAAAAGCATCAGTTCTTTGGCACTCAGCCTTCTTTATAGTCCAACTCTTACATCCCTACACAACTAGTGGAGAAACAGTGAAGTGAAAGTTTATCTTTGTGACCTCATGTACTTTAGACTGCCTGACTCTTCCATTCATTGAATTCTCCAGGCAAGAAAAGTCAAATGGGTTTCCATTTCCTTCTCCAGGGGATCTTCCTGACCCAGGGATCAAACCTGGGTCTCCTGCATTGCAGGCAGACTCTTTATCATCTGAGCTGCCAGGGAATCTTAAATTATATGGAAATTGGTTGGCAATGTGATGGCTCTGCTTTTTAATACACTAGCTAGGTTTGTCATAGCTTTTCTTCAAAGGAGCAAGCATCTTTTTATTTTGTGACTGCTGTCACCATCCGCAGTGATTTTGGAGCCTAAAAAAATAAAATCTATAACTGTTTCCACTTTTTCCCCTTCTATTTGCAATGGCACTTGATGTCATGATCTTTGTTTTCCAAATGTTGAGTTTCAAGCCAGCTATTTCAATCTCTTCTTTCACCCTCATGAAGAGGTTATTTAGTTTCTCTTCATTTTCTGTCGTTAGAGTGATATCATCTGCATATCTAAGGTTATTGATATTTCTCCCAGCAATTTTGATTCCAGCTTGTGAGACATCCAGCCTGGCCTTTCACATGATGCACTCTGCATATAAGTTTAATAAACAGGGTGACAATATACAACCTTGTTGTACTCCTTTCCAAATTTTGAACCAATTAGTTGTTCCATATAAGTTTCTAATTGTTGCCGGTTTCTTGTATTCCCATCTTTTAAGAATTTTCCATAGTTGGAAATATAGCCCATTACATATCAAATATTCTTTAAAATCTTATTTTTTTCAGTCTTTCTCTATTTTCAGTATTCATAATTTATAACATCTACTAAAATTGCTATTTCTCCCCTATACCTTTACTGCAGTTCACTCACTGTGACAGTGCTACCAATCCAGACCTCAGTCCTCTTTTCTCTTGGTGTCTGTATATATTTATGAAACCTGACAAATACTACTTGTCATATATAGCTTTCTAGGAAGTGTGCATTTCCTTTCACTCTACTGATTTTCTTGAGAGAATAAGATATCTCTATCTTCATAATCTTCCCATTAACCACAAGGTCTTAAAAATAAAATTATCCATCCAATAAAAAATTATTTGATGCCATTTGATGGAGCAGTTGGTGTATTACATGTTTATACACTCTATACAGCAAACATGAGCTACCATAGTCTCCTATAAATGTGGCTCTTGCTCCTTGACTGGTGTAATAAAAAGTCTACTTCACAAATCTATGTCCTCCTAGTGGAGAAGAAATCAGTTCTGATGCATGATGTCTACTCTGACTTTCATTTTCCTTTAAACAAGAGGAAAGGCAGAGTCCCAGGATTCTTTCCACTTTGAGTAAGACTGCCATTACTTGGCTCCATTCTTATAGAAGTGAAGAGAGGCAATAGATGTCTGCTTTTACTTGGCAACCTCTTTCCTTCATTCCCTAATAACACCGCCTATTACATTCTCATTCCCACAACTTGTTTTGTGTTCATGGAAACTTTTTGTCATTATGCAGGTTAGTACTTGGCCCCAAAAGAACTTAGTACATATAGCCCCGACACTCAGTTCTGCCTCTCTCAAGTCTTCCCCTTGTCATTCATTCTTTTAAACTGCACAATCCCTCTTTGCTAGAATCATATCATACTGAACATTTTTGTGATTCTACTTTAGCTTTTAACCAAAGCCGACTGTCTTGCAAACCCCAGGGATGTCTTCAAGATAAATTACCTTAAAATAATGGTCATTCTTATACCATATGACTGTGTATGTGTCTTTTCGACCCTATGATCTGTAGCGCACCAGGCTTCCCTGTCCTTCACAATTTCCTGGAGTTGGCTCAAACTCACATCCATTGTGTCAGTGATACCATCCAACCATCTCATCCTCTGTCACATCCTTCTCTTGGGCCTTCAGTCTTTCCCTTTTCCCTAAAATTTCAATTTCAAGTTACATGTTAAACTGCTTATGTCAGTCAAAATAGTGATATCTAATATCTAGAATACACAGATGACTCTGCCAATACTCACATTCTTCCAAGAATATTTAATTCTTATAAAACCCTATGAGGTAAATATTATTAATACCCTACTACAGCAAAACTCCCTGGAAGCACTACCTATTCCAAGTTTCCAATTATTCTCCTTCACTTCTAGATTAAATCAATACCAAGATTGATTTTCCTCTTTTGCACAACACAAAAATATTTATCTCCAGCTAGACTCTTTACTCTTGTATTTAATAAATGTTTAATACACACTTGATGATCTAACATTCTTATATGCATCAAAAATTAACTATAATTAAAATTCTTATTCTATCCTGATGTTCATATGACTATCATATCTCAATAAATGGAAATTTTATACTTTCAATTGCTCAGAAAAAAAATCCAGATGCTATTTTTGACCCTTTTCTTTCTCTCACAAGTCATCAGTCTTTACTCAAGTCATCAGTCTATCTATCCTTGTATTTGGTCCCATCTTCCAAACACACACAGATCATAAGCAGTTCTTATCACCTTCAGCACTACCACATTAGTCTATGTAAGAGCACCATCAAGTTATTATCCAAACTGGTACACTTTCAGGAATAATCCACCGAGAAAATAGATATAAACTGGAATTCTTCTACAAAAGAACATTACTTTGATCAAAGACTGTTACTCTATTTTGAAGCAACCATAATATTTTATCCTATATATTTGCAATAGTCTCCTGACTGATATTTCTTCTACCCTTACATATTAAAACCAAAACATATAAAACATAAGCCAGATCACATCTCTCCTCTACTCAACACCATCTAATGGTTTCCTATCTCCATAAGAATTAAATCAAATTTTCCCAATTATATAAAGACCCATATAATCTAGCTTCCACACCCTCCCACTACCACTTTGGCTGCACTTTTATTGATGTTTTATACTTTTGTAATCATACTTTCACATAACTAATGATAGAAAACACTGGCCACTGTACTTGCTGTACTCTCTGCTTGAAATACTTTCTTCAGATATTTCTTGGCTTCCTCCATTGTTTTCATACATTCACTGAACAAATGTTACTTCACACACTATTCACTCCACACCTGTCAGAATGGCTATCAACCAAAAACAACAACAACAAAAAATACTAAATAACAGGTATTGACAAGAGTGTGGAGGAAAGGAAACCCTTGTGTACTGTTGGTGGAAAGGTAAACTGATGCAGTCACTACAGAGAAAAGCATGGAGGTTCCTCAAACAATGAAAACTAGAATGACCATACAATCCAGCAAATGGACATTTCTCAACAACCCTCTTCTGGGTATTTACCTAAGGAGATTAAATCATCAATTCAAAAAGACATATACTCCTATGTCCATTGCACAATTATTTACAACAACCAATATAGGAAATCAACCTAAATATCCATCAATAGGTAAATGAATAAAGAAGTAATATGTGTATATATACATACAATGAATAATTATTTAGCCATAAAAATAATGAAGTGTTGCCATTACAGAGATGCATCTAGAGGGTATTATGCTGAGTGAAATAAGTCAAAGAAAAATATCATATGATCTCACTTATATGTGGAATCTTAGAAAAACAAAAATGGATAAATAAAACAGAAACAGACTTACAGATACGTAGAACAAACTGGTGGTTCCCAGAGAGTATTAGGGGTTTGGGTTGAATAGGTGAATAGAATTAAGAGATACAAATCCAGCCATAAATAAGTTACAGGGACATAATATACAGCATTAGAGTATCAGATCAGATCAGATCAGTCGCTCAGTTGTGTCCCACTCTTTGCGACCCCATGAGTCGCAGCATGCCAGGCTTCCCTGTCCATCACCAACTCTTGGAGTTCACTGAGACTCACATTCAT